>NC_090437.1:649275558-649579298 GCF_031143425.1 Pleurodeles waltl
CAGCATTTTTCTTCTTGTTTCTTTGATTTGGTGGTGGTAGCTTTTGAGCGTGGCCTTGTATGTGTTTCTGGCGGTGTTGCCAGGCTGGCTCTTCATTTCCTTTCCAGTTGTTTCCAGTAGCATTTAGATTCTCGTGGTCATTGGTGTACCAGCTGGCCTGCTTGTTGGCATTCCTCTGATTGGTGTAATTGAGGGGTGTTAGAACATTTGGGCAGTCTGATATGCAAGTTGTTATGTCACTGTCTAAATCATCAGTGGGAATTGGTTGGTCGCAAGGGTGTTGGCCCAGTCCGCTTCAGTTATTTTATTCCAGTTTTGCCTAGTGGTGGCTGTTGGTGTGTTGATGAGGAAGGGAACAATGGAGTGGTCTGTCCAAGTGAATGGGGTGGTGTAGTTAAATTTTACTTTGTCCCTGGAGGTGACTATGGGGTCCAGGGTGTGCTTGTGTTTTGCATTGGGCCTTGGACGAGCTGGTAGAGTTTGATGTTATTGTGGCTTTGAGTGGGCTGCAGACTTAAGGTTCAAGGAGTCATCAAGGTGGAAATTGAAGAATCAAGCCTTTGGGGACAAATACTGATCTCAACAATATATTACAACTATTGTGACAGAGGCTGTTTAACAAAATAGGTGTGTGTATCACACCAACATTACAGGCAAATCAGCACCTCGCTGCAAAGCCTTACAGACTAAACCAAGTAAGAATGCTGTGACAGAAATCAACACCTACACTTCTCCCCTCCTCTAATCATCATCTTCATCAGCCAACCTTTATTCAAAAGTCAGTGAAGACGTCAATAAAAGCACAAAAGAATTAAAACATTCACAATAACTTACATTAATATAGATATCATACAAATTCATCAATTAAAATGTTTAGGGTAATGTCCTAGGAATAAAATACCATACATAGTTAAAATATATACAATTAACTTCAGAGCTGCAACAATCATATTTCTGTAAAGTCATGGCTGGCTACTACCAGTTAACAGGACATGTTCATTCTCAAATGTAAAGCTCATTTAAAAAGGATCACACATTGAAGAAAGCATCCTTATCCCTAAGATGTTGTAAGAATTTTAGGGCTACCCTGCACTTGTGGAAGTTAAGCTTTTTCAGCAATCAATCAATCAATAAAATGTATTAAGCGCGCTACTCATCCAAAAGGGTCTCAAGGCTCTGTTGGGGGGGAAGCCATTTTACTGCTCAAAAAGCCATGTCTTTAGGTGCTTTCTGAAGTTCAGGAGGTCCTGTGTCTTGTGTAGGTTGGTGGGGAGTGAGTTCCAGGTCTTGGGGGCGAAGTAGGAGAAGGATCTGCCTCCGGAGGTGGTGCGTTGGATGCGGGGGACTGTGGCGAGGTCAGCAGAGCAGAGGAGTCGAGTGGGTGCATGGAAGTTCACTCGTTCGTTGAGGTAGGCTGGTCCAGTGTTGTGGAGGGATTTGTGAGCATGAATGAGGACTTTGAAGACCATCCTTTTTCTGATGGGCAGCCAGTGAAGGGTTCTGAGGTGAGCGGAGATGTGTTTGTGGCGTGGGAGGTTGAGGATGAGGCGTGTGGCTGCGTTCTGGATACGCTGGAGTTTCTGCTGAAGCTTGGCTGTGGTACCAGCGTAGAGGGCATTTCCGTAGTCTAATCTTCTGCTCATACCCATGCTGATGAGAGCATGGGTGACAGTTTTTCTGGTATCTATGGGAATCCATTTAAAGGTCTTCAGTACCATGCGAAGGGTGTTGAAACAGGAGGATGTTATGGTGTTGATTTGCTGGGCCATGGAGAGAGATGAGTCTAGGATGATGCTGAGGTTGCGTGCATGAGTGGAGGGTGTTGGGGGTGGTCCGAGGGCGGTGGGCCACCAGGAGTCGTTCCATACTGTCTTATAGGGGCCAAAGATGATGATTTCTGTTTTGTTGGAGTTGAGTTTGAGGTGGCTTGCTGTCATCCATTTGGCGGTGTCGAGGAGTCCGGCTGGAGGTTTGTCTTGGTGGTGGAAGGGTTCCTGGTGAGGGAGATGACGAGCTGGGTGCCGTCTGCGTATGAGATGATGGTGATTCTGTGGGGCGAAGGATGTTGGCGAGTGGGGCCATGTAAATGTTGAACAGGGTAGGGCTGAGGGAGGATCCTTGGGGGACCCTGCAGATGATCTTGGTTGCTGGGGACTGGAAGAGAGGAGGCTGACTTTCTGGGTTCTTTTGGCGAGGAAGGAGGTGAGCCAGTCTAGGGCCTTGTGCCGGATTCCTGCGTTAAAGAGGCGTGCACGGAGGATTTGGTGGCAAACAGTGTCGAAGACTGCAGACAGGTCCAGAAGGATGAGTGCGACGGTCTTGCCCTTGTCGACTCTGGTTCTGAAGTCGTCAGTGCAGGCGATTAGGGTGTTCTCAGAGAGATGGGGCAGTAGTTGGTGGGTCTGCTTTGAGTTTTTTGAGGAGTGCGGTGACTTCGGCGTGCTTCCAGGTGTCTGGGAAGGTGGCGGCGTTGAAGGAGCTGTTGATTATGGCGCGGAGCTGGGAAGCGATTATTGGGCTGGCCTTGTTGAAGATGTAGTGGGTTCAGGGGTCTGTGGGGGAGCCTGAGTGGATGGAGTTCATGTTTTTTTCAGTTTCTTCGTCCTTGGTAGGGGTCCAGGTGTGAAGTTTGTTGGGGTGGGGGGCGTTGTGATGTTGGTCATGTCGGTGGTGTCAGTGGTGGTGATGGTGGGTGCAGGTGGTGTGAAACTGTTGTGTATGTCTAGTATTTTGAGGTGGAAGTAGTTGGACAGGGAGTTGCAAAGGTTTTGTGTGTGAGGGGGTCGATGGCTCAGGATTTGGGTTTGGTGAGCTCTTTGATGATGGTAAAGAGTTCCTTGCTGTTATGTGAGTTACTATCTATGCGTTCTTTGTAGTAAGCCCTTTTGGTGGTCCGGATGAGTTGGTGGTGTTTGCGTATGGTAGTTTTGAGGGTGGAGAATTTGTTCATGGAGGGCTCTTGGTGCCAAGCTTTCTCAGTTTTGCGGCATTCACGCTTGGAGGCTTGGAGTTGAGTGGTGAACCAGGGGGCAGTCCTGATGGTGCGGGTGTTGTTGTTAGTTTTCAGTGGGGCAAGGGAGTCTGCGCAGGTTGTTAGCCAGTGTTTGAGGTTGTGAGCAGCGATGTTGGGGTTGTTGGTGAAGGGGGGTGGTGTTTGTGTGAGGTTGCCGTTCAGGTGTTCTATGGGGATCTTGTACCACATTCTATAGGGTGTGGTATGTTGTCGGTAGTGGGTGGGGGCTTTCGTGAAGGAGAAATGGACACAGTGGTGGTTGGTCCAGTGGAGTTCGGTGGTGTGTGTGAATGTGATGTGGTTGCTGGAGGTGAAGATTGCGTCCAGCGTGTGTCCTGCTGAGTGAGTGGGTGAGGTGACCAGTTGTTTGAGTCCTAGGTTTGTGAGGTTGACTAGCAGGGTTGTGGAGTTGTGGTCATGGGTGTTTTCCAGGTGAAAGTTGAGGTCAGCAAGGAGAATATAGTCTGTGGAGGTGAGGGCATGGGAGCTGATGGTATCAGCGATGGCGTCACAGAAACGGGAGTGGGGGCCAGGTGGTCGGTAAATGAGGGTTCCTCTGAGGGTGGTGTTGGCGTTTATATGAATTAAGAAGTGTAGGTTGTCTAGGGTGTCGAGGGTGTTGATTGTGATCTTGATGGTGCCTTTGTGTATGATGGTGATGCCCCCTCCTGGTTTGTTTATGCGGTCTCTGCAAGAGATTTTGTAGCCTTCTGGGATGGCTATGGCTATGTCGGGTTCTGATGAGGGGTTCATCCAAGTTTCCGTGAGGAAGGCGATGTCAGGGGAGTGTGTAGTGATCAAGTCCCAGAGCTCGATGGCGTGCTTGTGGATGGATCGGGTGTTTAGGAGTATGCAGTTAAGGTGGTTGCGGGGCTGTTGTGGTTGTGGTGTGTGTTGGTGCTGTTGTGGTGCGTGTTGGTGCTGTTTGTGTTTGTGTGAGTGCAGGTAAAACAGCATGAGTGGCATGTGAAAGGTCCGTGTGTGTGCTTGGGGTTGGCCTGTGCGCAGGCAGGGTGCTGGCCTGGGTTGAGGGCATGGAGTTCTGTGGAGGAGTAGTGCTGCTTTGGGGGGTCTGAGAGGCGTGGACCAGGGGGATGGGCGCTGGGCGCATTCCAAGCGCAGACGGGCGCAGACGGGCTTGCCTCTGGTGCGCCAGAGTGCGGCAGCGCGGCGGCTGCCATTAAGAAGGGGAGGTGGGAGGGAGGAGCAGCAGCTGGGAGGCGGGAGGGGGTGGCCAATGGGGGCACGAGGGGGGAGGGGCCACAGGGGATGCAGCGGCAGGAAGGGGGAAACCGGAAAGGGAGAAGGGCAGCAAACACAGCAGGGAAAATGAAGTGGGGCAGGGAAACAGCACAAATACAGATAAAATCACAGCAGGGAATGAAGTTCGAAGTGAAAAAACGAAATACAATACTACTGTAGGGCACGCAGGATACTGCTATCACTGGCACCGGGGATTAGGCGGCAACGGCAGCAAGGCGGAGTCAGGAAAAAGCGGGCAAAATGGAGGATCCGATCGTCGAGAGGAGTCGTGCCTGGCCTCAGGGGAGCAACATAATTAATTTTTTTCTACTGAAAATGTAGTAGAAGGTACAAAAAAAGATAAAGTGCAATGAGGTCTGAAGAGACCTGCCAACACGTGGCATGTACTTGCAGACTATCCTTATGAATCTCCAGGTCAAAACAGAGTATGCTAAAAACTGTCCCAGCCCGAAATAAAAATAGCAGTGATCTCTCGCATTGACCTAAAGGTAAAGAAAGATAAATTATTGACCCAGGACTCCCTTTCAAGCAAGTTTATGCTGATACTGAAAATTTTCCATACTCCACAACTACCTGAGAAAGGCACAGGCTAAATAGAAATTAACATTTAACCTTGTCTTGTCTTCGACACTAGCAAGAGTGGAATTATCAAACAGTGATGATTGTCTGAGTCCTACACGGGTATTGCACATGTAGGCAAGACAGGGTACACTAAGACACTTTTCACATGACAGTCTTTAGGTACTAATCGGATCAAGGTAGCTAGAGCCACAAGGCAATAGGGCACAATCTTATACAATCCTCAATATAGCATTTACAATGGGATGATGAAGGGGGTATAGAAAGGAGCCACCTGGAGAAGTGATTCTCCTCTTTTTAAATAGCTGAACAGTTGGCAAAGTCCCAAACCCCTGCTCCATATATAGCAGAGGCGACACACTGGGTCCTATAGCACTCAAGAATAGGTATGATTGAGTTGCCACTGAATAGCTTGGATATGTTGTGAAAGACCCTTACTGACCAAGAAAGGTTCATGCTACAATTTAAAACATTAGGGGACCACACTACCAAGGGGCCAAGCGTAATTCTAGGAAAGAAAAACTATTAGTCCCTTCTAAACAATTATTGTCAACAGCTAAACAAGAAATACTCAGTCGATTGGGGCCACAGACTATGAAACAGGATTTAGAACAGGTAATAACCAAGTCATGATCATCCATAGATGAAAAACATGTGACTAGAAGGTGTAACACCTTTTGCGTACGGACCATCGAAACTCCATCATTGGCACATAACAATGCAAGTAAAGAGGTAACATCTATAATTGGGGCATCTGGACTAGCGCTGCCAAGGATAGGACTTAAATAAATACTCAATATATAATGTAAACCAGAGTAGGGTTAGAACACATCCCTGCCAAACACCCCTTGAGATAGAAAACAGAGGTGAAAATTCCCCACAGGTCCCAAATCTAGCCCTTGCAGACATATTCTCATTCAGAGTGGATATGAAGCTCACTAGTGTCTCATCCAGCCCTAACTCAAGTAGGGACACCCATAATTTAGATTGATTAAGACACTCAAACACTTCTGACAGGTCATAAATACCAGGTACGGTGGGCAGCACTTGGCAGTGGTGTATTTTCCCATGACCAATGAAGGTTAAGGCACTATGCCCAGCCACTCCCTAAATCCATACTGGAAGGGATTAAGGATGGTGCTGTTGTGGGTCCAATCAAAAATTCTGTTATAGATGACTCTGTCGATAATTTTAAAAGAGATGTCAGTAAGGGAGCTGGGCCGGTAATATCAGGGGTCAGAGCAATTGCCCTTTTTAGAAATGGGGACAATGGTCAAAGTTGACCAGGATCTTGGCAGATGTTTATAATCTAGGCTATTAAGGACACTGGTTAGCAGTGGTGCCCATAGATCTAAGTTGCATTTTAGCAGGTCCACAGGGACCCTGTCGGAACAGAGGTTTCATCTGCTGAGCTCTGCTATATTGCTAGTGTTACTTCATCAAGCAAAATAACTAATCTCCCTGCAAGGATGATGGTTCTTATGAGCTTCATAGGCCCTGGATTCTTCAAGGAGTAGCAATAGAGGCTTGAAAAATGGGTCACCACTGTTCCCCTGGAATGCTACAACCATTCTGGGATGTAGATGTATTACTAGTCCTCACCTCATCACCTGCTGCCCATAAGACCATGCTGTTCTTTTGTTCTGCTGCTAGGACTAGCTTATTCTAGTTTTCAGTATTTATATTGCTCTCCTCCTTTTTGCAGTAAATTTATACAGACAGCTAGACAGTGAAACTTCCAAAGGATCTCTAGGGAAACTGTTAGGAACCTTCATATACGTTTATTAGCTAAAGAACATGAGGAATCAAGCCAGCAAGGGGTACCCAAAGGAGTCTTAACAGATTTTAATAGTGCAGCTTAAAAATGGCCACATAAACCCTCAAATGATTCTATTATATGCCCACGAGTTCCCTTGCAGAAAAGACAGCGTAAAAAGGAGTAAAGATTTCTCCCATGGAAAAAGGTGAGAAACTGATAAGGAGTCCAAAGGCTCCCCTAACCATCTCACTCTCAGTATTACTGCTCCCTCATACAGATGAGGAATCAGTTTTATACATTTACCTTATTCTGTCATTCATCTTGTATAAACTGGTTCCCAACCCTTTCCAATACCTGTACAACCATCATTTCACTGTACCTGAAAATTGCAGTCCTACTTTTAATATACTTCAACCTCCTCCTCTTTCCACCTCATACCTACTACTAGACAAACCTGGACCTGTCATTACTAGCCTACCATACCTCATAATTCATCCTCAACTGTTTAAATGAAAACCCTCACTTCGCCCACCTAACAAAAACATCTTATCAGCTAGGCAATTAAAAGCTCACTGCTCTAATAACGCACACCATAAGCATCTGCCCTCCATGCAGACATAAATAAACAAAACGCCCCAAAAAAAGAATCAAGTTTGTCTTTAAGCCAGTCTCCCCTTCTCTAAAACCAACCCCAGAATTATATAGGGAGATTGTGACCAAGAAAACAAGGGCTGTTGAGAATACCAGAGCAACCTTTAAAGTTCAAACAATGTATTGACTACTGTCTTAACTAAGACCTTGAGCAGACTACAATAGTGGAGTCCTCAAAGCCTCTTCAAGGGGTCAGTGACTGCTTAGAAAATTAACTAATATTAACAGATTGATAACATGTATATAAATTAAGTGTCTAAATGTAGAATTGAAAATGTAAAAACATACAGTAAATGTCAATGAATTGAAATTGAGGCTAAAAATGAAATTAGTATCCTCAGATCGATACGAGGGAGCAGTGCGGATACATAAAACAGAATGTAGTATGGATGATATGTGGCTTCAACAGAATTTAGTAAAGCTCTACTTTTCCTATTAATATTTTTTTTTTATTTTGTTTGCAAATTAAAATATTATTTGTATATGTGTTTGATGAAATGCTTGTTTCTGTATTTTTGGTGTATTATTTTGCGGTTGGAATCATCAACAAAGTTTATGCCTGCGTCCCTGCTTCAAGTAATAACTCAGGCCTCATTTTGTTTTGCGGTGACAGTCGGATCGTGGCACTCTGGGCGGTCCGACTGCCACACTACAACCCTAGTGGTTGGACTGCCATCACTGCTGGCAACATGGTTCCCAAAACCCTGATGGCGGTCAAACTCAGCGCCGCTTTGCTGTTCACGACTCCTGTTTCCACCAGCCTTTCCATGGCGGTGACTCTGCCATGGAAAGGCTGGTGGAATCACAGTGCTGGGTGCCACAGGGGGTGCCCGTGCACTACCCATGCTCATGGCATGGGCAGCGCAGAGGCCCCCCTACCCAGCAAAGCAGGCAGTAAGCATTTCTAGGGTGCTGTAGTGCTACGGTATTGGCCTCGGCTCCCTTGAAGGAGAAGAGACCAATATCGTCGCACTGCTCCCACTGGTCTTACCGGCGGGAACGTTGTAATAGAATCCCAGTCAGCCTGGCGGGAACATCATCATACGATCGGGGGGAGGCAGCTGGTATGAAGGCTGCCCTTTCCCTGCAAGTTTGGCGGTTAGAATTTTCCGACCATCAAACTCGTAATGATTGCCTCAGTGGGGGAGGAGTCCTCAGATTCCAATAATGATTCAGTGGGGGTCCCTGTGTTTCAATAATGACATAGAGGGGGTTCACATAAGTCAAAACTACAACGTCCACCTTAAATTCTAGAGGGAAAACTCAAAGGCTTTTTAAAGATAAACACGTGGTCTGCTAGGTCAGCAGAGCTCATGGATTTGGCCACCAGGCATCAGACAGGGAAGTCACCTATGCAATCCTTACCTGAGAATTTCTTTCTAAAATCTTCAAATAACAATTCCCAAATATTTAGAGGCTACATGTACTGTAACTCCAAGCATGAAATGAAGAGACAAGACAAGAGGGTACCTTTGCTTCTCCTAACAATGCACATGTACATTAAAAAAGAAAAGCATGACAAATTGTTTGAGTTTGGACATGCCAACCTTTGTTAATATATTTAATGGGCTACTGAAGCCCAACCTGCTTGCCCTTCTTTGGCACTTTCCAACTGAAATGCTTTCAAAAGACAACAAGTCACAGTATGTAATGCCTATATTCCCTTTAAGAGCATAAACAGGAATGTATCTAATATATGTCATGGCTTGGCCCATCCTGGTTCTGGTTCAGCATCAGGATACCCTCTTAGGTGAGTTCTGTGCTATACAAATAAACGTTGCATAACATAACATGACATAACTTAACACAATACAACATAACATAACTGTAATTACAAAATCATTGTTACATAAATAGGCAGCAAGAACAATAATGTCAATGTGGAATTAATCTATATAAAAGCTCACCTTTTACCCCTGGCTTGAGGGCATACGAAGTAATAAACATTAGCAAAGCCAATAAGTCCAGCTTTTTTAGGTACAAGCTTGGTAATACCTGAGCACACTTATGTGTGTTGCCCACGTTGCCCTAAAAAGAAAATTCTCATATGACGCTACATCTTGGGCTACAACAAAAAGAAAGTTAGGATTTGGGGCTCTTTTATGAACAGACTGAATTGGCAGATTTAAGCAATCCACACAAACTAGAGTGTTATGATATGGAGTCAGAAGATAGTCTAAGTCTGCATTATCAGGGCAAATAGTGAACTTAAAGGCCAAAAGACAGACAAAGCCATTCAAAACCATGCACTTCCTAAAGAAAAAAGGCATATATCTGAAGTTAAATGTCTTTGCAAATATATAAAAGATCACGCACAGCATTTTAACTTCAAGCCACACTTGATTTCACAATTTTCATTACCTTACAATCAAAACCAAATGGAAAACAAGTGTGGCAAATTTGACATCCACAGACTTCACTGCCCATCCATGCAATGGCAACCTCTGAAAAACATACGAAGGCTAATGGCCGAATGGTGATAACCCACACTCTATCTCTTTGTTTCTTTTGTACCTTTTTTGAAAATTGATGAAATGAGTCTTCCAGACAACCAAAGCTATTTCCTAGGCAGACGTAAAAACGAGAAGCAAACTGAGCACAACCACATCACTCATTCTAATCTATATTGAAACATTCTTCACTTATACCATACGTTCATATGCAGACAGCGTGGTACAGTATTCACTGCATTTCATTTACTCAAAGAATGTATACTCCTATTGTCAATACCTGAATGGATGTGCACACACACTATCTTGCTCTCTAGCCTCAACAGGAGTACTGTCAATCCTACCATGCACCCACTTTTTGATGGAATCCCAACATGAGCACAGACGTTCACAGCAGAAAGTAGATTGGGACTGAAAGAGAGATACACCAGATAGTCAGTTCAGTTCAGTTAAAAACATGTTTATTTAGACCGTAGTCTTTAAAACAATTTCTAAAATCAAATCACGCACAAATCCAATAAAATAATTAAAATGAACAGGAATTTAAAACAATAAAATCTGGACATGTTGAATATAAAAAAATATGTGTATTCTAAAGTGTCTCATTTTCTTTAAAGGAGGGCTCCACTCTAATTGATTAACTTATCACCATTTGAGTGTAATTGGTTATCCACAGACATTAAAAATTGCCCCAAGGCACACGTCACATCAAAATATCTCATTTCAACCAATGATTTAATAGCTTGTTCCCATCCCTAATATCATATTTTAAACAAATAGGCTTCAAAAACATCTTTCTTTGGGCTAAAAACCACAGACAATCCCCAAAGACATTCATTGAAGTCTCTTTTAAATTTAGACCATATTAGCACATGTTCCCTTCCCTTAAAAGAATGTCCTGATTCCCTAATATTAAAACCTGATCTAATCCACATCTGAATCTAAGCAGACTGGGATGCATCTTAATATTCAGCAGTCTCACTAAGTAGGGAAAGGTCTCTCCATTAGTCCATGAGCTTAATAAAAGAGAGACCAATTGCTTTTCCCGAAGATAAGTGAGATCCACATCCCTAGAAACCTGCCTGTCTTACTCACCCCTAGCTGGTCGATGCCCTCTAAAACACTTATTTTTAGTCCTCTAGCACATGTTTTGATCCTAGCTCTAACTATGCAGGCCCCATGTAGTTCACTGGGCATTATCATTGTTTTTCATAACAGGGAGAGTTTAGGGTATTTTGTACTGTCTATTCTTGACCAAAATGTTATTACCTCTGCTTGTGCTAGAGACGTCGACCCTAGTAAGCCCGTTTCCACTTTAACTGCCTGTAACATGGAGAAGAGGGGGAGGAAGAGTAACTTTTTTGGCACCTTCCTTCCTCAAGGTCCCAACTCTTTTTACCCCCACTACTAATCACCTCAGCATCATACTGAAACTGGGGCCTTATCATGGCTTGGTAGGACTTTAACACTGGGCAGCACAAAGGCCCCTTATAACGGTTATCAAATTTCTTTAGACCCCCCTTACCGTCGTAAGTGCTTTGACTTGTGTAGCGGCCAAATGATCCTTCCACCTTAAATTATGGGAGAACCATACCCCTAAATATTTATATTTATTGACTCTCTCTATGTTAGCCTTGCTAATTACCCAACTCATACTTACCCTTTGCCTCCCTATCTGGAGCACTTTAGTTTTTTCCATGTTTACTTTTAATTTTGTCTCCTTCCAGTTACCCCTAAAAACATCTAATTTCCTTTGAAACCCAATTCCTGTCAGATCAAAAATCACTAAATCATCTGCATACAGAAGACAGCTAATGTGTTTACCATTCATCTTTGCACTGAAAGCCTTTGATTGGCTTAGAATCTTAGGAAGATCTGCAAGAAACAGGGAAAACAGTGTAGGTGCCAACATACACCCTTGCCTTAGACCATTTCTTATTTGTATTCGCTTTGAGAGGGATCATTCACTATTCAATTTAACTTGGGCCCAATTGTCCCTTTGGACGTCCTGCAAAATTTAAAGCAGATCATCAGGGATACCATATTCCTTTACCACATCCTACAGCAATACTCGATCAACTAAGTCAAAGGTGGAGCTAAAATCAACAAAACAGATATAAAACACTTCACCCAGCTCGATGGCTTTCTTTGCAATGGCCCATAAGCTGAAGCAGTGGTCAATCATTGAGGGATTCTCCTTAAACCCACACTGTTACTGAGGTATGAGAGCGTTTACTACAGCCCGCTCTTTTAACATCCCCACCAAAGTTTGAGAAGACCTTGCTACTTACATCCAGCAGGTTGATTTGCCTGTAATTGTCAGGTAGGATATGTTTCCCTTTTTTTCCCCGACGAAAGTATCTCCTAAAAAAGACTACAGAACAGACTGAATCACCATGCAGTACTTGTTTTTACTATTACTGCTGGTACATTATCGAGGGCCAGTAGCCTTTATGAGCTTCAGCATCTCCATTATTTTATTAATTACCAGCACAGAGAACCTCTCCTTCATCTCCCTTTTAACAAGGAATCGAGTTGGGTGCTGAGCAACAGTGGCATTGCTATTATAGATCTCCACTAAATATTTAACCCATGCATCTTCTCTCACATGGCGTGATGACTGTCCCTGGGAGTGTCCTGTCCCACTGTGCACCAACTTCCAAAACGTCTTTAAGTTATTCGCAGAAATGGTCTCCTTCATGTTTGCCCAGCACTTTGTATTTTGTTCCCGTTTCTTCCTTGCCACCATATTTTTAAATTCTTTCTTCAATCTAGGAAGCAGCAACTGCCCAATTTTATTTCTTAGTAATCTTAGGTGTCTTTCAAGTTTCTGGATGTTTCTTTTTAATGTTGTACATTCATTATCGTACCATCCATTCCTGGCATTCTTCAGAGATTTATTTTACTTTGGGTAGAATTAAAAAATGTAACTTCTCTTTTAAGACACACAACCACCTTTTTTGTTATTTCTTCATACAATACTAAAGGATCCATGGCTGCCTTCTCTGACTTCTTTCCTCCAGTGTTGAACTGGTGGGCCTTCAGAATATCTACATGTTTCTCTGAGAGCCTCGTTCTGAGGCATTTAGAGCAACCCACCTTTAAAGGTAAGTCCCTCGTCTGCCTAGGCAACATACTCATTTTAAGTTTTGTACATAACGGGTAATGATCACTTCCCTTCAACTGAAGGACCTCAAATTTCTCAATTAGGGCAAAAGCCCATGGGGAAACAAAGACATAATCAATTGGATAATTCTGACTGCCATACAGAAACATTTTCTTAGCAGGGATATCTAACAGCATTTGAATCACCAAGCCATTTAATAAGAGGAAATCTAACAAAGCAACATCTCTCCCTGATGCCACATTTGATGGTGCATAAACATGTTGTATATTGAAGGCGGCTAAGCAGTCCTCTGTGACTGAAGTCTCCCATCAGGATCACCAGCTTATCGGGATACAGAGCAACTATATTGAGCACATTGTCATTAAAAAGTTAAATATTCTCCTAATAGTCAATGGTACTTCGGGCGTGCCTATATACATTTAGAACAATAATGTATTGCTCTTCCCTGTCTCCATTTGCCAATTGCATGCCACAGGTTAAAATCCACTTACATTGAGTTTCAACCTGCCAGACACTAAGGAGATTTGGAGGCTACTAATATTAACAATCCCCCAGAGGGCCAACATGAGACATTTCCTACTGCCTTTGAATAGAATCCCCAAAAGCCCTCTATTTGCAGGGGCTCTCTGCAGAGCCAAGCCTCCTGGAAACAGAAAATAGAGCACTGCTTTATTAATTCTTTGAAACCCTGCAACCTCATTACATCTTTTAATCCGTGAGTATTCCAGGAGAACAATTTGATGCCGTGCAGAGGCACGTGGCCCTAATCCACTTTACTAAGATTTCCCCATACACCATCTGATTCTTCCCAATATGGGCAGTAATACCTGTTCTGAACTGAGGGACTACCCCCATACCCATATTCTTTCTCTTGGGGCAAAGTGACTTGAATTCTGCCTTCACTACTTTCCATGATGGCCACCATGGGAATTCAAAACGTCCGGCCCTCGATTTATAAACTGTTCCCACTGTTCTTCACCATCTGAAGCTTCAATTCACTTTCTGCTTTAAGAAGAGTGTCTCTTACTAGTCCAGAATACAGCAAAATCGTTGTGACATCCTTGCCCTTCCTATTTCGAAAGAATCCCACTTGTCTCTGATCTGTGAATGAAACTGAATATAAACTAGGGCAGATGGAGAATATTTTGAGAAGCTGGAATCAATTTAAGGGGTTTAACGTCTTTAATCTTTTCCTTCGTGGACCTCCATGAGCTGGCTCTAAATAAACCAAGAAAGAGTTCACCTCTTTTCCTTTCTCCTTTTGCCCAAGCAGGTGACCACTGGCCCCCAAATTATCACTGGAGCTTTGTTCCATTACAGGAGTAGATCTAACCTTGTTGAAGTGTACCGTTCTAACCCCGTGGGTACTTCCAATACTATACTCCCCTTACTGCCTATCTTCGAATATCCCGGGCCTTCTTTATTCTCTTTTTTCATCTCCTGCCTTCTGCCAGCCCGATCTTCATGCCAGGTCCATGAAGGGGAATGCTTTACCTTTTGTTTACAAACCTATTTATTGGGAAAGACCTGGTGTAGGAGGGATTGTCTACTTTTAGCTTGGTTTCTATCTATACTCACAGCTGGACTTTTAATACGGAAGAAGACTGTTGCCTAACACTGTGGTCTCTCTTTTTCCCACAGCGCCAAATCACCCCCTGCTCTGCTTTTCTAAGACAATTCTTCCTCCATGAGAAACCAAGGCCGGTACAATAGCCATAACCATATTGACTACAACTCCTATTAACATTAACATTGGAACTTTGGAGATATATACTGAAGGCTGCTCTTCTACCATTGTGGCATTTGCCATAGATTGAATAGTCCCACACTCCTCATGCCCTGCACCTACCTCCCCAACCTTACTTGCCAAAACTTCACGCTCCTCGACCGGCCTCGACAACTTGGGCATACAGTCATTTATCTGTTTTAACTCTGCGATGATAGACTGCAGATATTACTTATGTGACTTCAAAGTTTCAGAGTTCACAACCACTTCTCTAAGGATGCCCCACGGGGTTTTTTCATTAGCACCATGATGTCCAGCATAGATGACGAGGGGCATCTATGCTGGATCAGCAACGTTAGAAGATAGCATGGGAGGAGGATCATCATTCCCCAGGTTCATTTGACTCAATGGGGACATCCCCTCCTCACCACCAGTACTGACACCAATAACTGTTTAAGCTTCAGTAGTGATCCTCTGATAACAGACCCTTCTGGATCCAAAATGTCTTTATTCCACAACATTGAAACTTCTTCTTGAAGACTTTCATCCCTGAACCCCAATTGCAGGCAAGGTGAGGAAGACAGTCTTGACTCCGACTGACCTATACCTTGTCCTGTAAAGGAGCTAGACATAAGTAACTCTGTGTTACTTGCATCTAACAGCAATGAGAAGGGGCTCGTCGAGGTGAAGGATGGATTTCCCATTTTCTTTCTGGGGAGCACTGCCCTATAGTACTTTCCCACAAACTCCTTAATAAATTTTGTCAGGGGGGATGCTTTTTTGAGGTCTAATCAAAGCACTTCCCGGCTCGGAATTCTTCAAAATAAAACTGGAGGAATTTGGGTTTAACTGCGCCCTTGCTTTCCTCCCCTTCCTCAGTTCACAGCAATTGGAGCCTTACTGCTGGGAGCCATTAGATGTTTAATGTAGAAAACTACTCAATTCCCTGTAAGCAAAATTATTTTTTTTCCCTTACCCAGCTCCCACCACCCCCTCAGAAATGCCACAATAACAGATTCTGATCCTCAGGCGTTTCCCGGGTGGGGAGAATAGGGACCATAGGAACCTGCACCGCAGGTACCCAGTACTATAACAAAAGAACCGGCCACACCACTGTACGCCAATCTCTGCCTCACTCCCCGGGGCGAGCTGGTGCAGTTGCAGCTGCCTCCACTTGTGCTTTCCCTTAAGTTCCCCTAGGCACAATATTGAAAGCTCCACAATGAGAATACCTTCTCCTTCTTCTCCTGCTTCTGTCACTCCTGCTGCAAGAGCGTACATGGCCACAAATCAGTCAAGAACTATTGAATCCACTTCAACAGCAATGATGGATTCAATGGAACAGCTGTACGGTGCTTACTACCGCTGCTGCAGTGTGCCACAAGAGGCGGAGTGTCGCGAGGTTGCAAGGTCGAGCGTCCTGATGTCCAAACCTAGTGCAGCGTCCTAGCATTTCTGGGCAGGCATGGACCGAAAACACACAAACCATTGACTTGTCAGGTCATAATTTATGATTCTAAGCTTCTAAAATCGACACTATACATGCTAATATTGAGATTGTGCTGTTAAAAAGAAATGACTTACTAAACAAACAACAATACAAGTAATCCTTTTAGTTTTATAAATTTATGTTATCGTACATATGCATCCTCTAACAGATTATCTTGGACATACCTTGCATCACAGTATTCAACCTTCGTTAAATCAGTACAAGGATATCTCATTAACAGCTAAAAGAGTCCTACTGGATATTGGTTATGGATTACATTAGATTGCTTTATAGTCATAACGTCATTACAGAAGCTAATCTCACCAATGAGTCTCTATTATAGCAACCTTGGTGTTGTGTTTTATCTGATTTAAGGTGTTAAGAGTGAAGACTTCTTCACCCCATTTTAAGCCTCGTTTTATCAGTCTGGCTTTTAAATCCAATCCTATTCTTGCACTTTTGAATGCAGTTTTCACTGTTCTTTTTAGGCTATTTTGTTTTCCTAACAGGAAGAATACTCCTGGGGGAAATACAGATGTCTTAGAGAAATCTTTCCATCCTCAGCAGTGGTGGCTCCCCCTGCTATGGCGGAGGTGCGTTGCCCCCCTGCCAGCAGCAAGCACAAAAAATTATTTAACAATAAAAGGATAATAAACTAAGAGGCACATTTATACTCCATTTGCCCCAAATTTGCTTCATTTTTTTTATGTAAATTTGGCGCAAAACTAACTCTATTTTCATATTTTGACGTTAGATTCGTCTAACGTCAAAATATTCGAGATTGCACCATTTTTTAGATGTGTGATTCTACCTTGTGTCAATGAGATGCAAGGTAGGCGTTCCCATCTAAAAAATGGTGCTAACCCCATAGCCCCATATTTATTCCCCCATGCTAGAATGACACACAGGTGGAAGGAGGGGCTAAATAATAGTGCAAAGCTTGCTTTGCTCCATTATTTAGCGCCTGGGTCAGACCTGGAGTTAGGGAACCTGTGGACCCATTTCCATGGTTAAACACCATGGAATGGGTCCACAGGTGCCCTCCTCAATCCCCAGGACCACCCCCACCCACACCCACACCAGAGGTACACCGGAGGATGGGGGACCCCATCCGAGGTAATTAGGGTGAGTATAGGTAGTTTTTTTTTCTTTAAATTAAAGTGCCACCAGTGGCCCAACTTTGGGCCCCCTGCATGGAACAGGGTGCAATCGCCATCCCCAGGGGACACTGGTCACCTGTGCTGGCCATTGAGGTGGTGGGCATGACTCCTGTCTTTTCTAAGACAGGAGCCATTTGGTAGGGATGGTTTTGCATCTGAAGATGATGCTAGGCTGGTTAGAGGCATTTTTTTTCCTCTAACCAGCCTAATGTCATTTTTTGGTGCAAAACCCCCCTCTCCCATACCGCCATCCCCACCCGGCTAATATTATATATTTCTTTTTACGTTAGCCTACCCTACGCACTGACTTGCACCATTCCATTAATATGGTGCTGGGATGGAGCTCAGGAATGGCGCAGGCAGGTGCTAAATTTTTGATGCAAAACTGCGTTAGTGCAGTTGTGCATCAAAAAGTATAAATATGCCCTTAAGTTTATTATCCTTTCATTGTTAAAGTGTCAGGGCATTGGGGATGATGAGCCCTGAGGGGAGTGCACTCCCCTCAGAGTGCATATGTGTTTGGCCGGCCATCTCGCACTGTGTTGCCAGGCTGGATGGAGCAGGCACAGGCTCCCAGTCTACCTGGAAGCCCCCTGGCTAGGCGCTCCCAGCCAATTGGTCACAGGGCAGGCTGGGAGCCTGTTCCTGCAGCCTGAGGCGTCGGAGGAGCAGCAGCGTGTGAGCGGTGGTAGGTTGTTTTTGTAATCTTGCCTCCCTTCCCCCCGTGTGCCACCTCACCCCCTGTAGCCCCGTGCAAGCCGCAACTGATCTTCAATGGTGCAGAGTTTCATTCTTATTTTTAGTGCTTCCCAAATCACCACTAGCCTGTTTTGCATCTCTTCAACACTGAGGTCCTGAATTTGTGTGTACAGAGTTCCAAGGCAAAGTCATGACCAACATCCGAAGTGGAGGCTGCAAGACATAGAGAAAGGTTCAAACAGGTGATCAGTAGCATGAGCTCTGCCTCTAAAACAGAAATAGTCCAAGTGCGAACAATTGTAGTTAAAATTAATGTTTTTATATTTACATTTTTAAATTCAACGTAGGACATTAAATTGCATATTGCACAATGCAATGATATATATGTTCTAATTTTGAACAATACATTTCATTTGTCTGTGTTTTTAACTATTTTAAATTATTGAATTTAATTTAATTTAGCATTATTTCCTATAGGGTTTATAATTATTCCCTATCTCTGTTATTTTCTATTGGAGAGTGTTGAATGTTCTGTGACTCGCTGGTATTAGAGTCAGAAGCAGGATGGGTGTCTGTTTCCCCTGCAATGGCACATGATGTAGCTGCTGGGCCAGGGCCACCTCCAATGACAATATGCAGCATGTCAGTTATGTATGTATCAATAAAGGTCACACAATGGTAATAAACGGACAGTTACTTCTCATCACAATGTTGTGGGTGTTGTGGTCTTCTGTGTGTCGATCTGCAAATTACATTGTATGTGCTACTTTCAGCTCTGGGTTGTGGACTACCACTCCCATAAGGCATTGTTGTGTTGCTTCTAAGATGTGGAATGGACTACTTCTCACAATGCTTTGCCCTACTTGCTAATTCCTAAGGGGCTTTTGTGCATACACACATGGGGTTACATTTCAATATTGCACTTACCTTTACTTGTACTTGGTGTGCCGGATGTGTCAATGTCAGTGACCCCACTGACTGCTTCTGGGAGGAGTGTGGACCCCACCAGGTCTTCCATCGGGGTGGACGGTGTCTCTGTGGGTGGTCCGCCTCCTGTGCTCCTGGCCTCCTGCAGTCGTCTTGCCACCCTCTCCTTGGCATGGGACCGCAGGTCATACCACCTCTTCTTTATTTCCTCCACAGAGCGCTGCGCTACTCCAACAGCGCAGATTTTGGTCTGGATTTCTGCCCAGAGTCTGTGCTTTTCACTCTCATGCACCTGGAGTGAGCTTTTGCCGAACAAAGGGTCATGGCTCCTGACCACCTCCTCTCTGAGCACCTCTAGCTCTTGCTCACTAAACTTCAGTTTGCGCTTCCTTTCTCCCTTCTCCTTTCCCTGTGCAGAGGTGTCCATGGTGGTTCTGCTTTGCTGCCTTCTTCAGAGACTTGCTCACTGTGGCTGGGCTGACTCTCTCTGAGTGCTAGTTTGGGTGTGGCACCTGCAAACTGCCGGGGATGACTCACTTCCTGCTTGTGATGTCATCAGGCTCCTCCAGGTGTGCGTTCTCACAATTTACGATTTTCAATTACCGAATCACAAATTGCGAGAACGCAAATTGCGATTCGGTATTTGGGCCTCGCAAACCACAAATAGCGAATTTTAAGAAATCGCCAATTTCGATTTGCAATAGTGATACATGTCCTGTTGCGACTCGGAAATAGCGATTTCTTAAAAATCACTATTTGCGATTCGCAAGGCCATTTCATGATACATCTGGCCCTTAGTTTGTTACAAACTAAGCACTGCTGCATTCCTGTTAGCGGGGTGGGACAAAATGAGGGGGCAGAGCCAGACTACCCTCATACACTTCAAAGGGTGCTCTTTGATTTAGATTGAGGTCACAAGGATAGGGCCTGGACATATCTCAGGAGGGAGATGGTGCTGATAAAGGAATCATAAAGAGTAGGGCTGTGGTCCTGGCTAACCTTTTGATACAAATATCACTTTGGCTGACACCCATGGCCTGTGTTGTAGGGCTATCAGCTTTGGGAAAGCTGATGCTGTGGCAGACTTCTTTCAAGAGGAAGAAGGCAGAGGAGGGGGCTATTCAAAAGGAAGCAGACCCCTAACATATTCTCCAAAGACTCCTACTCTAAATCAAATTTAGTGTCTGGAAATAGACTATAAGACGGAGAGCTTGAGTTTGGCAGCTCTCATATGCCAGGGGAGGACCACCTTGTAGGGAGACATGGTTATTGTTCTACTGGTCTGGCTGTAGCCCTGGTGAATTGAGGCATCGGTAACCCCATATGCATGGCCGGGCCACCGTACAGGCATCTGCTGTTCAGACTCGGTCAGTGCCCATGTATAGCAGCGGTATGATGACCCCGTATTCGTAAGGGAGTCACCAGTACCAGCAAGAAGTGTGACCTAACCAGGAGCATCACTGGAGGAGTGAGGCCATTGTGAGCATTCAATGCACCTAAATTGGGATGTGGGCCCAGCTTAAGGAACTTTCCATCACCTTCTCTCCATGGGGGGGCAGACTGAAGGGCTTACCCTGCCAGGAGGAACTGCAAGGAACCTCCAGTCACTGCAAGAGCGCGACTACATGTGAGGAACTCGGGGATCACGTAGTGCAGCCTGACTGCGCCAAGTGCAGTAAATTCACCAGAACCAGCCACTGCTGCTCTGGCGCTCTCAGCAACTTTGGCCTCTCCGATCCTGAAGGTGTGGGTAAGACTGAATTCAGCCAAGTCATCCCGGGGGACTTTGCTTGCTAGATAGCGCTTTAGTGCTGGAACACCTTTGACTTTATAATTTAGTCGGAGTGGACTCTTGAGACTCGGACTACTAGGGGGGCTTATCCTGTATGTTACCTAAAGTGAATGGGAAATAACCCCAATAATTTGAGCGAGGAGGGGGTGGGACACAGAAAACTGCTTAAAAAACAATAGAGTCCTGACATTAAGGGTACTGTGTAGTTGTTTGTGAAAGTTGTATTTACTTTTGTGTTGATAGCGGTAAAATAAAATACTTAACTTTTTTATCATAAAAGAGTGTTAATTTGGCTGAACAATATTTTATTGCTGCTGCTGTGTTTATTTTCAGTTGTGAGCCCATGTTCACCCCCTTGTAATGACTTCTTCCCAAGGGAGACTTGCACTGCTCAGATCACGCTACTACTAAGAGACAAGGCTAAAGGGGCAATTTGCCCAGTTGCTCAGAATCCATATTAGGTTGGGACATGTGATATCAGGAGTAAAAGATATCAATGCTCAGAATGGGCCCAGTAGCTCCTGCTTGGCCTGTGGCCCTCTGAAAGTGGTTGTGACATAGCTGCTTATGCTGGTGATGCCATAGTCATGCTTACTGGTCCATTGAGGCTGGTGCCCACCATTGTAGAGAAACCAGAACTATTCTACTCACTCCCTGGGTTTCATAATCAAAGTTTATAATTCCCAAGTACTAAATATCTCTACACCTGCAGAACAACAGGAGGGGGATTTAAACCAGGTTCCGATTACAGTGTGCTAACACAGTACCTAGTTATCTAGGGATTAGAATAATGGTGTACCAATAGGAAATCATGAAATTCTTACAAAGGTACTCCAAAAAGGCATACAGTTCTGGCAGTGTGGTCACTGATGGTTAGGGTGACTAGCAGTAATCACAATAAGTATGCTACTGAGATATCTCTCATTTCCATATATTGTTCTTATTGTATACATAAAGTGCTAACTGACATAAAGTGATGTTGTAGCACAAAATGTTTACATGTCATGGCATAGCAAACTCAGCTTAAAAATCCTGCCCTGAAGAACTTTTCTGATGTGGGTCTGTCAAGTGATGTCATTAATTTAACCACTAGAAAACTAAATACTGTTTTTGGCTTGTTGTTTGATAAATTGAGACAGGTTCAGATCAAGAATGATCATGATTAATGTAAAGATACAGGCCATTAGTTGAGTGGACCTGCACAAGTAATGGGTCTATATATGCCTTCCACTGGGAATCAAACACCCCTTTGTAGTGCTTGACTCATTCAGCGTAGCAAAGCAGAGCAGTCCAAGGCTTACTCAATGGTGTTGGCTAGTAATCACCACTCGCTGGCATGCAATATTAACACTCAATAAATAATTGTTAAGTCTGTGCTTTTTCTTTAGAAAAGTAAAAGTACATTTATTACACACCCACTACTCAATACTACACAGTCATTTACAAATATACATGAGGCTGGTGAAAATACTGTTGGCAACATTATATTTGACCCTTAGTGGGTCATGACCTCAACATTCATAGTTCCCCCCTTTATGTATAATACAGCACCTGAGCATATATGGGGGTGTGAACATACATCAGGTCAATGCCTCCACACTTCAAGACTGGAATCCCGTGTTATTGTAATACTTCATTATGTCACTGACTTCAGTAATCATACTCCCTCTGCGCTTATTATGAATCAACAAACACTGCAAACCCTTGCCCATATTATTAGTAATAAAGCATGACAGCCTCCTCTGCACTTAGTATGAATAATCAGACATTCTTTTAGGATGTTCACGTCATCACTACTAAAATTTTGCAGCCTTTCACGAATATAAGTTACTACCAGCATTAACAACCCTTTAAATAAGGCAGTGTCATTAACACAATGAAATCATTGTTTAATCTAATAGTGAATAATACTAAAGAAAGTATTGCCAAACCATCATGATGAACATTTTTCAATAAACATTGTCAAAATCCTTATGACAACAATCTTTGAAAAAAGCATTTTCCAACAACCACTAAGTCCCTGTGTCTGTTTGAACCTCTTTAGGTCACAGAACTTGCAGCTATAAACTCAACATCTAGTGGGTGCTGCACTCACAGCTGTAGAACTACAGCTCCAGCCTGGGAAGTGCTTGAAACCATGAGCAAACCTCTGTGTGGACATCCTTTTGGAGATCTGTCAGAGTTAGCATCAGCTCTTTTGTACATTCCTTTGGGGTTATGCTGCACTCCTGCAGCACCCTCACTCTTCCATTGGTGCTTTGGTGGTGCCCCTGCCATCCTCAAGTGGCTATGCTTCCAGTACTTTTGACCTAGCACAAGCCCTGCAGGACATTATGGGGTGCTCTCTCACGGGAGAGCGTGAATTTTAATTAGGCAGCTTCCCCGCTGCCTTTTGTTTTGCTGCATGGCCTTGCACCATGCAGCTTTATGTTTTTTCATCTTGGGGGTGATCAGTCCCACTTGGGCACCCTATGTGCCTCCAATATTTAGGGGATGCCCATGGAACCCAAAGTGGCTCCTTGCATGCTCTTATGTGGCTTTCTCTCCTGCTGTTGCAGGAGTCTGCTGCTCTGTTGTCTCCTGGGTGCTCCTGTGGGCAGAGTGCTCGGGATGATGGGGGCTGCCCACTCCCCCCATGTATACAGACTCGGGGAATGGGACAGGCCCACCACTGATGGGAAGATTATGGTGGCATTATCCTGCCCTTCTTAAAGCTATTCAGGGTATGGAGTTGGGATTCTGGACCCCGCCTTTTGGTCTCTCCTTCAGGGGAGGGCAACAGCGCTCCCCTATCCTGCTCTTCTCTCGAAGTTGGGGATTGTGGGCCCCACCCATGATGTCAGGGGTGCGACGGCACTCCCCACATTACTCCTGGTAGTGGGGGACCAGATTTGGCAGTCCTGGGCCTCTGTGAATGCATTTTGGCAATGGGATAGGGGTGAAAAATAGAGAAAGTTCCTTACGGCAACCCCCAGGCCTTGGCCCATGCTGGGGGTTCTGCAGTTGAGCTCCATGTGCTCCATGACCCTATTGGTGGGTTAACGTTCAAATTCTCCCTGTATCTCTGGCCCCGGTGTGCCATTTGGCTCCTTCTTTGGCTCATTTTGTTTCTGCAGGTGAGTCTAGTCACCTGAAGCACTTTCCTTAGGCCTCTTGGCCTCTGTGGTGGCAAACACTGCAGGGAACTAGTTACACTGGCTCATTGCACTAGGCTTTCTCTTTCACATCTGGTGTTTCTCTAATCCTTGGCGCAGAGGTCCAGTTCTTCCCCCAATAAGTCCTTAAGGAGTGTAAGGGGACCAACTTCCCTTAGAGTCCTACTGGTCCTGAGGTCACCTGTAGCTGGAGTCCTTAGTCTAGATGGCCATTAAGGGGCCCTCCTTCCAGTTGTCCAAGACTGCCACCTCCAGTCCCAGTGTCAACAAAAAGCACAACCAAGAGAAAGCTCTTCAACTTGTGGAAGACCTTTTAAGTGAGGGCTAAAAGTTCTCAAATTCAGTTACCTCTGGCCAAACCTGCAGTGCCACATCACCTCACTGCCAGTGTCCCAACCCTCCTGCACAGCATGCTTGGACAATTCAAAATGGCATTACCCAGGAGTCACTGGTCACACTTCATCTGGGGGCCTCGGTTCTGCCCCTTGATGACACCACTGCCAGAGCCTTTCCCAACAAAACTCCAAACCGGTGCCCCCTCTTGTCTTAGCTCCAGAGGTCTGGGCTGCCTCCTTTTTAAGTGGGTCTGGGCTGGCCCATCCTGGTACAGGGTGACAGCTAATTGATGTATGCAGACCCTTCATCCCTTTTCCAGCATCAAGACACCGATTTTAAGTTTGCTGGATGGGTGCTCCATCACAAACATGACTGATATTCTGCCTCCATTATTACGAGTACATAAAGTTGCAATGCATGTGTAACAAAGTGCACAGAATATCCGTCACATTTGTGATGGAGTAGCCATCCGCCAACTCTTAATCAGGCTCTTAGTCATTTTTTAGACATCTGGGTAACTGAGGTGAGGTTGCTAGGTTACCTTAGAGACAGAGCCTCCTCAATGACCAAGATGTCCAGGTTCGTTTGATAGAAATTTTCGCCCTAACGAAAAATAATCCAACTAGACCTCCCCAAAACTTTTCCGCCTTCATAATGAAGTATTTACGACATGCATAAAGCAGGAAAAAGGTGATAACCACGATGTTGTGTTTATTTGGATGTCCGTCCATACTTTTTTTTATCCTAATGTTTGGATCTTGTTTCATTCTGCTCTTACTTAGTTTTACTGTCTATGTATCCTACTGTGCCCTTTTAATATTGAGATTCTATATGGTCTACGTCACTCCCAGATTTTCTGGCCGCATTCGGGCCCCACTGTTGCAACCTTAAAAGGGGACAGTTACAAACATTTTGCCGTTGATGCATTACGTGCACAAAATAGTTATTGAAGCCAGTGACCTCGAGAAAGCAGTCTGCTGCTGCTTAAGGCGCCACCTATATTTCTGTTATCATTCTTAGGGCTTTTACGGGATACAATAATGTTCATAGCGCGAAAATTGAAGAAGACTTATACTGAAGTCATGTTGCCAGCACTTGCACACGGTAACATTTGTGCAAATGAGGCTGCAGCGGCGCAATTACTCAACCATACTGGATTTAATTTTTGTTTATTTTACTGATTCTCATTAGCATCATATTAATGTATAACGGATAATTCAACTGAGACAGTCTTGGAGTAAAGTCGGAGTAATCACTTTGAACTGCAACACCAGAAATCAGAAGGAAAATAAGAATAAGGGAAAGACCAATATGTTGTCATTCTTACTCAGTGAAATCTGTTGTTTAATTCTTATTTTCTCTGCTTATGATATTGGATACGCTTGTATGTAACGTTCATTTTTATCAAGTAGAGGGAAGTCCAGAGTATTTTTACAAATTACATTTTAGTATGCCCACCTCCAAGCAGCTCTAACTCTACAAGCTATAATAGCGCCGAGTTTTAGAGTGGCCAGGTGAGGGGAAGGGTGAGTGAAGAGAACAGCGGGGAAGGAGACCTATGAAGATAAAAATGGTTATAACATCAAATAAATTATACAATTGACACTCCAGCATTCCATGTAATTGGAAGCATGAATGTATAGTCTTTGTTACTAAATCAAGAGAAATCTTCTTCCCTTCTTTAAATAAGATCTCAAGGAGGTGCTACAACTTGTCCCTGCCTTTAAACAGTAGCTTCCTAATTCATCAAGTTTTCACTTTTTATGAGGCAATATGTTAAACGTCCCACAAAGTATCTGAATCTCAAGTGTTCTTTCCCACTTTTAGATAACTACTCAAACGTTCTGCTTTTATTCAAACATGTATTCCAAGCTCACTGCTAAATCTCTCTCGACCATGCAAAATAGTCTCTAATAGATCTTGAGCCCAAGATTCTACATGCTAAAATAGTAGACCTGAACAGAAAGGGGTAAGTCAAATCAAAGTTCTACTTGGATTGAGTAAAACAAATGGGTAACGCTATATAAAATAAGCCTGAGAAGTGCAGGGTGATTCAAGAAAATCAAAAGAACATGGATCACAGAAATAAAACGCTTTCCGTCTTACCGCTCCGTAGACAAGAATGGGCTGAGACCATAATTCTCTGTGGGAGCCGGCTCTAGATCGTGGCAGGGGCCGGGCTTCAAGACGAGGCACCAAAAAAGGGACATGCCTACAGCGCGTCACCCTAACAAAGACAGACGCCTGTCGAAGGAAACACCTTCGACACCGGCGCTCCAGTCTGGCAGGATCCCAGAATAGTGAGCAGTGGCTGTAGGGTATGGCTGGCTTAAATAGCAGGAGCCCAGGGCTGCTGGGACTTATAGTCCCTGAATCATAGACACTGGGAAACTGTAAATAAAGAGCACCACATTAAAAACTGTACGGATTCAAAACGTTCCTTTGTGTCAGAGTCACCTGATCCTCGGGGTCTGTGCACGTTCCCAACACGTCCACCACTGAACAGCTCCAAGACTCTGATAGATAAATCATAGAGACTGAGAGAGTTCAAGATGGGAAGAGGGGATTAGGAAGGGAACAGCTGGGAAGGAGACCTGTAGTAAGAAAAAGGTTAGAACACACAATATGAAAATTATATCTGCTGAAATCAATACTAGACTATGATTCTAAGCCTAGTCACTCTGAAAACATGAACAATCTAAGAGTTAAGTTTAAAATGATTAAGTTTCAAGATGGCCGGATACCTGTAGGGGAATCAAGATGAATTAAATGAAAACTTTCTTATTCAAGTACTTTCCTTTACATGAGAATCAGAAAAACATTCTGACTAAATTTTAAACCAGTCATATAAATCATGTTTTGAGAATGTATACTAGGACCATACAATATTGCATCTAGGAGCTCTGGCCTTCTGTGTACTCTTAAAATGTTTCAACACAAATTGCGCATATTGCAGATATATATATATATATATATATATTTATAGTAAACACCATAAAAAGGATTGTGCATCATGAATAACACAATATGGATTCAGGAAACAAATCACATAACTTGTCAAATCGAATATTACATAATAAATATCTTAGAATAGTGGCATACAATAAACAACATGAAATAAACTCGAGGAGAGAATCGTGCGTCTTGCCGATTCGAGTGTCACTATGTAAAATACCAAGAAATGGTAACAAGCAATGAATATCAAGGTCAAATCATCATTAATCGAATCGCGCGTCTTGCCGATTCGTAAAACACGATGTAAATGTCAAGAAATAACAGCTCACAATAAATAACAAGATCAAAGTACAATGAAACGAATTGCGCTTCTTTTGCCGATTCTTAAGCCACCATGTAAATGTCAAGAAATGGTAGCGCGCAATGAACAACAAAGTTAAATCCTCATGAAATGAGTTGCGCGTCTTGTCAATTCGTAAAACAACATCTAAATGTCAAGAAATAGTAGCGTGCAATGGACAACAATGTTTAAACACCATAAAACGAATCGCGCGTCTTGCCGATTCTTAAGCCACCATGCCAATGTCAAGAAATGGTAGCACGCAATGAATAACAAAGTCAAACCTTTATGAAACCAATCGCGCGTCTTGCCTATTTGTAAACTACCATATAAATGTCAAGAAATGGTAGCGCGCAAGTAATCTGTTACTCATTTAAGAATTAAACCAAGAATATGAAAATTCTCAATAACGGTGTCGGGACAGTCCAACCAACGTCTTACTGCCTGGAACAATGATCACCAATGAAGGATGAAGGGCAGAAGACTGGAAAATCCAAATAGGCAGCCGGAACAGGAGCTCAGGAAGAAGCTGCTGCTCTGCACCAGGACCTCTGAATAGTGAGCACTGGAAGTTGTGCTGGCTCTCTTTTATAGAGTCTTGGCCCAGCCCAGAACCACGCCCAGGCATGTTGCAGGGAAAGTCTCTGGAAGGCCCTGGAAAAGGGAAACACCCTAACACACTCTGAAAACCTGCAGCAATACATTGCAAAGGAACAGTATTTGTAAACATATTAAAAATAAGTTTTCAGGATTGAACTCTGCAATGCAAAAGGTTAAACCACAACATATCAGCACAATGCATAAATTACTTTGTTTTGAGAGTGCTGGGTTTTTGCATTTTTGTCGCCAATAGAGCGCGTACTGCTCTGGTGTTGACACTTTGCCAATAAACATGCATTTCAATTTAAACATGATTGTATGTCATAGTCAGTATTAGTTATAAGCCTGAAACAGTGCAGCCACCAACGCCCTGAAGGAGACACATGTGATTTACCACAGGGGAAACTTTTCCTGTATATCAGTGACAACTAGGAGGCCAGGGTAAGGAATATGGTGACGAGAATCGTGTTGGGGCGGGCCCTAGAACGGGAACCGCTGTAGTCGTTTACAACTCCCTTTTTGAGGCACCTCTCTGTAGTCAAAAAACAGGCATGGCAAAAGGACATTTCATCTCCTTTTGAGCTTTTCAGAGAGTCCCATGACCATATCTTTCAATGTCTTGTTGAACCTTTCAACAAGTCCATTGGTTTGTGGATGGTATGGTGTGATGAACTTATAAATCACCCCACACTCATTACACATGTGTTTTGGGTAAACTAGCATGAAGTTGCCACCATTGTCAGAAAGCACCTCCTTAAGAAACCCTAACATGAAGCAAATACCAATGAGGGCCTTTGCTACTGCAGGGGCTGTAGTAGACCTAAGGGGAATTGCTTCAGGATACCTGGGTAGCATTATCCAGTACTACCAGAATATATTGTTTTCCTGAGGATGTGGGTGGCTCATGAGGACCCACTATGACCACACAAACACCTTTAAAGGGAACCCCCAACCACTGGTAGTGGGATTAGAGGGGCTTTTGGGTGGCCATCTGCCATACCACTGGCTTGGCAGGTGATACATGACCGCAAAACTCTTTAACTTTTTGTGAAATGTTGGGCCAGTAGAAATGGCTGACTAGCCTATTCCAAGTTTTAGTTTGGCCCAGATGCCCAGCTAGGCGTATGTCATGGGCTAGTGAGAGTATGAATTCCCTGAACTGGTGAGACACTATCACTTGCCTGGTGGCACCAGGTTTGGGGTCTCTGGCCTCATTTTACAAGAGTCTCTCCTCCCTGTAGACCCTATGGAGCAACTGGCATCTCCCTTTTCCTGTGCAGCAGCTAGCTGTCACAGGCCTTCAAGAGTGGGACATGTTCTCTGTCCCTGGCCCCCCTGGGCCCAAGAGCTCAACCTGGTAAGGGTCAAGTTCCATGGGCCCAGTTCCATCTGGGGTTGGTAAGACTTCTTCCTGAGAAGAGGAATCTGGAGCTCTTTGCTGTTCGGAAGCTGGTCCCCCAGTCTTCTTGTCCTTTCTCTTGAAAGGTTGGGCCATTATTCCAGGCTCCAACACTTCCTTTTCACTCTGTGCTCATCTTGCGCTATTGTTTCCACACACACTATCCCAGGGATTCCAAGCATGGCTGCATGGGTTTGGAGTTCCCAGGCTGAGGACTCCGGATCATTCCCTGTCAGATATTCTACTGGGATTGCAGAAAAGATCACTGCCAGTTTCAGGCCAGTAACCCCCCCCTGTTCTAAGATCACTGTGGCCATGGGATGGACCTTAATTACATTATCAGCATTGGTAACTGGATATGTTTGTCCAATCAAGTAATGTTCTGGGGAAACCGCCTTTTCTGTCACCATGGTCACACTGGCACCTGTATCCCACAGGGCTTCTACTCTAGTCCCATTAATCAAGGGATGCGTCTGAATTTGCTCATGTAAAGGGGCCAGACAACAAGAATGGCAACATCTATCTCACCCTCAGAGACTAAAATAGCTTCAGTGTGAACCCTGATTTGCTCTGGGAACCCTGTAGATCCCACCTGGAGACTGTCTATATCAGTGATAGCTGGTGCAGTACTAGAGGAATTCTTTTTGGGACAGGCTAAATCTCCAGTTCTGTCTACAGTTGAAACACCAGGCCTTTTTGGGATCAAAGTTTTTACCCTGGTACCCATGAGTGGATGGTGAAGAGGTTCAGGGCCCACCCCCTTGAGCAGTTTTTTGGGGACCTCTAGAAGACTCTTAACTTTTATGCTTAGGTGTCTCACCCACCTTCGCCGGGGAAGCTTGGTAATCCCTTTCTTTTGGTCACCCCTAGTGAAAGTCTTGGTCACCCTAGTCTTGACCCAGTGGTCTGCCTTCTTTCACAATTCTTGGGAAGAAATTGGACCTATGTTTACCAGATATTGATTCATTCTTTCATTAGTGCTATTACTTAAGATGTGTTCTTTCATAAACAAGGCTACTCTACAAAAAAGTACTAAATTCATCATGTCACTTGGCCACCAAGCCTACCACCAACACACACAGGCCCAACAAAATGCCTCCCAAGTCTGCTGAGTGACTAATAACACACCTCCTACAAGCTCAAAATATACTGCCTACCCTTCATCAAAACAAAATGACACCACCATCAAAACACATTTTCTAAACTGCTGGCTCATAAATGCTCGATCACTCTAAAAAAGCAAGCACCACATCTAAGACCTGCACACTGACACACACCCTGACTTACTATTCATAACGGAATCATGGTTGGGAGATGACATGGCCCCCATGTTGTTTGAAGCCATTTCTCAGGCTATCAAACCCTCATACAAAACCGTGGAGTCAAAAGAGGAGGTGGACTAGCTATTATATTCAAACAAGCAATAAATATCAGCAAAACAGAAAACATTTCCAGACAAGGTTGTGAGGCCCTCGTCACCAGATTCAAACTGACACCAACTTCCTCCTGTAACTTTCTTCTCCTTTACAGACCTCCACCTAACAATTCAACATTCTAAGACACATTTCTAGACACAGTTTCCAACCTTATAACGTTATACTCCAATGTCTGCATTCCTGGGGACCTAAACATTTGGTTTGACAAAACAAATATGCCACATCCAAAAAAGATCACCACTTTCCTAGTCACATTGAATCTAGATCAGATTGTACACAATCTCACACACAACCCTGGACACATCCTAGATGTCATTTGTGCAAACCCAGAACTAGTTACCGTTCAATGCATAACACAAGTCACATGGTCAGACCACAATTTGGTATCTTTCCAACATAAAACACCACAAACCAACGCACCCAAGACCACCTTGCATAAAACCATCCATTGACCACGGTCAAACTCAATTTTGATGACTTAGAAACATGGCTAAGAGCCAAGACAGATCTGAAGTACTGGGTTTTTCAGAACCCAGCGGTGCCAGGGAACACACCCTAAGACTTCGAGTCCTTCCTGTTTCAGACTACAGAAACACAGAGTCTTCTTGGTGAAGTCAAAGATCTTGTTTATTGGCTGCAGCCAGTAACAGGTATCCTAGAAGTACAACACGGTGTATATTCTCAGGAGACTGCTCTCTTTGCAAAGCTAACCTTCTCTTTTATACAAAATATTATGCTTTAGGCAAACATTCCTTATTTTACAGTTGACCATTCACATATTTTCACTACAAAGAAATAGCAGGTTTATGATGACAAGCCCATATTTCAGTTTGTCCAGCCCTCAATCAATTACCCGGAAAGGCTTAGTACTTTCATCAGATATCGACGGACCCCCAATATAAACGGGCACCTCCTCCTTGTAAAGCAAGTCATAAAGAAAGAAACAGGGACAGGTGTGTGTAAGATTAGGCATGGTTTGTGTGTGATGAAAGGTTTATGATGTGTTGTGCCTTGATACTAATCTCATTCGGCCACTGGGAAAGAAACTGGCCGAACAGGTTTGGCTTCAGGCAGTGGAGTCAGCTTGCCCATGTCACAGAGGAGTCAGCAAAGGCGTACGTGTCCTTCAGGCTCGTTTTCAGCATTAGACATTGGCCTATGTGAGGGCAATCACAAAATGGCTGTCGTTTAAATGGAACACGAGGGTTCAGGACGGAAACTCTGATATTCGGGTGATTTCGTTACCCGAATATGAATACAATGCTTGTGCATACTATTCTAATCATTCTCGGTCTGCTGATACCAAAATCGTTGTGATACGACGACGTTTATAACGCGGGTCCAGAAATTTCAGTACCACAGATCTAGACAGAATAAATTCTGTTCCAAAACTTTGAATGGTAAAGGAAGCTTTCAATATCCTAATACCACTAAAAAAAACTCAACAGTACAAAAGTAAACCAACACCTTGGAGAAATACAGAACTAAGAGGATAAAACAACAAATCAGAAGGCTGCAACAAGCCTGTCTCAAAACAAACAACATTGAAGACAAACTTCACTTAGACAAACTTAACAGATAATATAAATCATCGATCAAAAAATCTCGAAAAAGTACTACTTTGACAGAATTAAAAAGGATAAATCTGCTAATAAAGAATTTGATACAACTCTCAACGAATTTTGAAAACCCAGATGCATGGAAGGAACTCATCCCATTACTCAAGAATTTGTAGACAAACTGGCAAATCATTACACAACTAAGGTAGACATACTGGACTACTATTTAAAACAAAGGAAAACCACCAGCATCAACCTGTTTTCTAAAATCCCCCCCAAGAATAAGCAAAACCACCATCTGCTCTCCTTCAAACAAATATCACAAAGTGAATTTGTGGATTTGGTCAAAGCAAGAAGGCTTTTTGTCAGTCCTTCCAACCCTTGTCCAGCACACATCTTCAAGAACATTCTTTTATTTACTTCTGCTGCCACACCTGTAAAGAAGAATCATCAATAATTCTTTAGCTATGGGAACCTTTCCTGAAGACCTTAAAAAGGTATACATATGCACGTTATTGAAGAAAACAAACCTGGGCCCACAAGACCCCAACAACTACAGACCAATTACCTTTCATGGGCAAAATGATAGAAAAAGCAGCATTCACCCAGATATCACAATTCATTGAAGATAACTCCACATTTTCAGACTATCAAACTGGATTCAGCCCAGGAAGAGGAACTGTTCTCCCCCTTTCTCATCCAAACTCTACGTCGCAAAAGCAGGGGTTCATTAAGGATGAATCATCTTACCTATGCTTCTCAATATCTATATGATATAATTCCCAGGATTGATCAATGAATCTCAACTCACATGCTACAACTATACAGATGACACACAAATACTCCTTAAATTGGAATGCCCCAGAGACATTGAAAACCCACAAATCTTCAGTTACCTCATAGTTGTTGATCAGTGGATGACTTAGAGCCATCTCAAACTGAATGCTTCCAAAATGGAAATACTCACATGTGCAACTGGAAAAATGATGACCCACTGTGCGCCTGGCCTGTCAATCTGGGACCAGCTCCTCAAGTATCAAAGGAAGTTAAAAACCTTGGAATTACCATGGACTACAAGTTAACAATGAATGCTCAAGTGAACAAATTAGCAAGATCACGCCTCATCACCTTGAAAACTCTGCAATCATCTTCCCCCACCAGGTCCAGGCTACTATCTCTCTTGTGCTATCTAAACTAGATTACACCAGTGGCCTCTACCAGTGATCATCTCTATCTACTATGAAAAAACTACAACTCGGTTGCCAGACTACTACTACATGTAAAGCCAAGGTAGACTCTAGGTGGCCCCATGGGCAGGGTGCAGAGTATGTTACAGGTGGGCATGTGCTGATGTGTTTTACATGCCCTAACAGTGATATACTGCCAAATTTGTTTTTCACTGTTGTAAGGCCTAGCTCTCTCATAAGGTTAACTTGGGGGCCACCTTTAAATATCTTGTAAGTGAAGTTTCCCTTTGGGAACAGATAGAAATTTGGAGTTTGGGGTCTCTGAACTCACAATTAAAAAATACATCTTTTGGTGAAGTTTGTTTTTAAATTGTCAGTTTGAAAATGCCACTTTTAGAAGATGGGCATTTTCTTGCTTAAACCATTCTGTGACTCTGCCATTTTGTGGATTCCCTATCTGGGTTAGATTGACAGTTGGGCTGTTTGTGAATCCCCTCTAGACAGTGAGACAAAGGGAACTGGGGTCTAGCCTGCATGTATCCTGATGTGCCATCCGATCTAGAGTGAAGGGAGGAGTGGTCACTAACACCTGAATGGGCTGTGCCTGCCCTCACACAATGCAGTCTCCAACCCCCTGGTGTGTGTCTGCGGCCAGGCCTGGGCAAGGCAGGGTCTTGTGAGCAACAGAGACATTCCTTTGAAGATTGCCTACTTCAAAGGAGGAAAGGGGTATAAGTAGTGAACTCAAAATCCCATATTTTTAGATTACTTCTAGAATCAAGAGGAACCTCTGCCCAGGAGAAGAGCTGGAGGAGGAGTACTGCCCCTTTGCCTGTGACTGTGCTTTTCTGGGTTGGCCTGCAGTTGCTGCTTCTGCCTGAAAGAGGACAAAGACTGGACTTTGTAGTGCATTCCTGCATTTGAAGAATCTCCCAGGGCTTGGATTGAGTTTGCCTCCTGTTTTGAAGTTTCAGGGCCATCAAAGACTTCCTGTGCCAGCACCTTGACTCTCTGCTGAGACTCTTGCCCTCCCAAGTGGTGCCCATTCCAGGCCCTGGGCCCTTGAGAGGTGAAGCTGGCAGAACAACGACTGAAATCCACGCACAGAACACTGTGCGGGGAACAGTGCGGCACACAACCTGCAGCGCAGCTGAAAAATGACGTGCTGCCCGGTTCCAGGCTAAAATAAATGCTCCACCTGCATCGCAGCTGGGATGTTGACACACCCCACCTGGAGAAACGACACAACATCTGCTTGCAGCTGCTGATAACAACGGAAACCCCACGTAGCATGGTTTTCCATAATTGTGCGGCTGGATTTCCCATGCATCATTGCTGTGCATTAAAAGTCAACGCAAGCCGGTGCGGATCCGAGGTGCCCATTTGGAAATCGATGCATCGTTCTCTTGCGGGAGAGAAATACGATGCAGCACCTACCGGACCGGAGAAGAAAATTACGCACAGACTTGCTTCCGAGTGAAAAATCGAGGCATCACTGACTTTTTCGATGCACGCTCACCTGTGCGGCTTTATTTTCGGCGCAAACCAGGTACTCTGTGTAACAACAACATTTCCATTGTTTTCTATGGAGTAAGACTCTTATCCTTTTGAAAATGCATACCTTGACTTGCGTATGATGGATCTTTATCGTTTTGGTCTTGTTTGATTTAGATAAATTTTTCCTATTTTCTAAACCGGTATGGTGTCCATTTTGTAGTGTTTTCACTGTATTACTGCATGTGTTGGTGCAAATACTTTACACATTGCTTTTGAGATAAGCCTGACTGCTTGTGCCGAGCTACGAAGGAGGTGAGTATGGGTTATCTTAAGTGTGTACCTCCATTGCCCTGAGTAGAGTGAGGGTCCCTGCTTGAACAGAGTGCAAACTGACTGCCAACCAGAGACTCCATTTCTAGCAAGTATTTATACAATGTATGTGAATATGTATATTTATACATATATATGTGTATATTTTTCTATGCTTGACATGTTCATAGGTCATTGCATAATTCCTAGATAAATTGTTAGATTAGATACTTATGAATCCCTGCTTTCATTTTATCTATCACAATGGTCAAATATTATCTTAACTATTTTAGCAGCAGGTATTTGCCTATTGAACACTGAGGAAAGATAAAATAATGTTAGAAAAGTACACAAATATATTAACCTCAAATATTGCTAATCTTGAAAGTCTATGTTTATCCAACACAACTTTAAATCTCAAAATATTATATCCATTATTATATTCCTTACACATATATTCCCTTACAAGGTATTTACATATCTATTTCTTTGTTACTTTAGTCCTACTGCACAAGAGGGGAAAATAGAAATAAATATTAAAAATAAATCTCTCTTGTAAGCTTTACTGTCTCTCCATCACCCTATACTTCTATCAATCTATCCTCCATCCCCACTCTCTGACTCCCCCCACACCCATTCTACTACTATGATCTACAAAATAACCCTGCCTAATCTCTCCCCCCTCTACCACTCCTAGCTCACCCCGTTGGTTACTACTATGATCTCCCAAACAACCCTGCTAAATTCTCCCTCACTTATCTCACTTTTGACTCATCCAAAACCCCTTCTACCACTATGATTTCCCTAACCACTTTCTACAGACTCTTCCCTCCTCCATCTCTCATTTACTCATCCCAAGCTACATCCTATTACTATAAACTCCCAATTAACCCTTTTAGATTCTTCCCTCCTCTATACCTCCATTATTCTATTCACACCTACTAACAAACTCACATAACCATTGGTAAAAACAACTCATACTAATACTATACTCACATTTTCCTATACTAACCCACTATTAATCCTTTTGGGTTCCAGAGTAGTGTGCTACTCGCTGAAAAGTGCTTCAACACCTCATCAGGTGTAGTAAGCGTTATATAAATGCAATCACAATTACAATTACAATTTAGGTGTAAAATCCATATGGTACTTGAATATAGTTGACAGAATGTTATCTAACAAAAATATTGTGTCCAAAACATTGCCCACAAAATCTATTTCCCCGTTGGAGCTAATAAATGAAAAAATATGCCACAAGAATGACATTTTGTAAGCAATATTTAGGACATAATAATTATGTCAGACAATATGTCTGTAAACGTTATTCTGACACTCAAGGGTAAAATGACTTTTAGGCACAACATCAGCCTCCGGTGCATAAGAAGCAGCATTGGAGCATTACATTTAGATGCAAAATAAAACTTGATAGACAAATATGTCAGAGGAAAAGGATGGCGTTCCTCCTTATCCAACAGCAGGGCATCTGCAAGAGTACACTCAGGGCACTCAGGAGATGAGAATCTCACCCTGAAGTTCCCCGCGGGTGCAGATTGCCCAAGAGAAAAGAGAGATGGAGAGAGACGCAGGCAGGAGAGACGTGACGAAAGAAGAAGGGCAGAAGAATACTGCACAAGCCGGAAAACAAAACAGAAGCTACACAACGGTTATAGGAGGAAACCTGAGTACAGAGCGAGAAGACGCCTAAGAGAAGGAAACTACGGCAGATCCACTCAAGACTATATAAAACCCTGGGTGCCCTGAAGCCCCAGATTACAATAAACCCTCCTGCCACATCCCTGGAGGGACGTGGCTTTCTCAGGTACGGGCCAGGATCATTTGGGTGGTAACCAATTCTTATTAATCATGGTGTTATATTTTAAATCCTGAGTTTGTGCTCCTCCAGACTAAGCACTCTTAATCTATACTGCCTACTAGTAAGGATGACATGTGACACCTTCACCGTGTAGTCTTTTGTCTTATGTAACATTTCCTATGCACTGATTTACACATGTATGAATTGTAGTCCCTGTACAATGTGTGTGATGTTAAGGGCTCTGACACCCTACATTGGTTGAGTAGTGCTATAAAACAAAAAATGCATGTGAAAGAGAGTGGTTATGGAGTTTTTAGTGGCACTGTTGGAGGATGATGTGAAAACATAACAAAAATGCCATTTCTTATATTGCAAGTAGTTTGGCATTAGTGCCTCCGTTTTGTAAACTGCTTCCATTTAAACTAAGAATGCATGTCAAAAATGCTGTGCCAGTAAATTTCCATGAGCACGCTCAGACCGACCCACTTCAAGGTCTTGTCTGCATGGTTTCCTGGAACTCCGGGAAATGTGTTAGGAGATAATGTGTTAGGCGGTAACCCTTCACCTGCAGCCCTGCCTTTGGAATGTGTTTACTAGGAGAATCCATCAACTTGTAAGTTCTTGCTCTACCCGGTTGAAAATGGTTTGTGTAACTGAAGCTTCTTTGTTTGATCAGGTATAAAAGCTGGGTAGAAAGGTATCTCGTTGTCACTTTGTCTGTGTGCCTGCTTTAGACACATCGGTGTTTTGCACCTGCTGCAGCAAATTAAATATTAGATTTGAGTACTCAACTCTTTGCATTCTTTTACAGGTCCACTCTTGACTTACAAGAGTAAGAGGACGGGGAGAGGAAAAGCACTACATTTCACAAATGATGCCCGACATGTGGCCCCTACCTAGGGGGGTCTGACAGGCATTTATACTGTGGCAGAGGCAAAGTAACTTGAGACGTGGATTGTGGGGGCTCCTACAGATGAGACGCATTTCTCAAAGCTGCCATTCAACGTCCCAGACAGCCGTCTCTTGGCATTGGAGACGGCCCCCAGACAGGGGCTCCAGACCGGCGATCGACCTAGGAGGCAGTTTTTGCCCAAATGCAGAGACTCGGAAACTCACAAACGGGGTGAGATTTTTCAGAACTTTGTAATGATTGATCATCGTATTGATTAATCAACTATTGCTTATAAATAGGCATGATTGATACATTGGTTTGGGGTTTTTGGGTGATTCATTCTGCTTTTAGGAGGAACAATGGGTAAACTCAAGAAATGCATTTCTCTCTGTTGTTGTTGTTGTTGTTTCAGGAATCCTCATTTGGATGAGTCCATACCCCTTCCAATCCAGGGTAGTCCTGCTTGGGTCATGTTTAAAAGTATGGTATGTCTGTGAACATTTTATGTACTTTATGGAACAACTATACTGCCAAAACTAAGGACCTACAGTGGCCGCTGGAAGGCTCATTTAACCGTGAGAAACTACATTACCTACAGGAATGTTTCTTTAAAAAAGAAGGTCAGACAGGCAATGTGGGATAGCTTTAACCAGTGGGAAAAGCATGCCAGACAGAAGGCAATGAAGGCAATAAAATAAGAAAAGGAAGCTGAAAAGGAACAGCATAAAACTGTAATAAAGAAGGCAAGAGATTATGAACAGTCAAAAAAAGCATAACATATTGAGCAGTTGGAAAGGGAATTCAGAATGTCTACCACTAGGACTTGTGCTTCCCAAGACCCCTCCAACAAGGAGGAACTCTTAGAACATTTATTAATGAACCCACCACCATACACACTTCAGAATAATCCCCCACTCATTACAAATCTGCCAAAGAATATGGCACACATACCTCCACCTTAAATATTCCCGTCCACTCATCCTACCCAGCAAAGATCAACTGCATCTGCTCCATGGACACCCTCAATAGTATCTGCCCCTCTACCGTCCACTTCAGCCACCAGTACCCCTAATACAACCCCATACACCACAACAACAGTACAGATAAAGGAAAGAAAACACATTAATTGAGGATGTCATTGTGACATTCAACAAACAACTAGGTCCCCCAGAGTTTTTTAGGATATAATGCTGCTCATGTTGATTTTCGAACAGTTATGACCCGCTTTGAGGGTTTGACCCTTTTTGATAAAAATTCAATTGTAAAGTTGATGGGAGACAGGATTAAGATAGGTTGTACATATTTACATGCAGCCTGTTATTATGAAAATTACCATAGGCAAAGAAAGGAAGGTCAAGCTAAAAAGATGAATGATTTAAAGACAAAAGCATTGCTTCAGCAGGCTTTCCCAGATTGGGGTAGGCCAATACAAATACAGGGGGAAAGAAGGGGTGGCAGAGGGGCTGGCGTCTTCGGCTCGCACGCAGCAAGGAAGAACAGATTTAGCGTAGGGTCAGTGTGCATATTGTTTACAAGAGGGACATTGGAAGAATGACTGCCCAAGTTTACAGGGCAGCAGCATTGTGACTATGAAAGGATGAGAACATTGCAAAGACGTGGTAGGGGTGGAAAGAATAGGCAGGACTTTGACAACTGATGAGGGCCAACAGAGATAGAACTATTTTGACAACACCTTGTGGATAAGACTTATTACAATGATGAATGTCACAACACGTTTGAATGTGCTCCCTAGGAGGGTCAAGGAGAGGTGCCCATGGACCAGACTGGACCCTATGTCACTATGGCTGTCAAAGGGCAGGAACACCCTTTCCTTGTTGATACCAGTGCCACCCATACCTCAATAGCCCACAATCCCCTTCCAGGGGCTCCCCTTTCCTGGAAAAAGAATATATCTCTAGGTTTCTCTGGAATTCCTGTTCAGAGCCCCATTTCTCTGACTTTAGATGTTACACTGGGCCCATTCTCATTTACCTCACCATTCATGCTTACCCAAAATTGTGGGTAAAACCATTTAAGATTAGATCTACTGAAAAGTTGCATGCACACACATATTGCTCTCCAGACTGAGTCTATATCACCATGGCACACTCCGATCTGGCCAGAGCCTTTCTCTCTAGACATGAGCATCAACTTCCTTCTGAACTCCTACAAGTCAATTAGAAAGTCTGGTCACGGGGAGATAATGATGTTGGCAAACTGGATATTGACCCTATTGTCACAACAGTTAAGAAAGGTGCATCTCTTCCCCAAATTCCTCAGTAAAAAATATCTAAGGAAGGAGAAGGCTAGACACAGGTTGTTTCTGATCTTGTGGATAAAGGTATAGTTTGGGAAATACATGGCAGCCCATGCAATAGCCCCATACTTCCTGTGGTCAGAAAGGGTCAGCCCTGTACACCTCCTCAGTACAGGCTATTTATTGATTTGAGCTCTATTAACAAGATAGTAGTGCCCCAATACCCTGTAGTCCCAGACATGAATTCCATTTTCACTAAGATACTGCCCTCAGACCGATAGTTCACTGTGTTAGATCTTTAAAAATGCATTTTTTAGCATTCCCATAGCTGAGCAGAGACAATATTTGTTTTCCTTTTCCCTCCGATGCCTCTCCTTTAAGTTTACCTGTGCTCCTCAATGGTACACCCAGCATATAAAGCTAAACATTTAAGAGACAGTTTGACATGTTCACTCCTTCCACTGGCTCTGTGGAACAATGCAAAGATACCACTTTAAAATTACTTCACCATTTGGCCTCTCTGGGTCATAAAGTATCTCTGTCTAAATTACAACGTTGTCAACAGGAGGCCTCCTATCTAGGACACCTCCTGTTGAAGGAGGGTGGTCGCTTGCATCCGCAATGTATTGCAGCAGTTCATAACATACAACGACTTAAAACTCAATTTGATGTGCACACTTTTATTGGCCTTACTTCTTTCTGTAGCCAATGGATTCCTAACTTTTAATTGCTCACTAAACCATTGCTTGCTCTCATGCTTAAAGATGTTAGCACGCCTTTGCCTTGGGATTGTAGTAAAATACCATCTTGCCTGGCATGTTACCCCCATTTCTACATGTATGTCAGTTTGTTTTTGCCTGTCTCACTGGGATCCTGCTAGCCAGGACCCCAGTGCTCATAGTTTGTGGCCTGAATTTGTATACTTGTGTAGTGACTAACTGTGTCACTGAGGCTCTGCTAATCAGAACCTCAGTGCTTATGCTCTCTCTGCCTTTAAATTTGTCACTATAGGCTAATGACCACTTTTACCAATTTCAATTTGCACACTGTAACACCCTTATAATTCCCTAGTACATGGTACCTAGGTACCCAGGGTATTGGGATTCCAGGAGATCCCTATGGGCTGCAGCATTTCTTTTGCCACCCATAGGGAGCTCAGACAAACCTTTACACAGGACTGCCACTGTAGCCTGAGTGAAATAAGGCACACGTTATTTCACAGCCATTTTCACTGCACTTAAGTAACTTATAGGTCACCTATTTGTCTAACCTTCACTTGCTGAAGGTTTAATGCAAAGTTACTAAGTGTGCGGGCACCCTTGCACTAGCAAAGGTCCCCCCACATAATTCAGGGCCATTTCCCCGGACTTTGTGAGTCAATACCTATATGTAGCTTCAAAAAGGTAACTCCGAATATGGCCATGTAAAATGTCTAAGATCATGGAATTGTCCCCCCATGCCAAATCTGGTATTGGGGTGCCAATCTCATGCATCCCTGGGCTCCACTATGGACCCCGGGTACTGCCAACCCAGCCCTCTGGGGTTTTCTCTGCAGCTACCGCTGCCGCCACCCCTCTGACATGGTTCTGCCCTTCTGGGGTCTGGGCAGCCCAGTCCCAAGAAGGCAGAACAAAGAATTTCCTCTGAGAGAGGGTGTTACACCCTCTCCCTTTGGAAATAGGTGTTAAAGGCTTGGGAGGGGTAACCTCTACACACTCTGGAAATGCTTTGAAGGGCACCGATGGTGCTCTCCTTGCATAAGCCAGTCTACACCGGTTTAGGGAACCCCCAGCCCCTGCTCTGGCGTGAAACTGGACAAAGGAAAGGGGAGTGACCACTCCCCTGTCCATCACCACCCTAGAGGTGGTGCACAGAGCTCCTCTGGTGTGTCCCAGACCTCTGCCATCTTGGATCCAGAGGTATGAGGGCACTCTGGAGGGCTCTGAGTGGCCAATGCCAGCAGGTGATGTCAGAGACCCCTCCTGATAGGTACTTACCTGACTAGGTAACCAATCCTCCTCTGAGGGCTATTTAGGGTCTCTCCAGAAGGCTTTTCCTCAGATAACGACTTGCAAGAATTCACCAGAGTTCCTCTGCACCTCTCTCTTTGACTTCTGCCAAGGATTGACCGCTGACTGCTCCAGGACGCCTGCAAAACTTCAACAAAGTAGCAAGAGACTACCAGCGACATTGTAACACCCAATCCTGATGGCCTTCTCAACTGTTTCCTGGTGGTGCATGATTTGGGTGCTGCCTGCCTTCATCCTGCACTAGAAGCCACAAAGAAATCTCCTGTGGGTCGACCGAATCTTCCCCCTCCTTCAGCAGACATCAAACTTCAGAGTCATCTGTACTCTGGGACCCCTCTTATCCTGGCGAGCGTGGCCCCTGGAACACAGATTGTGGACCCAAGTGACCCAGACTGTCCAGTGGTCCAACTGTCCAAATTTGGAGGATGTAAGTTCTTGCCTCCCCTCTCCAGACAGTAATCCTGTGCACTGCGTAAACTGCAGCTCCAAGGGCTTCTGTGCACATTCCTACAAAATCCTGCATGCACAGTCAAGCCTATGTCCCCAGAACTCTGACAGGGTACGAGCTGACCCGGTTCGCACCTAATATCACATTAAAGAGATGCAAACCTCTCAATCCAGCCACAGTACTACCCCTCCCTGAAAGTTCAACTGATAATATCCATGATTGCATAATAACAACTGAATAGGAGACAAAGGGATGGGTAGACCATGTGGACACTCCCTTAACTGATCTCCAGGGAGAATTGTAGGTGCAGGGGTCTTGTTTCAAGTTACCAGATGGTACCACAACAGCTTCATATGTGATTACTACCTTAAAAACTGTGATGGAGTCCTGTAGAATACATTATAATTCAGCTCAGGACGCAAAGCAAAGCTTATAGCATTGACCAGAGCTTGCGGGTTGAGTAAAGGATTGACAGTAAATAGATATAGTGACTGCCACAATGCATTTGGTGGGGTTTCATGACCTCTCATGGAACAAAAATACAACACTGTGACTTGATTGTGAAATTATTGAATGAATTGAATGGTCAGTAGTGAAGTGTAGTGCACATAAGAAGATAGTAAATGAGGTAGGTTAGTGGAATGCATTTGGGATAACACAGCTCTTAGTTCTCTTAGTACTGCCAAAGAATTGTTGAAAGAATTCTTTCCACAATATGGTTTGCCTCAAGTTCTTTGAAGTGAAAACGGACCTCATTTTGCTGGACAGGTATTGGATTTTGTGTTTAAAGGATTGCAGATAAAATAAAAATTCCATTCTGCCTACCATGCCCAGGCATGTGTGGGATTGGTGGAACGCTATATTGGTATATTAAAGAACAAATTGGCTAAAATATGCACTGAGACATAGCTAAAGTGGGCAGATGCATTACCTATTGCACTTCTGTCAATTCGAAACACCCCGCTTTTGAAAATGTGTTTATCTCTGTACGAGATTTTTACGGGGAGGCCTGCTAATATATGGGATGTACCAAGATCAAATACGTGTTATTATCCTTTGTTCATTGATTACTGTTCACAATTGACTATAGGCCTGCGTTTGATTGATACTCAGGTGAAGGAGCTACTTCCAAAATGCCTTGAGAGTCCTGGTCAGACTATGAAGACTGGGGCTTGGATGGTTGTATGTAATTTCCAATTTAGTCCAGCCTCTAGCCTCACTGGAACGGTCCAATCCAGGTCCTGTTTGCTACACAGACAGCCGTAAAGTGCGAGGGATGCAAGCATTGGATCAATGCCTGGCACATCAAGAAGTGCCCCCTGCCTTTGCCATGTGACCAGTTGGTGAGAGACAACATACCAGACAATGCAATAGAACAGGTAACACAACAAGTGCTCTTTGGGGGTGGGGAGGTAATGATTCATGATCAAGTAGTGCCTTTGGAAAAGATCATTTTCAACTCCACCTTGCCTCCCGAACTATTTGACATTGACTTTGGACTGAGTTATAATTTGTGACCTCAGATTCCTTTTAAGGAATAGACTTTGACAAAAAAACAGTCCCTAGAGGGGCTGCAACTCATGCCGGTGGTCACGACCTCCAACGTCCGAACCTGTACACAAGCTTGCGAGTGAGGCTTTAAAACAAAGGACACTGGGGACTTAATGATTCATTAGGATAGAGAAGTATATAGTCTTAGTCAGGTAAAGATGGGTAAAGTCATTGACATACCTTTCTATCCCTTCGGGAAGTTACAGTCAGCCATGGACCCCGAAGAGCAGTGATTGTATTCATGCCGAGGCAGTGCACCCCCGAGTAGGAAGAGAAGAACTTTTCTTTTTACTGTTCTTATGGTTAGAATGGACATATCCCGTACATAAAATAATGCCTAATATTGCCCCATCACTAGAACACCACTTTGAGACAATGTTGCCCCATAAATGGCTCCATCTATTCCGTTATGTGAAAACTTTCGTGAAAACATTGCACAACATGCATCAAGGATACAATAAGACTGATTGTTGGATTTGTGATTTTCTACCCCACTCAGTGGACCAGGGGGTTCCCCTTAAACTATTGCCTTTTACTTTTAATGGGCTGTGCAGTCCCTGGTGGGAATTACATTTTTCCTCTTTTATAAAAATCACTTGCAAAGAGACGCAAAAAGGGCTTAGGTACTGCCTGTACCACATGTGCTGGCCAATGGGAAATAGAGTGTATGGTACAGAGGCAGAGAGGGAGGAGTTTCGTGCAGGGTATAATGATTCCTTTAGATATACTTCCTTTAACTACGCCCTCTTCGGCGTACAAGCAGAAGGATTTATTGCTATGGGCAATAGACCTTGTTCTAATGTTATTGAATTAAATTGTACTAACTGCCCCTCCTTCCTGTCTTTGGACAACACTTACTCATTATGTGGCGCTTATGCCTATGTTTGGTTCCCCAAGGATAGTCTGGCACCCTATTACCCCCCGTTTATGTAGATTCATCTCAGTATCATAAGACACATAGGCTTGAATGGCAGGCAGCGCAGGTAAAGCAAACAGACACTTCCTTGGAACAATTTCAGGATGTCCTGATGAACCTTGTCCCCTTATTCGGCCCTGCTGTTCATAGTAGGAATATCAGGCAGTTGACAAGAGTAGTAGATGCAGTCATAAATGAGACTGCTGGGGCCCTGGCTAATATTACAGTGGCGATGCAAGCGAGTCAATTAATGACTCTTTAACACCACATGGTGTTAGACATCATTTTAGCCAGGAAAGGAGGGGTCTGCGGCATCAAAGGAAACTTCTGCTGTGTATACATACCTGATAAAACCCCTAATGTGAATGTGGCTATCTAAAAGTTACATAAAATAGTTGCCGAAATACACCAAGACACTAGTAATTGGACCTGGTCAGGTTGGTTCTGGGGCTTTTCAACTATGTGGGGTTGGAAAATGATGAAAGCACTTTTTGTGATGGTTGGCGTAATACTGGGGTGCCGTCTTTGTGTGAATTGCATACCTGTGCTTTTCACCTCATGCCTGAATGCTTGTCGACCACCTCCTGTCTCTGTTCACCACACCAATGCTTTGCTAGCTCAAGAGCAACAAATACAAGATTTCATGAAAACAGACCTGTCAGACCATAGTGTTACAAAATGTTCGGACTAATGTCCAAAAGGGCCAATTGTTAAAACATAACATAAATATGTAATTTATTATATTGCAAGTAGTTTGACATTAATGTCTCCATTTTGTAAACCGCTTCCATTTCGATTAAGAATGCATGTCGAAAATGCCGTGCTGGTAAATTTCAATGAGCGATCTCAGACCGACCCGCTTCAAGGTCTTGTCTGCATGGTTTCTTGGAACTCGTTTTGGGAAATGTGTGTTAGGAGATAACCCTTCACCCGCAGTTCCACCTTTGGAATGTGTTTACTAGGAGAATCCTTCAACTTGCAAGTTCTTGCTTTAACTGGTTGTAACTGGTTTGTGTAACTGAAGCTTCTTTGGTCGATCAAGTATAAAAGCTGTGTAGAAATGTAGCTCGTTGTCACTTTGCTTGTGTGCCTGCTTTAGCTACATTGGTATTTTGTACCCGGTGCAGCCAATTAAATATTAGATTCGACCACTCCAACTCTTTGCATTCTGTACAAGTTCGCTCTTGACTTACAGGAGTAAAGGGACAGGGAGAGGAAAAACACCCTCATTTCACAGATGGTAATGAGGAAATTTGTGGAGAAAGAGGTCATTGGGGGTACCAGCAAGCATTGTTACACAAGGTGCCACCAGCGCTAATGAAGACACTGGCAGTTACTAAGAGAAGGAATTCTAGTACCGAAGATTGAAGTCCAGTTTATTATACTTTTGATTCGTAATGTGAAACAATCTTCTAAATGTTTCTTTCATAAATTGATAATTCACATATAAAAAAAATCTCCTTTTAAGTGTATTGTTGCATTGTACTAAAAAGAAAATAATATATTTTGTACAAAATCACAATAAATCTTCTTTTAAGGAAAATAATGAGTGTATTCCATCTCACACCTAATCACAACTTGTTAATCCCTCTCATTTGTCCATTTCCCAGATATAACGAACAGTCCTGTGAAAAATACAAACAATATTCTAAACAGACTTTATCATTGTTATGCCCATATTTCATTTTTCCTTATTACTATTGATACTTTTCCAATATTTTGTCCTAAATGAATAGCCAAAATGAACAAGCACATATAATTTTAATAAATGATGAATATAAATTAACAATCATTAAAACATGATTCATTTTTCATAACCAACAAAAATGTGAATTGATGATGCCTTCTACCATACTCCAATCACCATATAATTAAAAGAAGGTAAAACAGGTATTCAAATGTAAATGAAAATGGAGACCCCTTTCTATTTTACGTATGGTGCTGCAATGATTTTTACATTTTCTGACTGGTTTACAGCAAGCATATTGACTTTTCTGTTAACTGTACAGTTCCTAATTATTTATGTCTTTTTTATCCCTTAGTATAACTTTTTATAGTTTGACAGGCATGGCATTTTTCCATTTACTGGTGTGTTCTAAAACTTTCTCAATGTTTTATAACCTTAACCTTCCATGGTAGTATACAAAAATAATCCTATCACATTTGTATCTAACATCTTTATGAAAACATTTAAAATCAACTTTGTTGCTGTATAAGTCAATGAACGAGGATTATGATTGTGAGCTGGCTGTATGTTCGCAAAGGAATCAGTCTCTCTCTCCTTTCCCCTCACATCTATGTGGGTGGGCATCGATGTTCAGTGTGCTTTCCACTTTCCCTGGACAGAGGAAGAGTGAAGGGAAGGCACATCACAATACCCCTGAAGCTCTAGCCATCCTCAGGAGCTTTTTAATGAAGCGTATGACAACACTCCATACATCCAATAGAGTGTGGTTTCTTGTGGCAGGAGCACCATGCTCCCAAGCTATTTTCTCTGCAGGGCCTGAGTATAAAACTGGTAAAACAGAGCCCTAAATGAGCCCCCAGACGCAGTTCCCTTGGGGCCCTGGCTTTCCCAGAGAGCTTTGTGAATAACCACAGAGGGGTTTGAGGTCCAGAAGCACCTGGGACCCAGTGGGCAGTTTCTCCATGAGGGGAACAACAAATGCAGATTTTACTGGCAATGTTGTTTTTTTTAGAAGGGGTTTGTAGAATGTTGCTCCTTGTGTCATGCTCTAGTCACCAAGGGTCTTCATTTTAGGCATGTTGGCCTCTACATTTTTGATAATAATTCCAGTTCACTTCTCTTCTTCTGAGAAGGTTGCACTCAAGGCCTGTCCTCCTGCCTTTTATCTTCTCATAGTTGGTAAGACATCTTGGTGGCACTCATGATTTGCCCCTCTCTCTGGGCCACTAGTTTGTCTCCTTGGCCCAGGATCTTCCTCTGCAACAACTTGCACCTCTGAAAACAGATTACCCACATCGTCTGCACCTTTCAGGCCCCATGGCTTCCTACCCACTTTCAGGGAGTCTGTGTGACCAGGAAGAGTCAGAGGGGTCTACCTTTAGGACCCCCACAGGACTAGTCTACAAAATATCAAAAGGATCCCTTCCTTCCAGCATACACAGCAAGTCTACTCCTCTACTGCCCTTTAGTGGAAAAGGGGAGGTCAGTGCCTCTGTCTCTGGAGACATAGGTCTACAGACTCTAAGATAGTACAAGTTAAGAGTTCCCCATCAATCCAGTCAGAATTTCATCCACCAGCGGTCCTTAATTCTTGCAGATTCCAGGTTGCTCTTAGTCTATACCTTGTGCAGGAACTGTTATCTGAAAATCGATAGTTCCAGACAGTGAGCACCTCTGACCAATCTAAAGATGACATTTCATCACACCACCCATGTCCTGTGCCTCCTCCGCAGGATCTTGATACTTTTCAATTTGGCTGCTTCAAGTGATCAATGGTCACAGCTCTCTGAAAGCTCGAAGTCTCTGTCACTGCCAAAATGGTTCCTTCCGTTGGGGAGAGTGTTGACTGCAGTCTGGCTGCTTATATGCAATTCCCCAGGAAAGAGCAGGCTCAGGTTTGTCAGGAAGTGTATATGAAATTACACATTGCAGCTTCTGCTCCCACCTACTTTTCCCCTTCTTCTTCCAGGAACAGGCTTAATCCCCACAGATAGGCATACTTTATGGCGAATACTTTTATCTACGTGCTGGGAAGCAGAGTTAATAACTCAGCCCAGCAGGTTAGATCAAAGCACAAATCGAATTAAGTGTTGTCTCTGAGATATATGACCAAAATACAAAGTATATGGAGAAGTGCATATATGGTCAGATAATTATTGTATTTGCAATCTGGGTCTTTGTTTACCTAGAGAAATACATGTCAAACTTCTCTCTAGGTCGAACTGATGTAAGTTTGTAATGTTGCAGTTTTGCCTACTGTATATTTACTACTGATTGGCACTATAGTCAAAAGCAAATAGGACCGTTTACACGGAGGGAGGCCCCACTGATTCAGAAGAAATCCAAAAAAGCAGATTTTCGGAAAGAAAAAAATCAATGTGGGCTAAACGGTCAGGACAAGATTCATCCTAACAGAGTAATCTCGTTGTGGAGTGGGTTTGAAATTATTCACGCGTAATATTACAACATTGTGAGGTAATATCATAGGTGAGAACATGATTTAACAAGTGCAAGGTCACTTTGTGTGAATATCTCACACTAAGATCTTGCCTTTATTTTGCCTTTACAAGCATGAAGGTGTGTCTTTCAAGTCCAAATACCAAATATTTTCAACATGGAAAAAACGCAACTGCACAAAGTGGTGGCATTCCAACATGCTCTATTATACAAGCTGAAATCCCCATGCCCAGATGAAAACAGCACATCACACCAATTTTCCAGAAGTACAACTGGATACCAGTGACAGGTCTTGCTTTGCAAACATACTTCCAAAATTAGTTTGAATCCCCAAAAATCGAATAACGCTTACCCAGGCCAGAGTGCAACACAGCAAGGGAATATTTGTCACATTTGGTCATTGAGACTTTTTTGTTCTATAATTAGACGGAAATATTGCTTGCATGTGATAGCATAAATTGTGTTAATTAACTAACCCGACACCGTAAGTTCTGAATTGCTTTTCATTTTGTGCTGCCCATCCTGGAAAGGATATACCACTGATTAGAAGATTTGCTCATAAGTGAATTAAGGAACACATCATGTTCTTCAGATTTTGCTTAATTGCCTTCGTCTCCATCCCGTTTGACACTGATGACACAAATCAGAAATCAACAGAAGTGCATGGAAAAATCAAAACATTCATCTTTTTTTTACCAAACGGCTATTTTTATTACATCTATTTAAATGTGAAGCTTGTCAGTACCTATATAAACAGGGAAGCTATTTGTGTGATCGAGGACAGAATCAGAAAAGCAGTACTTTTAACGTGAGAAAGTGCTGCCAGCTACCGATTCTGAATTGTTATTCTTACTTCACTTAAGTTTAAGAGCATTCCCTTTTACAAATGAAAATTATCAGATTTGTACTTGGGTGAAATCACTGTTATGATTATTTTATTTTCCGATGTCTACAGTGATATGGTTTCCTACTGTTATGAGCATGAAAGTTGTGGAGGTACATATAGTACAATAGTAATGCACAGCTTGTGAGCAATATTGGCATTGTATTCATACATGATTTTCTTCACGGTTTTATATACTGCTAAAGTAAACCAGAGCTGTTAAACATAGGTCCACGAGGACTAGAGCTATTATACTCAAATGTCTTTATTGCCAAAAATGTATTGTGCATTATATATGTAATTCACTAAAAAAAAACAAAGGTTACAGGGATATTAAAGCTAGGTTCACATTTCAAATCTACAAAACCATAGAAATTCAGCAGTTATAGTTATTTCAAGTAACTATAACTCGTGCCCTAAACTAACTATAACTCAAGCCCTTGCCATGCACAGGTTTTGCCTCGATAATTTTACTGCAAATGATACAGTGATATTATCAATGATGTCATAGAAGATATCATCAATGATGTAATATCCAGCATAATTAGCAGTGCATGGCGAGTGTGTGAGTTATAGTTACTTGAAATATCTCTAACTGTAACTGCTGAATTTCTATTGTTTGTACGTTTGAAAAGTGAGCCTAACTATAATGTCCTGAAACCTTTGATTTTTTAAGTGAATTTCTATTTAAAAAAAAAATTCTAGTTCCTAATTATAACATCCCTGTAACCTTTGTTTTTTTCAGTGAATTTCTATGTTTTTACTTTGTTTCCCTGCCTGCATCTCCTTGGTCAGGGAAACAGAGGAAACCTCCACTCGCATGAAGTGAGAGCTGTGAGACAGCTCTCACTTCACCTGAGTGGAGTGTTTGCTGTGACTTGGTGGTAGCTGCCAGCTCCCCCCAAATCACAGCAAACACTTATGTTCTGGCGGTGAGCACCCCTGGACTTAGGAGGAGCTGGCCCGGGGGGGGTGGTAGTCCCAAGAGCCATTATTGGCTCAACAAGGGGGGCCAAGCGGCTCCCCTCCAATGAGCATTGCCCTCAGGAGTTGGGAGTCTCTTGGGGTCCAAACCAGACCCCCTCCACTCTTTTATTGTAGCCCTAGGGATGTGGCGGTCCTAAGGGGTTGCAGTGGGCCTCATACACTGTATTTGAATTGAACCCCAGGAAGGTGGTGGTCCCAGGGTTGCAGATGTATTTAAATGGAGCCCCCAGGAGGTGGTGGTCTTCGGGGCTGCGGGGGGTAGGTTGCTCCCCCCACACTGTTTTTGATTGGTGCCCTGGGAAGGTGGCAGTCCCTGGGTCTGCAGGGAAACAAAGTAAACATTGCTCTCACAGAGAGGGAGCTGCTGCCTTTCCCTCTTTATGACAGCAGTGCCAGCTCCTACTGAAGGTGGGGAGCCTGCTGGGACTGTTGGGGCCTTCTGGCTTCCCCCACGGTCCACAAAATTGGGCACCTGCATGTCACATGGCTGGGCCCTTTGGGATGGAGTCCTAGGGGCCAAGATTGGCCCTGGGGAGGGGGGGCACATGGCTGCCCTCCCTCCAAAAAAATATGAATTAGGCCAGGACCTGGGGGATGGGATCCTCAAAAACAATATTAAAGATTTAGGCCGGGTAATGGGGGTTGGTGTTTCAGGGTCTGAGATTGACCTGAGGATGGCGACCTACAGCCAAATACTGCTGTGCATGGCCAAAGGCTGTGCACAGCCTGGGGTTTAGTGGTTAGGAGTGTTGGCTGCAGGGACTGGCCACAGCCCAAACCCCAATATGCACAGGGTTAGGTGGTTATAAGGTTTGCGCAGGGCCTGGGTGCAGGTCAAACCAGACCCTGCATCCAACCCCAACTGCTCATGGCTGAACTCTGTTTGCAATACAGGTTTGGGTGGTTACAGAGGTTGGCTGTAGGACTCGACCACAGGCCAGGTCCTGCTGTCAACTCCCACTTCACACGGTCAAAGGCTGTGCACAGCGCAGGGTTAGAAATATATAGTTGCTCATTGCCAGGCCCTGTGGCCAACTACCGCAAAGCACAGCCAACAGTCTGGCACTGTAGTGGTTGGATTAATGTGTAGTAATGAAAACTACCTTGCGTTAAAAAAACTGTACAAATTCACTGAAAAAAAGAAAGGTTATAGGACATTATAGTTAGGAAATAGAATTTTAAAAAAATAGAAATTCACTTAAAAAAGGGACGTTATAGTTAGACTCACATTTTAAACCTACCAAGCCATAGCAATTCACCTATTACAGAGTTATCTCGAGTAACTACAACTCGTGCACTAAGGTAACTATAACTTGAGCCCTCGCCATGCACTGCTAATTGCTCCACAAATTACAGCACTCAGGACATCTTTAATAACATTATTGATATTATCAATATAATATTTGCACTACATTTTTTGACAAAAAACTGCATGGCAGGGGCTCAAGTTATAGGTACTTTGGAGCACAGGGTATAATTACTTGAGATAACTCTAACTATAGCAGTGAATTTCTATGGCTTCATATGTTTAAAATGTGAGCCTAACTATTCTATAGTGGCTGGTCAGTAGAAAGTGACAGGCCAGTGTCCTAAAATGCTCACTTTTACCACAATGTTTACACTCTGCTCCAACAGCTGGGTAAAATGTACGCAAAGAAACACATTGTGAAAGAAATCAGTGCGAGGCTGTGTGAGGCTCATGTGTCACCCTGGTACAGATAGCAATGGAAATTCAATTCATTTCATTTCAAACTGGTTTGATATAGTGCATAGCTATCCTGCTGGCCCTCCCACCACTTATTGGCAACCTATCAAGACTACCCGCATGGACTCCAAGCAAGCTCAGGCTTCAAAAAGGTGAGTTTTGAGAAATTTTCTAAAGACGGATTCAGACTGCTGACTTCTCATGAGGGCAGGAATGACATTCCAAAGCCTTGGAGCCAGAAAGGCAAAGGAACGGCCACCACTTTTTGCTCTTTCGAACTTGGGCACTGACAAGAACCACTGATTGCTAGAACAAAGAGACCTCCCAGGAATGTAGGAGTCCAATAGGTTCCAGATAATGACCGGGCCTCTCCCATGAATGGCCCGATGCGTAATACACAAGGCCATGAAGTGAATTATCTTTTCAACTGGGAGCCAGTAAAGGGCTACTAGGGCAGGTTTGGTTGACTGGTGCTTCAGAATTTTCTAAAGTGTTCTCGTTGCTGCGCTCTTGAAAAAATAGTAGCGGATATGTGTATAACAGTATACAAGAGTTTAACACTGCTTCTGTGCCTTTCCTGAATAATAATAATCTTGTGGTCAATCACAGTGCCGCACTAGCTTCAAAGCCCACCTTTTTCTCACTTGCTTAACCGACCTGTGAGCCTTGAGTGAGCACTGTGGGACTTCCTAGCAGAGACAACCAAAGTCGTGGGGGAGAGCCATCCTAAGTGTGCAGAAAAAACAACAAAGTAATTCCTTAAGCTTTTAAACGAATGTTGTGCATTGATGAAAGACCCTCTTTGGATTGCAAGGCTGGGTGCATAATTGAGTAAGGAATGTTTCTGCAAAAAGTAGCATGAAACAATTGTCTCTCAAAGACCCATTCCTATATATGTGCACGCTTTTAAAGCAGACAGCATTACACAAAAACTAAAAAAATACATTGCAAGGCACCTCGCCAATTTCAATTCCGAGGCGTGTCATGAGCAAAGAGTATGTACACTATTATAATGAAGCAGGCTATACTTATTTGGTAGTATTTGATATTTTTAGTGTTTGCCCGAGCATAGGGCATTAACTTTAAATGTATAGTATCTGCTATTTATTGTCCCTTTCCAGTTAGAACGCACCGGGATAGGCACACATCTTACCAAATAGGAATATTTCAGGCCGTTCAAGCAGTCCCATAAAGTTTTCAATATTTCCTGGAATTCTGTAGTTAGAATTTCAACAAAATAATATTTTGATTGTCTTGTTTGCAGTATCTATGTTTTATTGTACGACATTTACTAAGAAAAACACACGGTGTTGTAAGCAATACATGGCAGTTCTTTGATGTGTTATTTATTCATCATTTCATGTTATATTATATTTTCTGTTTCTGCCAGAATATATTAGGACATTAACATGCATTTTTACATTTACACGCATTGGTGAAGGTGACAGATTTGTAGGTAATGCACCGCACCTCGTACAGTGGTGTCACCATTTTATAGCTTCCAACTCCACATTTAGTCAACCCCACTTGCTACTACTTTCATTATCTTTTATAGCAATAACGTCATTTTTTGAGTATACGAGTACAGGGATATTATGCTGCTTTGATTTCTTAAATCCAAAGTTATGAAAATGTGTTCTTATCCTTCAGTGGATACACCTTCAAAATGTAAAGGTTTCACTTCACAATGACCTCAATGACCGCCAACAGGCTGGAGGAGAACACTGCTGCATTATGACCATGGCGATTTGCCCAACAGAACACAGCCAAAGCACCTGCAGGCCGGAGGAGACCGTGTTTCCACTGGACAGAATATGAGGTTGCACACCGCCAAGGTTTCTGCTGCAGTCGCACCACCACGCAAACCTAGGCAGAAAACAACTGTGAAAAAGGAGACACTCCCCTTCAGGAAGCCAGTCCCGTCCAGAGCAGCCATGGAACCTGAACTACAAGTCTTTCGCCTGCTCGCCCAGAGACACAGGAATCAACACTGAAGACAACAACAGCAACCAGGAGTACACACACTTACCTGTCACTTTTGTAAATTGTCAAAGTACGTACGCACACACAGCATTCCAATTGGGAACGGGTGGCAAGGGTGACAAACACACACATAACCTGACACTGACATACACACTCACAGACAGCCACATACACACATGCACATACACAGTCAACACACTACGACCATCACACACACACATCAAAAAAACACACCCACTCCCAGAAACACGGCACTGTAACACACAACACCACAAACGACACTAGAACATCACAACCGCAAAACCATCAAAGCACTGGCAAGCACACACAATACTCACTACCCATTGGCAAATTAGACATACAACACAATGTACCACCAACAGGGTACAAACACATACTACCACACAACCATACAATGCAGCATTCAATGTATCCAGGAAACACACATCACAACGTATCTGGCATACCATTCACCACACACCGTCAAATCACACAAAGGCACACAATACTGCAAAAAACACATGTCCACACTAACACCACTCAATACCATCACAACAACATGTCCCTAACATACACATGCCCATCACACAAAACACACCCATCACTGGGGAACAAATGCACTGCACACAACCTCACATGCTGGCCAGACAAAACAGGTAGCACAAGCACCATTAACACACAAATACACCAACACAAATAATGTCAGCCATTTTCTAAAATGCCTAAAATGCCCCAAGAAAATAAATTCAGGACAAATAGGTGGCATCGAAACCAACAGGTTGGTCCAAATATGTAATATACATTTTTTAAATATAAAAATGTTCAAGGCCATGGCCCAGTCCAAATCTGATATGTGCAACATGCACATCTTGGAGCCCATAACTTGACTCCTGACTGCCATGTAACCTCCACAGATAGGGGCATCAAGGGGGCAGGCTGGCACCTCAGGGATTAGGGGGTGGGGGCAGAAGGTGGGTTGGGTTTAGGTTTGGGACGGGGTCCTTTGGTATTGGGCGTGGAAGGGGAGAGTTTAGGTCTAGCCTTAGGGGAGGGGTAGACTTCTTGGTGGTGGGAGGGGCATTGGTACTTGCAGGAGGGTAGGGTTGACTGTGAAGGTGGGAAGGACAGGCCTGGGGAAGGAAACAGAGCATTTAGGGGTGTCATGGGGGAAGAGGAGTAGGGAAAAGGTCAAAACATGAGAGGAACACTTTCTTAGTCACACAGGGATGGTCATCAGTAGAGGGTTTGCTAGTGGAGGGTGAGGGAGTGGTTGTCTGAAGTGTTGGGGGGGTGATTGTGAGTGCATGTGTCTGGGAGGTATGCTTGTGGTGGTGGCTGTCTATTGTGTGGGTGAATGAGGGTGTTTATGTGTAAGGGACTGAAGGGGTGGAGGTGCTGAAGGATAGCGTGGTGGGTGGGTGACTGTTGTGATGGTGACTGCAGGTATGGTGGATGTGCTGCATGTAGAAGTGTCATTGGTTGGGATGCCTCTGGGTCTGGTGATTGGGTGGATGTCTGTGGATCTGCTGTGGTGCTCTCTGTAGGTGTGATAGGTGTAGTGGCTGGATCTGTGAATGTTGGTGTGCTGTCTGCTGGTGTATCAGGTATTGAGTATGCGATGCTGGGGTGGTGGGGATGTCAGGGCAGGTAGTGACTGTTGATGTGTGTGCAGGTACATGTTGCTCGTGTGCATGCCAGTGGTGTGTCTTGTGGTGCTTGTGTTTGTCTAGCTATCCATGGATGTTGACGTGGAAACATGCTTGTATGTCTGTGTGCTTTGACTGGGTTGGGGAAGAGAGGTTTGGGATTGGGAAGAGGAAGGTGGAGGGCGGGCAGAAGACAAAGGGTAACTGGCTGCCATCAGTCTGGAGGCAAGAGCCTGAAATTATTTTTGTAGGCCAGCCAGTACACCCATCAATGCCCTCCAGGAATGCATTACTCTGTTGCAGGCCCTGGGAAGCATTCATGATGGTTGACTGACCCACAGAGATGGACCTCAGGAGGTCAATAGCCTCCTCACTGAGTGCAGCAGGGCTGACAGGGGCAGGGGCAGAGGTGCCTGCGGTCGTTCCCAGTCACCCTCTTGGGTGACTGGGCATGGCCACCTGGGTGGGAAGCTACAGGGATGGGGGCGGTAGTAAGAAGGGGGTGCGGACAGAGATGGTCCGGGAGTGGTCCCAGATGGGTCCACCACTACCAGAGAGTGTCCACTGGAGGAGGGTTTTGATGATGAAGAACCGGATCCTGTCTCCCCTGTGGCACTCCCCTTGCCCTCCGAGCCACTGGGTCCCTCGGTGTCAGTGGTCTCAACACTCCAGGTCCCATGGCTAGCAGCTTCCCTAGTTGACTGTGCCCATCTCCGTCACCTAACGATGCTGATGCACAGAAAGAGAGAGAGAGAGGGCCATCGCATTTTTCACAAATACATACATTACAATATGCACAACTGTTACAATAAATTTCTTGCTAATAAAGCCCCAGTCACAAACCATTCAGACTCTACATCATGTTACTAAAAGATACTTCCAACTATCCCATATAACAACAGTCTCACCCACAACATAAGCCAACCATCTGACCACTACTTTAGCATCCCATCAAATCAGCTGTAACTCAAAAACATCATTCTCAAGATGGATTGGCTACATCAACAATCTGTCCCCATACAGATCATCACTGTCCATCATCATATCAGTCTAAGGAAATGCATTTGGCTGGGAACACAATTTCATGCTTACTCTTACTCTTCACCTGCCCAGTCCATCACCAAAACTCATCTTTCATAAAGTAAACTTATTTCACTTACATACAACTGAGCATGTTGCTTTCCAATCACATGCCTATCTAATCGTTCTGTAAACAACTTACACAATGGCAAAAACCTCAGATGAGTACACTCCCTGTGGCATTCCCATACAGTGTGCATCACAAGCACGTCATTAAAACATCTATCTAAATACTATGAAAAGATTCATTATGTGTTTCTGCAGCAACTAATCAGATAAATTGTCAAATAGACAACAGTTCTAGGTACTGCAATTGGGACCTATTAGCACACAGAACACATCCACAGACAACCACAGGGAAAATAGTTACAACAACAAAACAATGGACACCAAACAATGCCCAAGAAGGATTCATACCATTCCACCATACATGCTGAATAGAAACCACTACATAACAACATATGAACACTTAAATAACTAACAATGGTCTAGACATGTGATTCACACTACCTAATGTCAGGACCAACACTTACATAACTGATTACTGTTGTACCCATTAACCCCTTCTGTGCCGCAGACGTAGTGGTTACGTCCTGCGGCACAGTGCTGCTGTGCCGAGGACGTAACCACTACGTCCTCGGCACACAGCCCAGAGGGAGCGCTCTCGCTCCCTCTGTGTGCTTCCCCCCACCCCCCCAAAGTCAGGGATGGAAGGGGAAGCCCTTCCCCTTCCACCCCCGACCCCCCCATAATGACGTCAGCGCGCGATCACGCGCTGACTTCATTATGGGGATTTCGCCGCACAGGAAGCCATTTGCTTCCTGTGCGGCGACGAGGAAAGAGGTGAGTTCCTCTTCCCGGTGGGTGGGGGGTTTGGGCTAAAGAGGCACCGGGGGAAAGGAAAGGCTTTTCCTTTCCCCCGGTGTCTCTTTGAGCATTCCTGCTGCCCGATCGCATTGCGATCGGGCAGCAGGAATGCCCACTAGACACCAGGGATTTGTTTTTTTTGTTGTTTGCTCGTGTTTCTTGCTGGCGGGGAGTGGCCCCTTGGGCAAGGGTCGCTCCCCTTGTGGGGGCAATTAGTTACGGCCATTTCTGCCCCCTTTGGGGGCAGATTGGCCTACTTTTTAGGCGGATCTGCCCCCAAGGGGGGCAGAAACCACTGGATCACCAGGGATTTATATTTTCTGTGCAGGTATGTTGGGAGGGGGTGCCCCCTTGGGCAAGGGGCGCCCCCCCCAAGGGGGCAGAGAACTGTTGGCCATTTCTGCCCCCCTTGGGGGCAGATCGGCCTATTTTTTTTAGGTCCATCTGCCCCCAAGGGGGGCAGAAGCCACTTAGGCACCAGGGATTGTGTGTGTAGTGGATGGGGGGACGCCCCCTTGGGCAAGGGTCGCTCCCCTTTGGGGGGCATGTCTTTTAGGGCCATTTCTGCCCCCCTTGAGGGCAGATCAGCCTATTATTTTTAGGTTGATCTGCCCCAAGGGGGGCAGAAACCACTAGAACGCCAGGGATGTTTTTTTATGTGTTTATTTTTGTGGGGGGGCGTCCCCTTGGGCACGGGGCGCCCCCCCAAGGGGGGCATTGACCTGTTGGCCATTTCTGCCCCCCTGGGGGCAGATGGGCCTATTTTTCTAGACCCACCTGCCCCCAAGGGGGGCAGAAGCCACGTAGACACCAGGGATAGTGTGTGTGTGTGTGTGTGTTAGTGGATGGGGGGGGGGCTTGGGCAAGGGTCTCCCCCCACTTTGGGGGCACATGTACCCAGGCCATTTCTGCACCCCTTGGAGACAGATCAGCCTATTATTTTTAGGCTGATCTGCCCCCAAGGGGGGCAGAAACCACTAGAACGCCAGGGTTTTTTTTTTATGTGTTTATTTTTGTGGGGGGGCGTCCCCTTGGGCACGGGGCGCCCCCCCAAGGGGGGCATTGACCTGTTGGCCATTTCTGCCCCCCCTGGGGGCAGATGGGCCTATTTTTCTAGACCCACCTGCCCCCAAGGGGGGCAGAAGCCACGTAGACACCAGGGATAGTGTGTGTGTGTGTGTGTGTTAGTGGATGGGGGGGGGCTTGGGCAAGGGTCGCCCCCCACTTTGGGGGCACATGTACCCAGGCCATTTCTGCACCCCTTGGAGACAGATCAGCCTATTATTTTTAGGCTGATCTGCCCCCAAGGGGGGCAGAAACCACTAGAACGCCAGGGTTTTTTTTTTATGTGTTTATTTTTGTGGGGGGGCGTCCCCTTGGGCACGGGGCGCCCCCCCAAGGGGGGCATTGACCTGTTGGCCATTTCTGCCCCCCCTGGGGGCAGATGGGCCTATTTTTCTAGACCCACCTGCCCCCAAGGGGGGCAGAAGCCACGTAGACACCAGGGATAGTGTGTGTGTGTGTGTGTGTTAGTGGATGGGGGGGGGCTTGGGCAAGGGTCGCCCCCCACTTTGGGGGCACATGTACCCAGGCCATTTCTGCACCCCTTGGAGACAGATCAGCCTATTATTTTTAGGCTGATCTGCCCCCAAGGGGGGCAGAAACCACTAGAACGCCAGGGATTTTTTTGTATGTGTTTATTTTTGTGGGGGGGTGTCCCCTTGGGCACGGGGCGCCCCCCCAAGGGGGGCATTGACCTGTTGGCCATTTCTGCCCCCCTGGGGGCAGATGGGCCTATTTTTCTAGACCCACCTGCCCCCAAGGGGGGCAGAAGCCACGTAGACACCCGGGATAGTGTGTGTGTGTGTGTGTGTTAGTGGATGGGGGGGGGCTTGGGCAAGGGTCGCCCCCCACTTTGGGGGCACATGTACCCAGGCCATTTCTGCACCCCTTGGAGACAGATCAGCCTATTATTTTTAGGCTGATCTGCCCCCAAGGGGGGCAGAAACCACTAGAACGCCAGGGATTTTTTTTATGTGTTTATTTTTGTGGGGGGGTGTCCCCTTGGGCACGGGGCGCCCCCCCAAGGGGGGCATTGACCTGTTGGCCATTTCTGCCCCCCCTGGGGGCAGATGGGCCTATTTTTCTAGACCCACCTGCCCCCAAGGGGGGCAGAAGCCACGTAGACACCAGGGATAGTGTGTGTGTGTGTGTGTTAGTGGATGGGGGGGGGCTTGGGCAAGGGTCGCCCCCCACTTTGGGGGCACATGTACCCAGGCCATTTCTGCACCCCTTGGAGACAGATCAGCCTATTATTTTTAGGCTGATCTGCCCCCAAGGGGGGCAGAAACCACTAGAACTCCAGGGATTTTTTTTTATTTGTTTATTTTTGTGGGGGGGGCGTCCCCTTGGTCACGGGGCTCCCCCCCAAGGGGGGCATTGACCTGTTGGCCATTTCTACACCCCCTGGGGGCAGATGGGCCTATTTTCTTAGGCCCACCTGCCCCCAAGGGGGCAGAAGCCACTTAGGCACCAGGGATAGTGTTGTGTGTGTTTTTTTTGTTTTTTTTTGTTTGAGGGCTGTCCCCTTTGGCAAGGGTCGCTCTCCATGGGGACACAGTACTAAAGGTATTTTCTGGCTTCCTTGGGGCAGACAGGCCTATTTTTTTAGTAGGCCCATCTGCCCCTATGACAGAATCCACTTAGGCACCAATTTCTAAAATGTTTGATGGTGGGGTGTTTGTCAACTGAAGAAGTCTTTGCATTTGTGATAAAAAAAAATGTCCTCCTTTTTGTTCTAGTTCAAAGCTTTTGCTTTATTTGCTGTGGCTCCTTGCGGTTTTGGCGGTGGTTGACCTGCAGTTTGCACAGTTGCATGTTTTAGGTAAGTAAAAACAATTTACTCCAAAGGAGTATTGTTGCCATGCATGAATGACATGTTTGTAGGGGGTGTACTAAATGCAGGATTGTGTGTGAAATTGTCCTTAGGTTTGTGCACAATGATATTTGTTTTGTCTTATTTCTAATTTGCCTTTCTTTCTTTCTTTTTAGTGGGATATCATTGGTGATTGCTGTGTAGTTGCTGGTGAATCAAGCTTTTTCAGGCAAGTGAGCGGTATAGTTTTTGAGTTTGTAACTCTTACTAACAAAGCTACACTTTGTTACTTGTCTTACACAGTGCTGGTTGTTGGTGGTGAATTTGTCCAGTTAATTTTAGCAGGAGAGATCATGGCTACGCCGCAGGATGACCGCTCAGCAGGTGGTTGGTATGCTTTTTGAGTCACAGTCTGATCATGACTATGAGACGGACTCTGCATCTGAGGCAGAGGAGGAAGTCAGAGATTCTGGCAGTGATGTTTCTGTTGGAGGGGAATCTTCTGATGATGAAGCCACACTCAGTGCAGATGAAGGTTCTGTTTTAGAGGAGGACATTGATGTGCCAATAGTGCAGCAACCTGGGGCTGAAAGGTTTCCCGTTAGAAGACCTGATGTCTGGGTTGCCCCAAACATGGAGCAGCCAGAGTTGCCTGCCTTTACTGGTCTCCCGGGGTGTAACGCCAATACAGAGAACTTTATGCCTATCAATTTCTTTGAGTTATTCATGGATGATGTGTTTTTGGAAGAGATTGTTGAGCAGACTAATTTGTATGCGGAGCAGCATTTGAGGGACAACGCTGCTAGACTTAGGCCACACTCTAGAGCTGCCCAGTGGATTCCCACAAATTTGGAGGAGCTAAAAAAGTTTTTGGGTTTGACTTTTTTGATGGGGTTGATAAGGAAGCCGTCACTGGCTTCTTATTGGTCTACTAGTCCCTTGATGGCAACAGCTATATTTCCAGCTACCATGAGTCGTAATCGGTATTTGCTTCTTCTTAGGATGCTGCATTTTGTTGACAATGCATTAGCCTTGCCACGAGATCACCCAGATTCTGACCGTCTTTTTAAGATTAGGCCTGTCCTTGATCATTTTGTAGATCGGTTTTCGGAGGTCTATGTTCCAGGCAAAGAGATAAGTGTGGACGAGTCTTTGGTCCTCTTCAAGGGTCGTTTGGTTTTTAGGCAGTACATTCCTAGCAAAAGGGCACGATATGGAATTAAATTGTATATGCTGTCTGAAAGTAGGACAGGATATGTGTATAGTTTCCGTGTGTACACTGGTAGGGATTCCAATATTGACCCCCCTGGTTGTCCTCCCACTTTTGGAGTTACTGAGAAAATAGTGTGGGATCTTGGTAGACGACTGTTCAACAAAGGTCACCATTTGTATGTAGATAACTTCTACACTGGTGTGCAGTTGTTCAAGGAATTGTTTAGAGTGGACACAGTTGCTTGTGGCACAATCCGTTCTAACCGGAAAGGCTATCCAAGGGAGCTTGTCTGTAAAAAACTTGAGAGGGGACAGTGCTGTGCCTTGCGGAACGAGGAGCTGCTAGCTTTGAAATTTTCAGACAAGAGGGATGTCTACATGCTAAGTACCATCCATGATGAGAGTACTTCCCCTGTGACTGTTTGGGGCCAGGTTGCTGAAGTGCGCAAACCTGTGTGCATTTTAGATTATAATAAGCACATGGGAGGTGTAGATAGAGTTGACCAGAGGTTGGAAACTTATACTGCTATTCGTAAGTCTTATGTTTGGTATAAGAAGTTAGCACTTCACCTCTTCCACTTAGCAACCTTCAATGCTTTTATTGTGTTTAGGGATAGGTCTCCAGACTCAAAGATGACATTTGTGAAATTTCAGGAGTCAGTGATAGAGAGCCTTATTGTGGTGGAACAGGCCAGAGTTCCTAGAGAAGCAGTGGTGGAGGATGTGGCTAGATTGAAAGATCGCCACTTTGCTGAGCACATTCCTCCCACACCCAAAAAAGACTTTCCAGCTAAGAAATGTAGAGTGTGTTTTCGAAGAGGTATCCGGAGGGAGTCTCGAATGTACTGCCCAGATTGTCCTTCAAAGCCTGGGCTGTGTGTCGGTGCTTGTTTTAAGAATTACCACACCCAGAAGAATTTCTGGGAACAACCATGAGTGTAAACTCATGTCTGTTTTGTATTTTCATGTGTTTAGTTTCATGGTTAGCATTTCTGTCATGTTGTTAGTTAGAGCTTTTGTGTTTGTTGTTTTGTAATTCTTTCTACTTAGTTAGGGGTTCCTCTGTTTAAAAAAAAAAAAATATATATGATGCCATTGTGTGTGGAGTGGGGCTTGGCTGAGACTGTACATATTGACTTGATGTTGGCTACTGCAACACACTGCCAGCCAAACACCAGTCCACACACTCCCATCAGCTGGTGTGATTGTTGTATCAGGCATGTGGGCGTATGTAAGTGATGGGCCCTTGAGTGGCGCTGTCTGTCGATGTGAGTGTTGTAATGTGCTGGGCCCGTGGCTGGCGGTGTGAATGGCCTTGTGTGTGTCATGTATGAAAGTTGTGTGAATGGACTGTAAAGCGGTTGGTGCCTTGTCGCGGCTTTACAGCTCACGAGCTGTGAGTCATTTGTTCAGTTTTTTGCCTTTCAGTTACTAACAGTGCTTTTCATTTTTGTGAAAGCTCTTGTTAGTAAAATTTGATCCACTGAACCATCACTCACCCTCGTGCCAAATCCAACCAGTATGTGTGGTAAAAATGACCAAACCTGCTCCGCTGTAATCAGGCGTCGCAGCACACCTATGACACGCTAGGTGCCTCAGGTGGGACCCCGATGATGAAGCATGCCACCAACTTGGTTGGTGGGTGAGGGGTCTTTTTCACATAACCTAAGTGTGTTTCTTTTCAAAATTTTAGTGTTTGGCACATCACGGACGTATGTGGGCACATCAAAACGATATATTACAAAACTACCTGTGTTTGGGGGGGGAGAGGGCACCTATGTTTTTGGTCCTGTGTGCGGCCTTCATCTAGGGAAACCTACCAAACCCAGACATTTTTTTAAACTAGACACCCCAAGGAGTCTAGGGAGGAGTGGCTTGCGTGGATCCCCCAACATTTTCTTACCCAGACTCCTCTGTAAACCTCAAAATGTGCTTAAAAAAAGCATATTTTCCTGACTTTTCTTCGTACGATCACCACTCCAGCACAAAATTCCTACTCCCCAGTGTTCCCCTCAGTCTCCCAAATAAAATGACACCTCATGTATGTGGGTCCCCAAAGCAGAGTCAGTCTAAAGATGTATAAAAGAATATGTCCTTATAAACTCGCAGTACTATCCCCTGTATCTCTACAAGTTTTGGGCCTTATTCTGTTGGAGGCACCTGGCCCACCCACACAACTGAGGTATCATTTTTATCGGGAGACTTGGGGGAACGCTGGGTGGAAGGAAATTTGTGGCTCCACTCAGATTCCAGAACTTTCTGTCACCGAAATGTGTGAAAAATGGGTTTTTTTAGCCAATATTTGAGGTTTGGAAAGGATTCTGGGTAACAGAACCTGGTCAGAGCCCCTCAAGTCACCCCATCTTGGATTCCCCTAGGTCTCTAGTTTTCAGAAATGCACAGGTTTGGTAGGTTTCCCTAGGTGCTGGCTGAGCTACAGGCCAAAAACTACAGGTAGGCACTGTTTTCAATGAAAAAATGTGATGTGTCCACGCTGCGCTTTGGGGCGTTTCATGTCGCGGGCGCTAGGCCTACCCACACAAGTGATGTATCATTTTTATCGGGAGACGTGGGGGAACGCTGGGTGGAAGGAAATTTGTGGCCCCTCTCAGATTCCAGAACTTTCTGCCACAGAAATGTGAGGAACATGTGTTTTTTTAGCCAAATTTTGAGGTTTGCAAAGGATTCTGGGTAACAGAACCTGGTCCGAGCCACACAAATCACCCCATCTTGGATTCCCCTAGGTCTCTAGTTTTCAGAAATGCACAGGTTTGGTAGGTTTCCCTAGGTGGCGGCTGAGCTACAGGCCAAAATCTACAGGTAGGCACTTTGCTAAAAACAGGTCTGTTTTCTGTGATGTGTCCACGTTGCGCTTTGGGGCGTTTCCTGTCGCGGGCGCTAGGCCTACCCACACAAGTGAGGTATCATTTTTATCGGGAGACGTGGGGGAACGCTGGGTGGAAGGAAATTTGTGGCTCCTTTCAGATTCCAGAACTTTCTGCCACAGAAATGTGAGGAACATGTGTTTTTTTAGCCAATTTTTGAGCTTTGCAAAGGATTCTGGGTAACAGAACCTGGTCCGAGCCCCGCCAGTCACCCCTCCTTGGATTCCCCTAGGTCTCTAGTTTTCAGAAATGTACAGGTTTGGTAGGTTTCCCTAGGTGCCGGCTGAGCTAGAGGCCAAAATCTACAGGTAGTCACTTCGCAAAAAACACCTCTGTTTTCTTCAAAAATTTTGGTGGTGTCCACGTTGCGCTTTGGGGCGTTTCCTGTCGCGGGCGCTAGGCCTACCCACGCAAGTGAGGTATCATTTTTATCGGGAGACTTGGGGGAACGCTGGGTGGAAGGAAATTTGTGGCTCCTCCCAGATTCCAGAACTTTCTGCCACAGAAATGTGAGGAACATGTGTTTTTTTAGCCAATTTTTGAGATTTGCAAAGGATTCTGGGTAACAGAACCTGGTCCGAGCCCCGCCAGTCACCCCTCCTTGGATTCCCCTAGGTCTCTAGTTTTCAGAAATGCACAGGTTTGGTAGGTTTCCCTAGGTGGCGGCTGAGCTAGAGGCCAAAATCTACAGGTAGGCACTTTGCTAAAAACAGGTCTTTTTTCTGTGATGTGTCCATGTTGCGCTTTGGGGCGTTTCCTGTCGCGGGCGCTAGGCCTACCCACACAAGTGAGGTATCATTTTTATCGGGAGACGTGGGGGAACGCTGGGTGGAAGGAAATTTGTGGCTCCTCTCGGATTCCAGAACTTTCTGCCACAGAAATGTGAGGAACATGTGTTTTTTTAGCCAATTTTTGAGCTTTGCAAAGGATTCTGGGTAACAGAACCTGGTCCGAGCCCCGCCAGTCACCCCTCCTTGGATTCCCCTAGGTCTCTAGTTTTCAGAAATGTACAGGTTTGGTAGGTTTCCCTAGGTGCCGGCTGAGCTAGAGGCCAAAATCTACAGGTAGTCACTTCGCAAAAAACACCTCTGTTTTCTTCCAAAATTTTGGTGGTGTCCACGTTGCGCTTTGGGGCGTTTCCTGTCGCGGGCGCTAGGCCTACCCACGCAAGTGAGGTATCATTTTTATCGGGAGACTTGGGGGAACGCTGGGTGGAAGGAAATTTGTGGCTCCTCCCAGATTCCAGAACTTTCTGCCACAGAAATGTGAGGAACATGTGTTTTTTTAGCCAATTTTTGAGCTTTGCAAAGGATTCTGGGTAACAGAACCTGGTCCGAGCCCTGCCAGTCACCCCTCCTTGGATTCCCCTAGGTCTCTAGTTTTCAGAAATGCACAGGTTTGGTAGGTTTCCCTAGGTGGCGGCTGAGCTAGAGGCCAAAATCTACAGGTAGGCACTTTGCTAAAAACAGGTCTGTTTTCTGTGATGTGTCCACGTTGCGCTTTGGGGCGTTTCCTGTCGCGGGCGCTAGGCCTACCCACACAAGTGAGGTATCATTTTTATCGGGAGACGTGGGGGAACGCTGGGTGGAAGGAAATTTGTGGCTCCTCTCGGATTCCAGAACTTTCTGCCACAGAAATGTGAGGAACATGTGTTTTTTTAGCCAATTTTTGAGCTTTGCAAAGGATTCTGGGTAACAGAACCTGGTCCGAGCCCCGCCAGTCACCCCTCCTTGGATTCCCCTAGGTCTCTAGTTTTCAGAAATGCACAGGTTTGGTAGGTTTCCCTAGGTGGCGGCTGAGCTAGAGGCCAAAATCTACAGGTAGGCACTTTGCTAAAAACAGGTCTGTTTTCTGTGATGTGTCCACGTTGCGCTTTGGGGCGTTTCCTGTTGCGGGCGCTAGGCCTACCCACGCAAGTGAGGTATCATTTTTATCGGGAGACGTGGGGGAACGCTGGGTGGAAGGAAATTTGTGGCTCCTCTCGGATTCCAGAACTTTCTGCCACAGAAATGTGAGGAACATGTGTTTTTTTAGCCAATTTTTGAGCTTTGCAAAGGATTCTGGGTAACAGAACCTGGTCCGAGCCCCGCCAGTCACCCCTCCTTGGATTCCCCTAGGTCTCTCGTTTTCAGAAATGTACAGGTTTGGTAGGTTTCCCTAGGTGCCGGCTGAGCTAGAGGCCAAAATCTACAGGTAGTCACTTTGCAAAAAACACCTCTGTTTTCTTCCAAAATTTTGGTGGTGTCCACGTTGCGCTTTGGGGCGTTTCCTGTCGCGGGCGCTAGGCCTACCCACGCAAGTGAGGTATCATTTTTATCGGGAGACTTGGGGGAACGCTGGGTGGAAGGAAATTTGTGGCTCCTCCCAGATTCCAGAACTTTCTGCCACAGAAATGTGAGGAACATGTGTTTTTTTAGCCAATTTTTGAGCTTTGCAAAGGATTCTGGGTAACAGAACCTGGTCCGAGCCCCGCCAGTCACCCCTCCTTGGATTCCCCTAGGTCTCTAGTTTTCAGAAATGCACAGGTTTGGTAGGTTTCCCTAGGTGGCGGCTGAGCTAGAGGCCAAAATCTACAGGTAGGCACTTTGCTAAAAACAGGTCTGTTTTCTGTGATGTGTCCACGTTGCGCTTTGGGGCGTTTCCTGTCGCGGGCGCTAGGCCTACCCACACAAGTGAGGTATCATTTTTATCGGGAGACGTGGGGGAACGCTGGGTGGAAGGAAATTTGTGGCTCCTCTCGGATTCCAGAACTTTCTGCCACAGAAATGTGAGGAACATGTGTTTTTTTAGCCAATTTTTGAGCTTTGCAAAGGATTCTGGGTAACAGAACCTGGTCCGAGCCCCGCCAGTCACCCCTCCTTGGATTCCCCTAGCTCTCTAGTTTTCAGAAATGCACAGGTTTGGTAGGTTTCCCTAGGTGGCGGCTGAGCTAGAGGCCAAAATCTACAGGTAGGCACTTTGCTAAAAACAGGTCTGTTTTCTGTGATATGTCCACGTTGCGCTTTGGGGCGTTTCCTGTTGCGGGCGCTAGGCCTACCCACACAAGTGAGGTATCATTTTTATCGGGAGACGTGGGGGAACGCTGGGTGGAAGGAAATTTGTGGCTCCTCTCGGATTCCAGAACTTTCTGCCACAGAAATGTGAGGAACATGTGTTTTTTTAGCCAATTTTTGAGCTTTGCAAAGGATTCTGGGTAACAGAACCTGGTTCGAGCCCCACCAGTCACCCCTCCTTGGATTCCCCTAGGTCTCTAGTTTTCAGAAATGTACAGGTTTGGTAGGTTTCCCTAGGTGCCGGCTGAGCTAGAGGCCAAAATCTACAGGTAGTCACTTCGCAAAAAACACCTCTGTTTTCTTCCAAAATTTTGGTGGTGTCCACGTTGCGCTTTGGGGCGTTTCCTGTCGCGGGCGCTAGGCCTACCCACGCAAGTGAGGTATCATTTTTATCGGGAGACTTGGGGGAACGCTGGGTGGAAGGAAATTTGTAGCTCCTCCCAGATTCCAGAACTTTCTGCCACAGAAATGTGAGGAACATGTGTTTTTTTAGCCAATTTTTGAGCTTTGCAAAGGATTCTGGGTAACAGAACCTGGTCCGAGCCCCGCCAGTCACCCCTCCTTGGATTCCCCTAGGTCTCTAGTTTTCAGAAATGCACAGGTTTGGTAGGTTTCCCTAGGTGGCGGCTGAGCTAGAGACCAAAATCTACAGGTAGGCACTTTGCTAAAAACAGGTCTGTTTTCTGTGATGTGTCCACGTTGCGCTTTGGGGCGTTTCCTGTCGCGGGCGCTAGGCCTACCCACACAAGTGAGGTATCATTTTTATCGGGAGACGTGGGGGAACGCTGGGTGGAAGGACATTTGTGGCTCCTCTCAGATTCCAGCACTTTCTGCCACAGAAATATGAGGAACATGTGTTTTTTTAGCCAATTTTTGAGCTTTGCAAAGGATTCTGGGTAACAGAACCTGGTCCGAGCCCCGCCAGTCACCCCTCCTTGGATTACCCTAGGTCTCTAGTTTTCAGAAATGCACAGGTTTGGTAGGTTTCCCTAGGTGGCGGCTGAGCTAGAGGCCAAAATCTACAGGTAGGCACTTTGCTAAAAACAGGTCTGTTTTCTGTGATGTGTCCACGTTGCGCTTTGGGGCGTTTCCTGTCGCGGGCGCTAGGCCTACCCACACAAGTGAGGTATCATTTTTATCGGGAGACGTGGGGGAACGCTGGGTGGAAGGAAATTTGTGGCTCCTCTCGGATTCCAGAACTTTCTGCCACAGAAATGTGAGGAACATGTGTTTTTTTAGCCAATTTTTGAGCTTTGCAAAGGATTCTGGGTAACAGATCCTGGTCCGAGCCCCGCCAGTCACCCCTCCTTGGATTCCCCTAGGTCTCTAGTTTTCAGAAATGTACAGGTTTGGTAGGTTTCCCTAGGTGCCGGCTGAGCTAGAGGCCAAAATCTACAGGTAGTCACTTCGCAAAAAACACCTCTGTTTTCTTCCAAAATTTTGGTGGTGTCCACGTTGCGCTTTGGGGCGTTTCCTGTTGCGGGCGCTAGGCCTACCCACGCAAGTGAGGTATAATTTTTATCGGGAGACTTGGGGGAACGCTGGGTGGAAGGAAATTTGTGGCTCCTCCCAGATTCCAGAACTTTCTGCCACAGAAATGTGAGGAACATGTGTTTTTTTAGCCAATTTTTGAGCTTTGCAAAGGATTCTGGGTAACAGAACCTGGTCCGAGCCCCGCCAGTCACCCCTCCTTGGATTCCCCTAGGTCTCTAGTTTTCAGAAATGCACAGGTTTGGTAGGTTTCCCTAGGTGGCGGCTGAGCTAGAGGCCAAAATCTACAGGTAGGCACTTTGCTAAAAACAGGTCTGTTTTCTGTGATGTGTCCACGTTGCGCTTTGGGGCGTTTCCTGTCGCGGGCGCTAGGCCTACCCACACAAGTGAGGTATCATTTTTATCGGGAGACGTGGGGGAACGCTGGGTTGAAGGACATTTGTGGCTCCTCTCAGATTCCAGCACTTTCTGCCACAGAAATGTGAGGAACATGTGTTTTTTTAGCCAATTTTTGAGCTTTGCAAAGGATTCTGGGTAACAGAACCTGGTCCGAGCCACACAAATCACCCCATCTTGGATTCCCCTAGGTCTCTAGTTTTCAGAAATGCACAGGTTTGGTAGGTTTCCCTAGGTGGCGGCTGAGCTAGAGGCCAAAATCTACAGGTAGGCACTTTGCTAAAAACAGGTCTGTTTTCTGTGATGTGTCCACATTGCGCTTTGGGGTGTTTCCTGTCGCGGGCGCTAGGCCTACCCACACAAGTGAGGTATCATTTTTATCAGGAGACGTGGGGGAACGCTGGGTGGAAGGAAATTTGTGGCTCCTCTCAGATTCCAGAACTTTCTGCCACAGAAATGTGAGGAACATTTGTTTTTTTAGCCAAATTTTGAGGTGTGCAAAGGATTCTGGGTAACAGAACCTGGTCCGAGCCACACAAATCACCCCATCTTGGATTCCCCTAGGTCTCTAGTTTTCAGAAATGCACAGGTTTGGTAGGTTTCCCTAGGTGGCGGCTGAGCTAGAGGCCAAAATCTACAGGTAGGCACTTTGCTAAAAACAGGTCTGTTTTCTGTGATGTGTCCACGTTGCGCTTTGGGGCGTTTCCTGTCGCGGGCGCTAGGCCTACCCACACAAGTGAGGTATCATTTTTATCGGGAGACTTGGGGGAACATAGAATAGCAAAACAAGTGTTATTGCCCCTTGTCTTTCTCTACATTTTTCCCTTCCAAATGTAAGACAGTGTGTAAAAAAGACGTCTATTTGAGAAATGCCCTGTAATTCACATGCTAGTATGGGCACCCCGGAATTCAGAGATGTGCAAATAACCACTGCTTCTCAACACCTTATCTTGTGCCCATTTTGGAAATACAAAGGTTTTCTTGATAGCTATTTTTTACTCTTTATATTTCAGCAAATGAATTGCTGTATACCCGGCATAGAATGAAAACCCACTGCAGGGTGCAGGTCATTTATTGGCTCTGGGTACCTAGAGTTCTTGATGAACCTACAAGCCCTATATATCCCCGCAACCAGAAGAGTCCAGCAGACGTAACGGTATATTGCTTTCGAGAATCTGACATTGCAGGAAAAAGTTACAGAGTAAAACTTAGAGAAAAATTGATGTTTTTTTCACCTCAATTTCAATATTTTTCTTTTTCACTTGCTATTTTCTGTAGGAAACCCTTGTAGGATCTACACAAATTACCCCTTGCTGAATTCAGAATTTTGTCTACTTTTCAGAAATGTTGCGGTTTATGGGATCCAGTGTTGGTTTCATGCCCATTTCTGTCACTGACTGGAAGGAGGCTGAAAGCACAAAAAATCGTAAAAATGGGGTATGTCCCAGTAAAATGCCAAAATTGGGTTGAAAAATTGGGTTTTCTGATTCAAGTCTGCCTGTTCCTGAAAGCTGGGAAGCTGGTGATTTTATCACCGCAAACCCTTTGTTGATGCCCTTTTCAGGGAAAAAACCACAAGCCTTCTTCTGCAGCCCATTTTTCCAATTTTTTTAAAAAAAATGAAATTTTCACTGTTTTTTGGCTAATTTCTTGGCCTCCTTCTGGGGAACCCACAAAGTCTGGGTACCTCTAGAATCCCTAGGATGTTGGAAAAAAAGGACGCAAATTTGGCATGGGTAGCTTATGTGAACAAAAAGTTATGAGGGCCTAAGCGCGAACTGCTCCAAATAGCCAAAAAAAGGCTCGGCACAGGAGGGGGAAAAGGCCTGGCAGCGAAGGGGTTAATGACACATACACCTAGAGTCAATCTAATTGAATGGCAACATATCCCACAACACCAAAAGGTGTATGTGAAATAGAACACCTGCTACACCATAAAGGCAGGCAGAAATGAGCATAGCTATAACCCAAACTGTCCAAACAGCCTCAGATTTACAAAAGCTTATCTTGGAAAAAAGAAGGTAATATATCAAATCAGGCAAGATATATCAATTAAGACATGATGTAGGCAGCAAAGACCATATGTTGCATTCATATAGGTATTGGAGTGGCCTATGTAGCATGGACAATACACATGGGCAAGGGTTCAGCAGTCTAGCCACTTACCTTCTCTACACCAAATTAATTAGGAGAAACAGTATTTGTACACATGTCAATGTCATACCATGAAATGTCAATGTCTTAGTGTCACCATAGGTTCCCCATTGTAGGATGTCCACTCTTATCAAACTTCATATTTCCCAATTTATGATACTGAAATGACAATAGGGACACCTCCTCAGACCTCATGAGGAGTGTTGCAATTTTACCATACCAAAAGCCTGATTTAGATGACAGCCTCACATGAAGTGTCCCACTACTTCAGGACACAGGATTACTTGGCCCTGATACTCATCTGTCAGACCCAATGTGGCACATAGAGCAGATCCAGTGGAATGGGAGTGGGCAGACACCATAGTGCTATACAACTCACAATATGGGTGAATGGACTTAGTAACACTAGGTGGGAAGGATGACAGAGCAGTTCATAGATGTGTATGACTGAGTAAAGTCACACATACATCACAGTCACATGTGCATCTCCACATGCAGTCATACTATTTGGTGGACAAAGCTGATTTACATGTTCCCTTGCACAATACAACGGCCACATCTGTGTTTGAATGTTTGCACCTGTAGTACCAATGTCTTCTTAGTAGTCACCATACCTGTAGCACGTACCACATCATCACAGCTGCAATACTCAGACATCATACACTAAACTATCAGAGGCAATTACATGGGTGGCTACTGTGTGGCCATCAAGTGCCCATCCACCTCAGGGTAGGCCACTGCCAAAATGCGGGCCACTAGGGGAGTCAGGGTCTGATGGGAACCCCTCCCTCTTTGGGAGGACATCCTCAGCTGGCCCTCACCTGTCTTTAGGGCCCAGCATCTCAGGTCCTCCCACTGCTTCATACAGTGGTTGTTCCACCGGCTGTGGACCCTCAGGCATGCCAAATTCCCCTCTTCTGATGGGCGTTGACCTGCGTGGATGACACAAACATAAGGAAAAAGTCATGTGCACATGGACCATACCAATAGTAGTAGACAGTACACATCAGTGACAGCAAGTATTCAAACATTCCCATCCTCTCAAAGCACACTCATTTACATATTATCATTTGCATGCATCAACTCCTTCACTATGTAAAAATTCAGTGACACCATCATTCACAACACCCTATCACACATAGGTATTGCATTGGACTCACCTGCTCCTCTGGTGCACCATATTGCTGTCCATGCAGGGGAAGGACATCCTCCACAAGCTTCTCCAGGTCCTCAGGAGTGAAGACTGTGGCCCTATCACCTGCAGAATGTGGCATGATAGCTCCCAGTGGCATTACACAGCAACTCAGGTAGTAGAGGTTTTGCTGACAGCAGTGTCAGGAGTCAAGTGAGCAATACTGCAGAAGATGGTGGTCACGGCCGCCACGTACAGGACCGTCACTGCCGGCGGACATAAGCCATTGGCCCAAGACCGCCAAAGGCAACAATGTCTTCCAATGGCAACTTCCACCACGGTTGTGACCGCCTACCGCAATGACAACTTCCGCTGGCATACATTGGTCACTTACATGTGTCCAGTACAGTAGGTCAGGCTGCTGCCATTTTAAGCACTTCACATGTATGGAAGAGTTTTATTATCTGCGTCATTCACTATACACCATATCGCGAAGTTCAACTGTAAGTACTGGGTTTATGTTTAGTTGTCAATATGTGCATCTGTGCAGTAAATACTGTTTTACAATGTACACCAACTCGGATGTTCAGATGGTTTCTAGGGAACGTAGATGATGTGCAACAATCAGTGTAAAACATATATGCGGTCATTACAACATTGGTGGTAAAAGCCACTTACCGCCGTGCAGAAGACCACCAACACACTGCCGCAGCCGCGGAATTCTGCCACAGCTATTATGACCCACATTTCGGAATCCGCCAAAATTCAGACACCCACACAAGTCTGCCACACCAAAGGTCAGGGATGAATTGGCGAAAACAAAACCTCCACCGCCACGCCAACAGAAATACGTCCACACTATCACAACACACGAATCAACGCGGCTGTCTTTCAACCGCGGTCTTCCGTTGGCGGTACACACCACCGGGCTCAAAATACACACACTCTTACAAATCACAGCCACATTGGACAATTCCAAATACACACACCTGATACACATACACACACCACTCCCACACACACAATACAATATAAAACACACACCCACATCACCCACAAACCCCCACGACAAAAAATTCCAAAAGAATGACAGAGAGAGAGCACAAGCAGGAACAACAGCATCCACAGGCACACAACACCATCACCCACAGAACTTCCATGCACCTCACACAACACACCACTACATATCACCCCACTTATCACCACACACTCCACCCCACACATCACCTACACCACCCCACGGCACGGCAAAGACACCCCAGGTTCTCGGAGGAGGAGCTCAGGGTCATGGTGGAGGAAATTGTCCGGGTAGAGCCACAGCTATTCGGAGCACAGGTGCAGCACACCTCCATTGCAAGGAAGATGGAGCTATGGCGAAGAATAGTGGACAGGGTCAACGCAGTGGGACAGCACCCAAGAAATCAGGAGGACAACAGGAAGCGGTGGAACGACCTACGGGGGAAGGTGCATTCCGTGGTCTCAAGACACCACCTGGAGGTTCATCTGACTGGCGGCGGACCCCCACCTCCTCCCCCGCAACTAACAACATAGGAGCAGCAGGTCTTGGAGATTCTGCATCCTGAGGGCCTCGCAGGAGTAGGTGGAGGAATGGACTCTGGTAAGTCAAATATTAACTATTACAACCCCCACCCTACCTGCATGCTATCACATACCCACATCCTCACCCTCACTCCCAGCACCCCAACTCCTCACATATGTCCCAACATCACAAACTACCCATCCCAACACCAAGCCCTGCATGCAACAACAAAGCATGGACACCCATCACTAAAGCATGCCCACTGCACATACCCATACAACCCCCTAAACCATCCTTACACAAGCTCCCACACAGGAATGCCAGCACTGGAGTACACGGTCACCCACCCATTGCACACCATGACACACACAGATGTAATAACCATCCTTTTATACCCCTGCAGGACCCCTACCCAACGTCACCGGACAGGAGGGACCACACATGTCCACACCACCAACAGAAGAGGCCCACAGTGATGACAGCACTTCTGTCCAACTAGATCTAGATGACCAGCCCGGCCCATCGGGGACCTCAGGACAGTCGGTTCCCATCACCCAGTCACAGGCCACTACAGACCTTCCAGCCTCTGGAAACAGCAGCACAGCACCCACCCAGCGGGCCCATACCTCCGTCCCCACGACATGTCAATCAGCAGTGTGTCCACCACTACAGGGAACCCAGGATAACCCACCACCCTAACAACAACAGGGACCTGGGGGCAGTGGTAGTGGCACACGGTCCAGGGGCGGAGGCCCAGGAACACAGGGGAACTGGGAGGGCTGCTGTGCGACATGGGGCGGACAGGCCAAGGGAACCCATCCTCCACGAGGCCCTCTCCTCCATCATGGGAGCATATCACCACTCCCAGGAGACGATGGCAACGGTACTGGTCAAGTTTCAGGAGACCAAGCGCCTGCAGGAGGAACAGTATATGGGCTTCAGGGAGGAACTCAGAACCATCAGCTCCACCCTGGGCACCCTTGCAGGGGTGCTGAAGAAAGTACTCAACACCAGGAGGGACACTGTGGCACTACAAGGGGCCCCTGACGCTAGCATGGACGATGAACTGCCCACCACCTCTGCCGGCACTAGTGGACAGGACGCCCCGCCACAGGACCACCACACCAGCACCCCACCCCCTGCAGAGAGAGAACCACCCTGCAAACAGTCCCTGAGATCCAGGACAAAGACAGAGCACGATGCCAAGACCCACGCCAAGAAATGAGACCACTCTGATTGTCATCCTACTATCCCACTTTGTCACCCTGTCCATACTGAAACTGCCCCAGCTCCACTTCCTATGCCCATATGGGCAATGCACCTGTGAGACTAATAGACTGGACTCTGCCATGGACATTCCTCCGCCATCACCCCTCACCATTTCACTACCCCCTCCAATATTGAGCACTTAAATAAACACCCTTAAAGCACAAAACAATCTGGAGTCTGTCTGTGATTTAGAAATAGTGTATTAGCAATTACAGTGACAAAATGCTCTTTCAAGTTCAATGTCAACATACCTATGTCACACAGCTCTAGTCCATGAGGAATCTAAGCAGATGTCACACAGTGGGACCCACATCTGTGAAATCGTAAGGAAAAGTGGCAACTCAGTGACCATACACTGGGTGAAAACGACAGCCAGTTGAGAGGTAGTAGTGTTAAATTACATGTAGTAGGCAGGTTTGTGTTCTTACCTGTGTCTCACTGGAAATATTGCTGGATCACTGAGTCCCTGTTGTGCATGTCTTCTTCCCCTGCTTCCTCGTCTTCACTGTCCACAGGTTCCACAGCTGCAACAACACCGCCATCTGGACCATCCTCCTGCAGAAAAGGCACCTGTCGTCGCAAAGCCAAGTTATGAAGCATACAGCAGGCAACGATGATCTGGCACACCTTCTTTAGTGAGTAGAATAGGGATCCACCTGTCAGATGGAGGCACCTGAACCTGCCCTTCAGGAGGCCGAAGGTCCGCTCGATCACCCTCCTAGTTCGCCCATGGGCCTCATTGTAGCGTTCCTCTGCCCTTGTCCTGGGATTCCTCACTGGGGTCAGTAGCCATGACAGTTTGGGGTAACCAGAGTCACCTGCAAATGGTGAGGGACAACTGTTAGACACGCACTAACCTGGAGGGATATTCCCAGACCCGGACAACCATTCCCACTGACTTGCTTCCAGGTGCTCACCTAATAGCCACACACGGTGCCTCTGGAGTTGACCCATCACATAAGGAATGCTGCTATTCCGCAGGATGTAGGCGTCATGCACTGAGCCAGGGAACTTGGCATTCACATGGGAGATGTACTGGTTTGCCAAACATACCATCTGTACATTCATTGAATGATAACTCTTCCGGTTTCTGTACACCCGTTCACTCCTGTGTTCCATCATCGGCACCTATGATGTTGGGAATGTGTCCCAGGGCATAGAAATCCCCTTTCACTGTAGGCAAATCTTCCACCTGAAGGAAAACGATGTAGCTCCGCATGTGTTTCAGAAGGGCAGACAACACTCTGGACAATAAGTTGGAAAACATAGGCTAAGACATCCCTGATGCCATGGCCACTGTTGTTTGAAATGACCCACTTGCAAGGAAATGGAGCACTGACAGCACCTGCACTTGAGGGGGGATTCCTGTGGGATGGCGGATTGCTGACATCAGGTCTGGCTCCAACTGGGTACACAGTTCCTGGATTGTGGCACGGTCAAGCCTGTATGTGATAATCAAATGTCGCTCCTCCATTGTCAACAGGTCCACCAGCGGTCGGTACATCGGAGGATGCCGCCATCTCCTCACATGTCCCAGCGAAGGTGCCTATGAAGGACAACAGCGAGCACAGAGTCAAACAACTCAGAGGTACGTACCCACAGTTTACACTGAACACCTATCAGGCACAAAAGGTGGCCTGTATGTGTGTTGAGTCTAGGCCTAGGTATGAGTGACGCAGTTGGAAATGATGCCATGTGGGCCCCTGAAATGGCGGCTGCCTGACCTGTAAAGTGGGACAATGGGATGTGATGTAACTGTGCTGGCGTTGTACACCTTCGCGGTAGGCGGTCGAAGACCGCGGCGCAATGCTGCATTGGTTAACATTGGACCCTATGGGTCCCAGGGGTCAATGGCGATGTACGCCAGCGGTGACGGTACGCACCGCCGCGGACGTGACTGCCATTTTCTATCACTTCAATCACTTGATACCTGATCTTCGACAGGAGAGGACCTACACTGCAAGTGCTGCTGTGACCTCGGTCTGGAAGAGACAATGGCTCGAGTGTCTGGGGAAAGGGCCCCTGCCTTCACATCGGAGGAATTGGAGAAACTCGTGGATGGGGTCCTCCCCCAGTACACGCTACTCTTCGGTCCTCCAGACAAACAGGTAAGTACACAGGGAGCATGTTGTATGGGCTATGCCTGTGTGGAGAGGGCTGGATGTAAGAAGGAAGGGGGGAGAGTGCTGCGTGCATGAAAGACGGTGAATGCATGTGCCACATGGCAAGGGTAGGGATGGGGGCCAATCACTTCGACGGTGCAGTTGGTAATAACTTCTCTTTTTCCCCTGTACATTTCATGTAGGTCAGCGCCCACCAGAAGAAAGATATTTGGCGTGCCATCGCCAAGGACGTCCAGACCCTGGAGGTCTACCACAGACGGAGCACCCACTGCCGGAAAAGATGGGAGGACATTCGCCACTGGAGCAAGAAGACGGCGGAGGCTCAGCTGGGGATGGCCTCCCAACGTGGGAGGGGTGCCCGTCGCTCCATGACCCCCCTGATGTTCAGGATCCTGGCGGTGGCCTACTCGGAGTGGGATGGGCGCTTGAGGGCATCACAGCAGCCACAATGGGGTGAGTACACTCTCATTCTGCTGACTTTGCGTGCAGTGGAGGTGTCTGGGTGGGGGACGTGGGCTGTGGGTTTCCCTAGGCCAGGGCGAGTTCCGTAGGCCAGGACCCTCCATAAGGCAGGCCATGTGGCACCCCAGCCCACCTCTGTAGAGTGCCAAGTACAGCTAGTCATGCCCCTGTGTCATCTATGGGTGCAGATGTCATCCATAGCCTTGTAGGCCATTTCCAAGAAACAGTGGAGCCCAAGAGCGCGGCGTAGTGCAGGGGGCTTCTGTGTCTGTCGTGTCCGCCAACGATAGCGGTAATGCATGCACTCAACATGTCTTTCTTCTGTCTCCCCCCCCCTTTTTGTGGTCTCCCTGTTCTTGTGTGCATTAGCATCATCAGGCAGAGGAGCAGTGGCACCGGAGCACGAGGGAGCTGCATCCCACACGGCCCTGGAGGGCGACACTACGGAGTCAGAATTCACCAGTGGGACAGAGGGCGAGGGGAGCTCCACGGCGGGGGAAGGAGCTGACAGCAGCGACACGGACTCGTCCTCTGATGGGAGCTCCCTTGTGGTGGTGGCAACATCTGTGCCCCCCGCATCTACAGGTGCAGCCGCCACCCCCCCACCAGCACCGCCCTCCCAGCAACCCCTCTGCCTTTGCCCCGTGCCCGCTCACCCAGGAGGGTGAGCATTACCTTCGCCACAGGCACCTCAGCCCCTGCCCCAGTCACCCCTGCTGCCCTCAGTGAGGAGGCCACTGACCTCCTTAGGTCCCTCATTGTTGGGCAGTCTACCATTTTGAATGCCATCCAGGGTGTAGAGAGGCAGTTGCAACAAACCAATGCATTCCTGGAGGGCATTCATTCGGGTCAGGAGGCCCTTCATCAAGCTTTTCAGACTCTGGCCTCAGCACTGATGGCAGCCATTGTCCCCGTCGCTAGCCTCCGCCCTCCCACCTCCAACTTCCTCAACCCCGACCCAATCCCCTGTACCTCTGCCTATCCCAAGCACACCTACAGACCAACATGCACACACCTCAACACCCAAGGGAAGCCCAGGCAAACATAAGCACCACACATCCCACAGGCACTCACGCAAGCATCACACACATGCAGACACACCAACATCCACTGCCTCCACTGTGTCCTCCTCCTCCTCATCTCCCTCCTCCCTCCCAGTCTCGTCTACACTCACACCTGCATGCACTACCTCTACAGCCACTACGTCCCTCTCCAGCACACCCACCACCACACCCCGCTCACATGTAGTCTCCACCCCCACTACCATTCACACGTCCCCTGTGTCTTCTCCCAGTATGTCTGTGATGCCCCCTCCCAAGATACACAAACGCAGGCACACAACAGTCATCCACCTCACGACATCCTCCAGCGCATGTACCTTCACACAAAGTCACCAAACGTACACCTCCTACAGCCACCACCTCTTCTTCCACTCCTAAACCCCGTCCAGCTACCCATTCCAGTGTGTCCCAAAAACTTTTCCTGTCCAACCTTGACCTCTTTCCCACACCTCCCCCACCCCGTCCATCTCATAGGTCCCGAACTAGCAACTGAGCCACAACATCTCCGGGACCAGTGGTGCCTGTTGTCACCGGAATGTGGAGTGCACCGGCCACCAGGGCAGCCAGTGTGGCACGGACCCACAGCACAGACAGTCCCCCACCTGTGAAGCATCAGAAGTTGGCCAGTGCCCGGCATGAGAGGGGGAAGACTCCAGCCACCAATGCCGCTCCCAGGGGTCCTGTTGGGAGCGTGGAGTCAGCTGTGACACCTTCCAAGGTGGGGAAGGGCCACAAGAAACCCGGCAAGTCTGGGTAGAGAAGCACGGCGGAGAAGACCGCCATCATCCCCGCTGCCCAGGAGGCCACCGCCAGCACCAGCCCAGCTGCCCAGGAGGCCACTGCCAGCAACAGCCCAGCTAACCAGGAGGCCACCGCCAGCACCAGCCCAGCTGCCCAGGAGGCCACCGCCAGGACCAGCCCAGCTGCCCAGGTTGCCACCACCAGCACCAGCCCAGCTACCCAGGAGGCCACCACCAGCACAAGCCCAGCTGCCCAGGAGGCCACCGCCAGCATAAGACCAGCTGGACCATGAAGGACCGCCAGCAAAAGGCCCACTGGGCCATGAAAGACCGCCAGCAAAAGGCCCGTTGGGCCATGAAGGACCACCAGCCCCGCTGGGCCATGAAGGACCACCATCAGCTGCGACCCTGCAATGGAGACCGCCATCTGAAGGACCGCTGAACAGAGCACCGCCATCTCAAGCACAGCTGAACAGGGCACCGCCATCTCAAGCACCGCTGAACAGGGCACAGCCATCTCAAGCACTGCTGAACAGGGCACCACCATCTCAAGCACCGCTGAACAGAGCACCGCCATCTCAAGCACTGCTAGCCCATGAGCGTCAGGGGCACTGACGCAACTGAGTCCGTCACGGGGTGAATGATGCACTCTGGGCACCATGTCCCCTCCAGAACCAGTGAAAACTGTCATCCACTACCTATGTCCTTAACAGGATGAAGCACTCTGGCCACCATGCCCCCTCCAGAACCAGTGGAGACTGTCATCCACTACCTCTGTCCTTAACAGGATGAAGCACTCTGGGCACCATGCCCCCTCCAGAACCAGTGGAGACTGTCATCCACTTGTGAGACTGTGGCTTTGCACTCCCCAGGATATGGCAGTGGGAAATCCACCCACTGTAGAGACTTGAGAGACTGTGGCTTTGCACTCCCCAGGATTGAACAGTGGGCAGACCACCCACTGTAGAGACTTGTGAGACTGTGGCTTTGCACTCCCCAGGATTGAACAGTGGGCAGACCACCCACTGTATAGACTTGTGAGACTGTGGCTTTGCACTCCCCAGGATTGAATAGTGGGCAACCCACCCACTGTAGAGACTTGAGAGACTGTGGCTTTGCACTCCCCAGGATTGAACAGTGGGCAACCCACCCACTGTAGAGACTTGAGAGACTGTGGCTTTGCACTCCCCAGGATGTAACAGTGGGCATGTGGCCCCCTCGTGGATTTGGCGTCGTGCACTCAAGCGGCTGAGGTGCCCCCCCTTTCCCTCCCCCTGAGGTGCCTGTTTTGCTGGTATCTGTTGCCCCTGCAGTGTTCTCTCCGTCATGGTCGGGGATCTTGTGTGGGCCTCGCCCATACCGTGTGGTCCCAGTGTTCCACGGACTTTCTTAGTGCACTACCTGGACTACTATACTAGGTATTTATTTTGTACATGGTGTATATATATATATTTCTGCCTACTTGTTTTTAATATATTACAATGGTTACACTAATTTTCTATTGTCTTTGCATTCTTCCGGGGGGTTTGGGTGGTGTAACTGTGATGTATTGATATGTATTTGTGTGTGTTGTAGTGGGTGAGGGTGGGGGTGTTGCGTGTGTGTGTCCCTGTTTTTTGCCTCCCCTGTGTCGTAGGTGCAGTACTCGCCATGGTCTTTGCCACTGGAGTTCGTGCTCCTGGTAGAGGAGCAGGAAGACTATCGCAGGGAGAATTTGGAGTTCCGGTTCCATGGTGTCCTCGTTCCTCGTGGGGTGTGTAGAGGTGAGCGTTTTCCCTTCGAAATTCCTGTTTCCGCCGTGTTTTTATCTGCGGTGAATCCGTCCCAGAAAAGGTGGCGGATTGGCCTGTCATAATAGTGTGGGTGGTACATTGTCTCCCGTCTGTCTGTTGGCGGTGACCGCCGCGCTGTTTGTTCGTACCGCCGTGGCGGTCGGAGTGTTAAAGTGGCTGTCTTTGTTGGCGGTTTCCGCCACAGTCGTAATTGCAATTTTTTTACCGCCGGCCTGTTGGCGGTTTTACCGCCGCTTTAACACCGTCCGCCAGGGTTGTAATGACCACCATAATATTGGTTGGAACGACAACCATGTATAGTAACTGATTAATCTATATGTGTAGTTCAATAATTAAGTGGGGAATGTGCCCCAATGAGAGTGATATTGGGTTTATACCTGTGTGCTGTAATGTAGATATCTGAGTTTGTAACTGACTTCAACAGCCGATATGCGTTGGTTGTGTTAGTGATTTTACAAGATGTCTGCATGCTGCATGTCATATACTATATTTTAATTCATGCAAACAGTTTTCCTGCCATGAGGAGAGTTCGACAACCACCAGTGGACCATCCACCAGTAAACCTGCACACCATGGAGGAGAAACATTGTATTCAGATCTATCAGCTGACTCATCTTACTTTCATGAATCTTTGTGATTAATTGGATCCAGATCTGATGCCTGCCATTCACAATCCCTATTGCATACCCCCCATCATTCAAGTCTGCGTACTACACTTCCTGGCCACTAGTTCCTTTCACAATACAGTGGCCCTAATGGCAGGAATGTCTCAGCCAATGTTCAGTCTGGTGTTGCGGAATGTACTGGGTGAATTGTTGAAACACCTGGACAGCTACATCAGGTTCCCCCAACATGCAGATTTGGCCTATGTGAAGGCAGAATTTTATGCTATGGGACACATCCCACATGTGGTTGGAGCCACAGGTGGCACCCATGTAGCCTTGGTTCCTCCCAGTGCCAATTAACAGTTGTACAGGAACAGGAAATCTACCACTCAATCAATATCCAGGTTGTATGTCTGGCAGACCAGTACATTTCACAAGTCAGTGCAAAGTGTCCTGGATCAGTCCATGATTCCTTCATCATGTGGAACAGCAATGTCCCACTGCTGGTGACACAACTCCACACAGAGAGGGCCTGGCTGGTTGGTAAGTTACTACTGAAATGTGTGTTTGCAGTGTATGTCTCCTGCAATCACAATGTATTATGCCCCACATATATGTATATGATGTTCTACCTGTTTGTTCATAGGTGACAGTGGTCAGGTGACTGTCTGTCCTTGGTTCTTGATGCCAGTGAGGTTCCCAACCATGCCAGGGGAAGTCCGCTACATTGAGTCACACAGGAGGAAAAAGGTGTGTAGTTGAGCATACTTTTGGGCTTCTTAAGGCAAGACTTAGGTGCTTGGACAGGTCAGGAGGAACCCTTCTCTACACACTCAACAAGGTATGTCGATTAATAGTTGCCTGCTGCATGCTCCACAATCTTGCCCTGAGACGACAGATACCATTTTTACCAGATGAGGGGAGCCAGAATTACATGTGGGTGTTAATTCAGAAGTGACAAGTGATGAAGAGCCAGAGAAAGATGAAACAGGAGACTCTAGGGCGGATCTCATCAATCAGTACTTCAACTGACTAAAAGGTATGTGTAGTAGACATGATGTTGTGGGTCAAATTTGCAATCTGAAGTAGATGGGTAACAGGGTAGCATATCACCACCTTCACAGCATCATCTGTGGGGTTGTAGATAGCTTCAATGCCTATGAGAGAGTTGTGCTTGCAAATTGTAAATTGGATTGGGTACTGAACAAAGTTGTCTTTATAATAATGTATTGCTATTGCTGATTCAAGAGAACATTTCTTGAGCTGACATTCCTGAGCTGAGAAGTGTATATTCCTATGTCCCACCCCTCTTCTCTTACAAACACAGATTTGCCTATATCCTGTTTGGCTGATTACCCTGGCAAATGACAGACAGTGTCAGAAGCAGGTTGCTGACAGATATGAGAAGTGGACATCGCTGATACCAGGAACTGTGAGTGTTGATAATGTGGAGTGTGACTGACCTTGTTAGAATGTCAGGACACTGGGCTGGTAAAGTGTTTTCCCGTCAAGGTCCTGTTTAGGGTACATAAGATTGTCTAATGCTGGCATTTGTGTCTGAATATGTGTGTGGCTCATGTGTAACTGTGGGACCATATCCTCTCAGTGCACAATGGGAACCGGTGTATGTAGGTACCTTGAATCTAGCTGTCAGTGTGTTCCTACTTTGCAGACCAATGTGCATGCCATTGTGGACTGCCATACGTGAGTGACAAGCCTACAGGTATTTGGCCAATGTAAGTGATAGTTCCCAGGTCTGGGTAGATCAGTACTGATATCGGTCTGTACTATGCGATATGTATATTTGAAAGCTGTGATAAGGTTTTGCCAGGTGAAACAAAGTACCAATCTGTGTGGTTCCTGCCTTGTTGGTAGGGTGACATGCCCCATCTTCTGGATCATGTGGTGTAGCATTGTGTTACACATTAGCAGATATCCTGATGCTTTTCTCAGTCATGCATTTTGTGCTGTTAGCATATCTTTCACTGATTGTGTGTAATTGTATTTTACTACCTATTTGGTATCTGTCCAGTTAACCTTCCTATTGTAATGAGTCTCATGCTGATAGAGTCCGCGTTTGTGGTCCATGATAATGGGTGTACATTACGGTGGGACATGATCAGACTAGATTTGGCATGCATGACTATTGTACATGGTTGATAAATGAGACATACAGGGCACCTGTGTTTAAGTGTGATTTATTGTGGAGAAACAAAAAGCATATGTGAATAAGAACGTTCAACTGACATCCAATAAAAGGTGATAGGTTTAGCCATGGTGGATGACATCATCAGGGTAGGTGCTACGCTATTTGAGAACACAGGGTCGGTGTCCATGCACCATAGGAAAAAAGAAAAAGGTCACAGAACAGTTAACAGGGTATATCTGTATCACATAAGGGGAACAGCTCAGAAGTGGTTTACTTCCTGGCAGTGGGTTTAGTCTAGCCATCTGCTCCTGCAGGATGTCTGGGTGGACCTCCACCTTTGCATGGAGGTTCTTCAGCTGCAGAGAGTGGGGTGACTGAGGCATGTCGTTCACCTAGCAGGGCCTCCATTCCACAGCAGCCACAGATGTAGAAGGGCCTGATGTATCATTGCTAGTGGAAGGGGCCAGGTGTTGGGTACAAGACCACTCAGTGTGTTATTCAAATCTGTCAACACCTCTACAATGGAAGCCATGTGAGTATTTTGTGCCTGCCACTGCTGCATAACTTCCTGGTGGTTGTCCCTCTGCAGCTTTTGGATTTCCCCCAACATGGTGATAACTTGACCCATCATGCCTTGGGAACTTTGGTAGGCTCCCAAGACTTGGGAGATGGTATCCTGGTCAGTGGTGTTCCTTTGAGACCCCAACATCCCTCCCACACACTATGCCACAAAGTGCCTGTGCCCCTGGCACAGTGTGCACGCTCCCAGTGGTGGCAGGTCCAACTATTGTCAGGGGTGGCAGGATGAGACTCAGGTACCTGTACTGTGGGGCACGCAATGGATGACACAGTCCTTAGGACACAGGTTGCGGGCCGATTGATTGCCTGTGATATAGATGCTGAAAGGTCTGGGTGAAGTTGCTGTGGGCAGGATGAGGCTGACAGTTGTTGACTGACCAGTTGTCCCAAATGGACCAGGTTACTGCCCAGACATCCAGGGGGTGTTGTCCTCACTGGAGGCTTTATCCAGTTAGGTAGTGGCAGTCTCTGGTATCCTCTCCATGCTGACAACAGCAAGAGTACCTGTGTAGGGAGTGGAAAATCAAAGTTCAGATTACAATGGGGATTTTGTAGCAGTTGCGTGAGTTGCCGACAGTGCCTTGACATGATCCCCAGCAATGACATTGACAGCTAATGCACTATGTAACTTGGATACAACATTAAACTCTGTTTCTTCAGTCCCATACACCATGTTGTATGCTGGTAAAACATGTTGGGAGAGATTGTTGAGCTGATGGCATCTGGTATTGTCAGATAATTTACATGGCTGTTCACCTCTGTTACCTAGTGAACTGTCTGGTATGATAGATGGCACAAATGAGAGCCTTGGGATGCACATTGGTGTCCTTGTAGAAACACAGTTTATGAATTTACAAAGGACATTGACCTGTATCTGAATGTACTGCATGTGTATCCACTCCGCCATCTGACTTTTCAAACCAGGTTAGTATGTTTCTAGTTTGGGATCTTTGATCTGTGGCCATTATATATGGCCACTCAGCTATAGCTGTGTTTTAGTTGGGATGTTAGTGTGAGTGAGCAATTGCATTGCTGTCATTGTTGTGTACTGTTCCACATTAGGACAATCAAGATGGGTCAGATGGGATATTGCTTTGACATGCATGACAAGTTGTACCTGGTGCAGTGTTATGGTGTTGGCAATGTTGTAATTTAGCTTTCTGGGAGTTGTAGTGCTCAATTGCCATTTCCAAGGGCTGTGGGGCCAGATGTGTTTAGTGGCCATGTGGCATGCCAAGGAGGGGTATTAGGTGGTTAGGTGGGTAGTGGGTAGAATGCACTTTTGTGGTGGGTATAGCTGGTGAAGCAGCATGCAGGACAAGACAATTGTGTGATATGGATGTTGTTGGTACTTACCAGACTCCACTCCCCCGGGTATTCCTGGCAGGCCCTCAGGATGCAGTATGTCCAAGACCTTCTGCTCCCGAGATGTGAAAGTAGGGGAAGGATGTATGGGTCCACCATGAGTCTTCTGTACCGGGAGCTGGTGCCTGGATGCCATGGAACGTACCTTCCCCTTGAGGCTGTTCCACCTCTTCCTAATTTCCTCCCTTGTGCGTGGATAACTGCTGACAGAATTGACCCTGTCAACTATCCTTTGCCACAACTCAATTTTCCTGGCAATTGATGTTTGTTGTACCTGTGCTCTGAACAGGTGTAGCTCCACCCTGACAATTTCATCCACCATGACCCTCAACTCCTCATCGGTGAAACATAGGTGTTTTTGTGGGGAGATGGGAGTGGTTGTGTTCAAAGTTAAAGGGTACAGAGTTAGGTAAATGGTGAGATGTAGGGGCTGTGATGTGAGTGAGTGACGGGTGTTGTGGATTGTGCATGGTACTAATATGTGTGTTTTGTATGTTGTGCAAGTGTGTGATGTGTGAGTCATGAAATATAAATGGGTGTCTCTCCTTCCTAGTTTTAACTCTCTGGGATGTTGTTTATCTGTGGCTGTGTGTGGCGTTTCGATTGCAAAGGATTGTGGGTTGTCTAGGGGTGTGTTCTGTAGTGCAGTTAGTAGGTATGTCGGGTGTGTGGATGTGTTTCAGGTGTGGGGTATTCAAACTATCCAATGTGGTGGCATGTTCTGACAGAAGTGAGTTGAGTCCAAAACGGTTTGCACCGCCAATGGTTTTCCACCATGGAAGAACCCCTGTTATGATTTGTGGATCATAATATGATGGAAAAAAATTTGTTGGGCTGGCGGTTCTGTTGGTGGGACCGCCTCTTTTCCATCCTCCAATGTCCCGGCGGTCTACACAGTGTGCCTCTTAGTGCGGCCGTCAGATTACCTCCAATATAGTGGTCTTTTGACGCCCGCCACTGCAGCGTTCTTGCCTAAAGACCGCCAAACTCGTAATGAGGCCCACTGTTTCTTTGCACTGTTGCTTGTTAGCAATGTTTGACAGATCAGATACAAGTTCAGATAATATAAAACTAAGGCAAACAGAGGTGTTCAAACACCGTATGTAATAACAGCCTAAAGAACCCTCTGTGTACTAGAGTACAATAAGGACTAGCAATGTTTGGTCCTAGGAACCATCACAAGTGGTGTGTGAAAAACACAATTAAAATCCCAGCAACTGAAAATAGAGATTCTGCAGTTTACAATTTTACCTTCTAGCGGATGGGGAAAAACTTTAACAATCAGTGATTTCATATCAATTTCCTCATGTTTTTCTATATTCTGGGAAGATTTCCATGGCCATATTATTTTGTCAAGTTTTTTTTAGTAAAATGAGTCTATGGAAAATCCCGGAGTGCAATATTGCTGCGCTTCTTCTTTTACCAGTTCAGTTTGAAAAAACAGGACTATCATGTTTATTCTTTTATTTAGGAATTTTGTGTGGTGCTAAACATTTTACAATGCAGTCAGTACCTGAATAGAATATAAAAAAATGTGATACAAAAATATTGTTGCAGGAATATTGTGATGTCAAAAATATAATGGACATGAATATCAAATGCAAGAATATCCTGCTTAGTCTTCTTTTAATATCATTATAAACTATATAGTTGAGTAAAATATTGTTCTTTATGTCATTTTTACAATATTTTTGTTAAATAGTTGTGGTTGTGTTAAAAGCTATCTTATACATTCAATTTTTAAATAATTGATGTTATGTATATTTATTTTAAAAAGTTGTAATGTTTATTGTATTTGATTTTAAAAAGGATTTATTGCAAGATTTTTAAACAACAAATATATATGTAATAACATTTTAGTAGAAGGATTTTGGGCTTATAGGGGAAAGTGTGAGGTGATTTTTAAAGTGTGCTTGTGTAAATAATGCATTTATGAATATTATAGTTACCTTTTTATGTGATAATTTCTTACGTTTTAAATTTCAAATATCTATATGTAAAAGTATTTTTCTTTTCTTTTTGGCAATGATTAATTAAAACGTGTAATTTAAGTTATATATTTATGTTTTAAATGTTCTTATTTCTAAAATTGCTTCAAATGTAGTTGTTTATGTAGTTGAATATTTAGGTTACATTTTATGTATGTTTTGTGTTTATGATAAGTAAAATGAAAACATATTTTCGTAATATTTTATTAGCTATTTACTTTTATTTTAAAATATGAAATCATTTACATTTTTGATTTTTTAATAGCAAAATTTAAATTGATTCACATTTATTTAAAAAAATATGTATTTTAAATATATTTCTGTTTGAAAAAAATATGTGTTTTATTTGATTTAGAGAAAATGATTAATAATATTTTAATACAGGGATATTCACCTTATAGGGGAATATTGTGGGGTGATTTTGATGTATATGTTATTAGTTTTACATTTAATGTAATTTGTTTTAATCTTATTTTGAAATGGGTGCTTTATATTATATATCGATTCCATTGTTAAAATTAAATCCCTATAATTTGTAATATTTTTTTTTAAAGTAAATTGTTAAATATGTATTTACAATACAATTCACTTTTGTGCATTTGTCATGTTTTAATTTTTGTTAATTCAATCATTTATTTAAGATTTTCACAAAAAAGTATGTTTAATGTGACAAAAATACATTTGATTTATATGTTGTTACTTTGCAATGTTTATGATATTTATACATATTAATGTTGATTTCACCGATAGTGGTATTTATATAAGAATTGGTTTATAACGTTGCTTTGTATTTTTTTTTAAACAATGCTCATATTTTTATGTTTTATTCTATATTGTTTTATGTTTATTGTTTTTACTATTTATGTCAATTGTAAATATGTCCTGTAGGTTATATTTATTTTCCCTGCTAATTATGAATTTAAAAAATGTTGTATTGTTTTTGTAGGAATAATAATTACCCCTTTAGTGTCCAACATCTTTTCCAAAACAGTTTAGAATGGGGTGTGAATAGTAAACTGAAACTTGTTAAAACACATTTCATAACTGTTCAAATTGGAGTGGGACTAGTACATTTGACCACTTTAGTTTCCAACACCTTTCCTAAACTTGTTTAGATTGGAGTGGGAATAGTAAATGTTATCCCTTTAGTGTACAACACCTTTTCCAAGATGGTTTACACTGAAGAATATATAGTAAACCTTGCCATTTCGGTGACCAACACCTTCCCCAAAATAATTTAAGTTGGAGAGGAAACAGTAAATCCAATCACTTTAGTGTCGAACACCTTTCCCAAAATGGTTTAGACTAGAGTGGGTATTGAAAATGTTACCCCTTTAGGGGCGCATTTAGGAGCAGTTTGCGTCATGTTTGGACCATACAACGTCGTGCATGCATGATGCAAACCTTAAGTCATATTTTTGAAGCCATGTGGTTTTGAGTGGCTCTAAAAATATGGCGTAACATTATGTAGAACAAATCGCTGTGTTGCCTTACCCTGCCCTGGGGAGGCCTTCCATGAGCATTGCATGGGTGTTTCCATGCAACTCCAATGGATTATGATACATTCACAGATTTACAAGGACTTTTAAACCTGGGAATGCACAAAAATCTTATGCCTCCCCAGGGCAGGTGTAAAGAGAAGAATTATCTTTATTACTCCTTGTTTCTTCCTCTTTCTATATATGCCGTATTCTGCAGCACACATAGAAATAGGAATATAGCCTCCCACAATTGTTTTTGTGCAGGATGCTCCTCCTTCCTGCACAAAAAAATGCTGCATGCAATACAGGGCAAGGTTGCTTGCTTTGGCACTAGGCAGCCCACTGTGTGCCAGCGAAGGGGGAAAGGAAAGGAATATGCTGTATGCCTTGTGATACAGTGCAGCACAACTCAGCAAGCTGACTTGCTGCACTGCACTGCGCCACTTTTTATTGTGTTGTATTTTTTTTTAACTTTTTTTTTTTATTATTAGTCAGAATCAAAAATATCGTACATGGATCATAGATCAGGCCTATAAGACTCAAGTACTTCGCACATCATGAATGCCGGCAAAACAGTGCAGGAGATATCAAGCTTATTAGGAAATAAAGACCCTTTGACATATAATAATGTCCAAAAGAACCAGGGTACAACATGTACATGTCTGAGGCACTAAACTGCAACTGAAATAAAATAAATGGAGTGACCATAGCGCAATAGTACAATAGTACAGTAGTACAATACAAAAATACAATAATGCAATAATACAATACTCCTCCTCCGTCTCCTTCCAGGCCCTATTTCAGAGCAAAGGCAGAGAAGGGCCTGAAATAAAGGACATACTATCGCTAGCTATCTCTCCTCTAAGTTTCTCAGAGCCCCACTATCCATCAACTAAGTTGAATACGGTAGGATGGGGAGCACGAGGATGCCTCATGGGGGTGATTAGTTATGGAGAAGAGACAACACTGTAGGCCCTCCAGACAGAAGATATGAGTTGATGGCGGGAAGAGGTGATCCGGACGGCCTGTAGGGATGGATGATACTCGTACCAAAGGGAGGGGGGAGGAAGGGCACAAAAGGGGACATAAAGGGGAAGGGACAGAGGAGGAATAACGCACTGTTTATAGTATAGCGGTGGAGGATGTAATTTTTATGGGTAATAGCATGGATTAGCATGGATTAGGTCACAGTGTAACGGGGAGAATATCTGAAGAGAGAGATGTGTAGACAAGGCAAGAAAGATGGATAGAGGGGGATATAGCTATGGGTTGTTAGTAATAGTGAAAACAGGAGTGATAGGGAGGGGAGAGAGTGGAAGTGAAAGTAAAAGGAAAGGGAAGTTCAAGAGTGAAAGTGAAAGTGAGGATAGAGGTGGTAGTGGTGTAGATGGAGGTGGTGGTGGTAGTGACTGAGGGGGGAAGTGAATAGGAAGAATGGAAGGGGGGGCAGGGGACACGTCCAGAGAGGATTGGCGGGAGTAGTGTGAGTTAGGGATATGACGGATGGGAAAATAGGGGTAGAGGGGCAGTGCACTCTGGAAAGAACTGAGTGGAGAGCAGGCGGCAGTGTGTACTTGTACTCAACTGAAGCCGGTGCAAAGCGGAAGGGAGTGGTAGCGTGCTGGTGTGTGATTATGTGGTTCCTGGAGAAACGTGGCACGTTTGTAGGAACACGTCTGTTTTATCTTGTAAGTCGTATATGAGTTGTTCATGGGAGGCAGCTTGAGACATTGCAGTGAATCATTCCCCATGGGAGGAGGTAGTTTCTGCGCGCCAGTGCCTGAGGATCAATACCTTGGCTGTGGCCAGTACAGTGTGTAATAAAAGATGTTGCAGTCGGGAGAGGTCGTATAGATCTCTGGTATCATGCAGTAGTAAAAGAGAAGGTGGTAAGTGTAGCACATCTCTGAGGGTACCCCGAACTGATTGCCAGAAAGGTTGAATGACCAGGCAGTCATGTAAGATATGTGGCAGATCACAGCAGGTGTGAGGTCATCTCAAGCAGGAGGCATGAGACAGCAACCCTGCAGTGCGCAATTTCTGGGAAGGCCAGTACCACTCATGTAATGTCTTGAAAATGACTGAATTTCAAATGGGCCTCCCGCGCTCCACGGTCTCTGGCCTTGATTAAGTCTGCCCAGTCTTCCAGTTCGTAATCAATCTGCAGACGTGCCTGCCACTTATTTTTGAGGGAGATTAGGAGGGGAAGAGAAAAGAGGTGTCGGTTCATCAGTGCCTGCAATCCCGATACGACTCCCCTCAAGTGACCCCAGGTCTTCAGGTATTGAAGTATCAGGGATTGGGGGAGTCGCCAAGGGGTGTTCCCCATATGTCTCTCCAAACAGTGCCTGAGCTGTATAAAGCACCACGAATGATGTGCCGGAAGATCAAATTTCTCCCTGAGTTCTGTGAACAACTTCAATCTGTCCCCGTTAGAAGCTGATCCACCCTCAGGAGACCTTTCGAACACCACTCCTCCCCAAAAATAGCCTTTCCCCCATCAGAAAAACTCCGTTGCCCCATATTGGTGCCCTGTCATGTATTTGGGGGTCCACTTTCATTAAGCGGTGTGCCTGCCACCATGAATTTTGCGTGGCTCTGATCATAGGATTGTTGGTATGGTGAGGTGCCATTCCTGCATTGTAGAGCACATAAAGTCCTGATGGGGAACACATGAGTGTCCGTTCCCCTTCCACCCAAAGCAGTGGGTCCCTCACTCCCGGAAGTAGAAAGACCATCTGCGAGAGATGTAATGCCAGGGTGTAGTGTTCTACTGAGGGGAGACCCAGTCCCCCAAACTCGCGACTGGCGAGCAAAGCGGCTCTAGGTAGCCGTGGATGCATGGAAACCCAGACAAAGGCCTGGATATGACGATCTAGCTCTCGAATGAGAGACAAGGGTATTCGCAAAGGTAGCATGCCCAGGACGTATAGAAATCACTGTAGGGTCACCATACGTACCGCCTGCACCCTGCCCCACATAGATAGGCCTAGGTGTGTCCATTTCTCAAAACCTCGCTTCATACTGCCTAGTAGTGGGTCCAGGTTGTCCGCCACCATTTTTTCCAAACCCCTGTTAATGTCGATGCCCAGATAATGTAGACTTGACTGTTTCCATTTGACTGAGAATCCCTGAACTGATGCGCTTACTGTTACTGGGGATAATGGTAACGCCTCACTCTTGTTCCAATTGATCCGGTAGCCCGAAAGAAGTTCAAATTCCAATAAAATAGCTCTGAGAGCCAGTAGGGTGTTAGGTAAGTCGGTAAGGGTGAGTACGATATCATCAACATATAAGTAAATGGTGGAACAGCCGCCAGGGACCGATTTTCCGGAAATGAGATCAGAAATGCGAATTGTTACCTCTGAGGGTTCTACGGCTAGTAGAAATAATAACGGGGAAAGGGTCCCCCTGTTGACAGAGAAGGTGTCTGATAGGAACCCGCCGGAGTTGACCTGGGCTGTCGGGGAGTCATACAACAAGCGCACCCTGTTAATGAAGCTAGTCCCTAGACTGAAACAGTTTAGTGTTTCGGGAGGTACCACCACTCTATTCGATCAAACGCCTTTTCAGCGTCCAGTTAGAGGGCAAGGGCTTCCTCCCTTGAGTCCTGAGCTGTCCAGATAATGCGGAGTAGTGTACATAGGTGGTTCCTAAGAGAACGGCCGGATACGAAACCAACTTGGGTGTGATGAACCAGGAAGGGAATGACCTTCTTGAGGCGGGATGCCAAGATCCCTGCCAGGATTTTGACATCTCCATTAAGAAGGGATATGGGACGACAGCTACCACAAAGAGGAGGATCCTTACCCGGCTTGGGTAGAACTATGATAGAGGCTTTGTTGGAGAGGGGATGTAAAGAACCCGTCTGGTCAGCTCCACGGAAAGCCTCATATAAGGCATCTACGGTATCTGCCCCTGTCCATTTATAGAATTCTATCGGATCCCCATCCTCACCAGGCGCTTTATGGTATGGGAGGTTGGCTATCGCCTGCTGTATCTCCTCCTTGCTGATGTCACCCTTTAGAAGCGCTCTGCCCTCATCCGAGAGACATGGTATGGTTGCCCTCACGAGGAAGGCGGACAACCGATCTGTGTCTTCAGCTATTTCTGGAGTGTGGAGGGTTTGGTAAAAATGACCAAACACATCTGCGATTGCCTGAGGGTGCGTAATAAGTATACCATTGGTGCTGAGTAAGGCTGGTATGGATAATGCCGCCTCCCGTTGACGGAGTTGAGCGGCCAACAGGCAGCCCGCCTTCTCCTCGTGCTCATAGTGGTGACCTCTCAGCCTCTGTAAGGCATATTACGCATGTGATGTATAGAGGGAGTTGAGCTCCATTTTGGCTAGTTCCAGGTGACGGAGGGTGGACAGAGAGGGGGTTAGGGTGCACTCACGGGTGGTCTGGACTATGCAGTCTTCCAGTTTCCTCTGCTGATCGCGCCTTTGGGCATTGGAAATGGCCGCACCCCTCATGAGCCTGCCTCTAATCGTTGCCTTCGCTGCCGCCCACAGTAGCTGAGGCGAAGAGACCGAACCTTCAATGTTCTGGAGGAAGGTGGCGACGTGGGATCTGAGTTGCTCTTTTCCCTTCGGGGTTCAGGATCTGGAGGTATGGAGACGCCAAGGCTTACAACCTGGTAAGGTCAGCCCCAGTTCCAGGGCTAATAAAACTGTCGAATGGTCAGACAATGCGGCCAGTAGAACTTCAGACATTCTAATCGTCTGTAATAACCGATGAGTAACAGGAAAGTAGTCCAGTCTGGTTTGAGCCCCATGGGCTGTGGAAACAAAGGTGTATTCTTGGTCAGATGGATAGGAAAGGCGCCAGTGGTCCAGCAGACCGTGGTCCGACAGGACGTCACCTAGGAGGACCCAGTCAGCATTATTGCCCACATCAAGACCACCTGATTGGTCCAGGATGGCGTCCTGTACCAGGTTCCAGTCCCCATCCTGTAGGTATTGTGAGGCGCTGATCTCTGTCAGTAGTCGATTAAGAGAAAGGAAAAAAGAATGTTTGGAACTCGGGGGGCATAGATAGTACCGACACAAACTGTGGAAGATCCCAGGGTAAGCTTGGCGAGGTCGTAACGCCCCTCCAGGTCGCACCACGTCTTAAGGAGCCTGAACTGCAGTGACCTACGAATGAGTATCGTCATCCCGCAAGTCCATTCCGAGCCCTTCACTATGCACGATGGCGCTCTGCTGAAGAGCACTTTGCCCACCCAGTCTCTGCGGAGTTTCTCAGATTCTGATGGGGAGAGGTGTATTTCCTGCAATAAGGCAATATCAGTTTTTATCAGATTGGAAATAAGATAGAACTTTTTGTCGCTTGATGTAGTGCGCCATACCATGTATTTTCCAAGAGAGGACCGTTAGTGGAGTCACCGGCCCCATTATTGAGCTTAGTTGAGCCCGATTCGGGGGGAGCGCGAGATTTCTTGTGCGTTGATACAACTAATGCAGGGCTATGGTAGGGGTAGCAACGCTCAGAGCGCTAGTGTACTCAAAGGGAACAAATGGTTGGGCGGAACTGTGGGGGGAACCCTCGGTCAAGGAATATGAAGGAATCAGACAATCAGGAGAGAAGGGAGAAAGAAGGGGGAGAGAGAAAAAGAGACAGAGAAAGAGATAATGGTCATGTGGGAGGTGGGAAGGCGTGTGCAAGCGTATATACTCAAAAGGGGAAAGATGGTGTCCCAAAAACAAAGAGAGAGTAAAGTGGAGTAAATGGAAAGGGAGGGTGTCAGGTCTAACAGTCTCTAAAATTAAAATAAGGTGCCAAAAAAGGCTTGATGTTAGAAATTGGGTCTCTAGTTGGCAGAGGTATGCACCCTGTCCACAAAAGGACCTCGGTCCTAGTCAGGGTAAGTCAGATACACAAAGGTGGGATGCGGTGTGGGACATTACTGGAAGAGGGTGGGGATGAGGACTACAACTCAGCCGACAGCCAAGACAGGTGACTGTATTGCAGCACCTGCCGGAGTAAAGAGAGAGGGTAAGCCATATCAAGGCTGACATTGCCAGCGAAAAATATCTCAGGGGTCATTACAGGCCTGTCAGCGGCTGCCACTGTCGAGAATACTGCGGGAGGGGGTCGAGGGCCCCATAACTGCGGATGGAGTGCAAAGACAGCATGGCATAGGGAGTACCCTAGATGATTAGACTGGTCAAAGGGGAAAGCGGATTGTGTGCAAAGACCCCACAACTTGTGCCATCTGAGCATCTCTCCAGGACGGCGAGCGAAGGTGGGCAGAGGAGGGGGAGAGAGACAAGCCTCCCAGGTGTCTGAAGTGTACAGTATGCTGGATTTCCCCTGAGGCTATGTCTCGTGGTGACCCACTGCGGTTGCAAACCTACAGAGTGGATGGAAAGAGAAGCACAAGGGAGTAGGGTACAAAACAAGGTACTGAGGGCACCTGGGGGCGATATCGCTTCTCTCATCCAGAGGCAGGTCGCGAGGTGTGTGTAGTGTGGTTTGTACAATACAAATAGTGCTAATGATGAGCAAACGAATCTGGGTAAACTGCAACTTGAAACATAGGTGAAAAGACTCAGACAAATCATTTGGGCCTGATACTGCTCGGCATTCCCAACCATGATGGGACACCCAGAGCGGTAAAGTACTTCCAATGAAGCTGGCCATGAAACAGGCCCAGGAGTGGGGGTGAATCACACCAGCAACAGCACAAACACAAGGGTACAGTGCTGATCCTGGCCCCACCCTTGCCCTCCCTAACCGAGGGGAAATACAATAATAGAGATAGTCTAGTATGACACTTAGCTGTCCAATCAGGGAGTGTCTGTTGCCGGTTGCAGGACAAAAAGTCCTCTGAGTGCTGTGGAGTCCAACATTGGAGGTGTTCTTTGAGTGCTGGCTTCAAGGGGGATCGGGATTTGTCTCTGCCCTGGTCTTGAGTGTGGTCAATCACTGCTTGGAGGGCATGGTCCCGGCCCTCCTGCGATTTAAGTGAGCGTTCATAAACTCTGCCCCTCTTCTGCGAGGCAGAACGATGATGCTGTGACAAGGAAGGAGAAACGGAGGGAGGATCTCCAGGCGTGCTGTGGCGTAATCCATAGGATGTTGAGATAATCTATTGAGCCTGATCGTGACGTAAGACACATGCGATAATGGGACGGGGTCTGCCAGAGGTCGCTTTATGTAGAGGGCCAATCCTGTGGACTCTTGGCACTCCAATGGTGGCAAGAAATCCAGGCCAGTGAGCTCGGGTAGGAGGTTTTTGAGAAAAGTTTTGATGTTGGAGCCCTCTTTGTGTTCTGGAATGCCAAAGAGGCAAACATTATCTCTGCAACTCCTGTCCACCAAGTCTATGACCCTTGCTCATAGAGACCGCAACTCTGCATCTTGATCTGGCAATGTCGCAACATGATCCCACACAGTCGTGAGGCGCCAGTCCAGGTCAGTTACTGCCTCTCAGAAACCGGCGATGTCTGCCCGTATGGAGGTAGAGGCAACCGTCAGGTCCAATATCTTTAAGTCCATTGCATCAAGGCGACGCCTCACTACGGTGATCTCATGCAGTGTACGGTTCGTTGCCTCTATTGTGCGGGGATCAGCTGGCGAGGTTGCAGGGCAAGAAGAGGCCGCCTGCGCTACCATGGTTTTCAGTTGCGCGATGGCCTCGGGGAATAGTAGTTGACGGGAGTGTTTGCCGGAAGACTTCCCATTTGGCATTGCCCCGGGGTGGGTAAAAGATCCTGTAAAAGAGATACTGAATGTAGTCGTGGCCACGAGACCTCATTCCTGCTGTAAGAGCAATGATGTCTGTGTTGCAGCTGCCGAGGCCCTCAGTACTATAGCCTCCATGAGGGTTCAGCAAAGCAAACTGAACCCTAAGAGAAATGTCACTTGCGGTGGAAGGGTCAAGCAGCTGCTGGGTGTTCCAAAACGAGAGGCTGAGCTCTCCTCGCAGTCAACAATCAATCTGAGTGGTGTCAGACCCCCTACACAGATCTTCTGGGGCCAGCCCGTGCTAGCTCTCGGCCCAATTCAAGTTCTCAGGCTTGGTCGAGGGTGAGAATGTAGAGGACGGAAGGGTGGCGTCTTCGATGATGAGCCTCAGGGATATGTCTGCTTGGAACCCCAGTCGCTGCTCCAATAGAGCCTGGCAATTGGGCCCCACCCTCCACAATACCCCACCAGGGATACCTGTCGGCTCCCTCTAATAATCTAGCACCTGCTCCTGGCTGGGGTGCACTTATCAGTGGAGTACTGCTTCCTCCCGCTCACCCCCGTACTTTCACAACTCCCGAGGATCAGGGGAGATCTCCGCAGCTAGTTTGCCAAGGTTCTTTGAGCTTGGTTAGGCCCCAGGGAAGCATCTGCAGTTGGGCGCAGTCTCATTCGGTCATCCACATCTCCTTGAAGCACTCGCGGAGCCCTCGACCGTACCGCGGCGTGCCACTGTGGTGTGTGACGACGACCCTCCTGCTGCCCAAAGGGAGAAAGCGATCGCCCATCGCCCCTCTCTCCCAAAATGTCAAGGTCTTGGTTTTGGGATCGAGTCCCAGGCCGTCCCACGCGACTGGGAAGAAACTCTCCCGCCTGCCTGGCTCACCTCTGGGGCCTTCCATCCACGGGAGAAATAGAGGCCGCAGCTCAGCATGCTGCGTTAGGCCGCATCAGACTGCGGCATCTCGGCGGCCGTTACAGCTGCTGGACGTCAGATGGCCCCGAATTTCCCTGGCCTGCTGCTCCTGCGGGGGCCCCCAGTATAGCAGGGGGCTCTTGTTGGCAGGTGTTACCCCCTCCATGGTCCCCGATCTGGCCCAGCACATGGAGCTCTCTTTTCACATCGGCGGCCAGACCACACCCGAGCCGCACTGTGCTACTTTTGCATACAGATGGACCTTCCCTGAAACGGTGTATATTGGAGTTGGAATAGTATATTTAACCCCTACAGTGTCTAACAACTCCCTCAAAATGGTCTAGATTGGAGTGGGAATAGTAAATGTTACCCTTTTAGTGTCAAAATGGTTTGTAGGTTGTTCTTTTGTATAGTGTGTAGCTTTTTTACAATACTAACCAACACGTGTCAACGGTTTTACATAATTTAATAATGTATTTTATTTGGTTTATTTAATTTACATTTTTTGTTTGTATTTGTGATAGACTTTTTTATATTCACATGTTACACTGGCACAAAATTGTTATGTACTTTTTTGATTTAGTATTAAAGGTAGTGAAATGTTAACACACTTTTAAGACATGTGCATTTTTAAACATATATGCAAAATGGTACATAATCATTCATACATATTTTCTTTAGACATTGTATTTTGTGTTTTTACAATGTATGGTTTACTACTATCTAATACAGAGTTATCTTTTTGTCCAATACAAAAATGTTATACATTTTTTAACAGTTTTAATAAGTATTTCTAAATTATGTATTTATTTATTTATTTATTATTTATAGAGAGTCTTTTTGGATTTTACGTTTAGCGGCCATTTGTTTTTTACCACTACCTGTATTTTGTACATGATGAGTGCCATTTTGAGGTGAATTTCATTTGTGTCAGTAGTGGTTCCCTCTTGCTGTTTGACAGCCAAAGTAAGAAGTTTTTTAAAGTTTTTATCTAGGGTTTGAGAGGTGAGGAGAAGTGGGTAAGCCCCATTAATGTGGATTATAATTTTAGGTTTATTGGGTAAGGTTGTGTAGTGGTAGTTTGTGTTGTGTAATTATGTAGTATAATATAGTAGATATAACTATAGTTTTGTAGTAGTAGTATGTGATAGTACATATAGTCATATGTTGTACTTTGTCGAGTTATAATGTAATATTTCTATTGCATTTGGCATGTATGTCTGACAAGAGTGGATATGCTATTTTTTGCAGGTTACAAAGTCATTGTGTAATGTTTGTGCTATTTTCAATGTATTTTTGAAAAAAAAGAAAATTCATTTGGTTTAATTTAAACCACCATTATTTTTTAATTTTCTTTGACTTTTCAATTTCGTTTCATTTCCTGGATTTCCTGGAGTGAATTGTACTTTCAATTTTTTATGTTTTTATGGCTTCCAATGATTGTGGAATACTTGGGTGGATTTAGGACATTTATTTTTGCATTGTGTTTAGATTCTTTCTTTTAAATGTTTGGCTTTTTTGGATTGTTTTTTGAGAGGTGCTTCAAGAAATTCAGTTGTGCAACTGTAAGTACCATATTTTTCTTTATTTTTAGGTGGGGATTATTGTATTTTAAAATGCATTTCACTTTAACTTTTATAATAGTGATTTTGCTATCACTACTCAGTAGCCTATTCCTTTGTTATTGACAAAGATTCTGACTTTGAATTGAAGCATTTCATACAATTTCCTGGTTTGTTTAGTTATTTTAGATTTTGATTTGTTTTACTGACTGTTCTTTCATTATTTACTGGTAGCTTTGATATTTGTCGAGGGCTTTTATGAATGTTTAGAGTGTTGATTGGGTTTTTCTTAGTGTGGCTAGGAAGGCATAAGGCCATATTTTCACTGCTTTGTTGGTTTTGACTTGTTGGGTCATCATGCTGTCATGGACATTCCACCATGGTATTTGGAATTTGTAGTCTAAGTCCAGAGCAGTGCATCTGTCTGCCAACTCAAGTGCCTTTGAGGAAGATTTCCCATCGCCCATCTGCACAGGAAGTGCCATCACTGGATTTCTCATCATCCATCTGCACAAGAACTGACATCACTGGAGTTCCCATCATCCATCTGCACAGTAAGTGATATCAATTGGGTTTCCCATCCTTCATCGGCACAGGCAGCAACATCACTGGATTTTGCATCATTCATTTTCACGGAAAGTGACATTACTGGATTATCCATTATTGATCTGCACAGAAAGTGACATCACTAGGCTCCAGCAATGATTGTCTTTAAAAGAAGAAGCTAAGCAAGAGGACTGCAATTCCCTTGCCTGTTCGCACAGGAAGTGACACCACTGGAATCCCAGACTTATTTAATGGCAGCTGCAGCACATACTCATTGCTGTCATGCCACAGGAGCTTCTCAGGCAAGCCCACTTGTACCCCCCACTCATGGACCATGCAAAGCACCAGGAACCTTGGTTTTCCCACTACCCACTGATACAATGCTGCACTCTTCCATGCTCTTAACTCCACCTGAAGTTCTTCCCACTACTGCCACACTGCACCACACAACAAAGAAAGACTGTTCACATGTGCTTCCTGCATGTTCTCATGAACTCCCAACTCACACTCATGAAAACCAGCTATCTGCGTAGGTAGACGCACATCAAATACCACCCAAACAACACTCTACACTTGTATGCATGCTTTCCAACACCTGCTTGCTCACCATACGTGCCATGGAAATATCGCACCTACTGCATGCCTGCTCTACAGACCTGCTCTTTCGCACGAAGAAATAGATAAACTCAAACTTGATATCAGACATCGCTCCAGCCATCCCACTGGATACAAAATTGATAGGCAAAATAGTCAGCACAAGCCCAGAGGCAGAGTCTTCATTAAATTCAAAGATACCGTCAGCTGCATCAACTATACAGACACCCCCACCAGCTAAATGGAACACCTCACATTTGGGATACACATCACATCCAACTTCTCTCTGGTTGTAAGCCTCATATACAGACCACCATGACCCCACACCAATTTTGGCAGTGACATTGCAGACTTCATTGCTCATGTGATCATCAACACCAGCACCTTCATTCTCCTCAGAGCCTTAATTTTCAGCTGAAGGACCACACCGGATGAAGCTCTGTGGCCCTATTAGAAAACCTTAGAAACATTGGCCCCATCCAGCATGCTACAGAACTAACTCAATTCAAAATCACCTACATATCCAGCAACTTTCAATCTCGACTAGACCCTGTCACTGTCACAACTCAACCTTCCATCACAGCTGATAAACAGACGATAACTACTTGGCCTGCTATTTCCACAGTTTCCACAATAGAAATTTCTGCTCTCATGAAGAATATCCTCTCAGGAGCTCCATCTGACCCTTGCCCCCACCAGGCTGACTCCAAAAGACTCCTACAGGACAGCAAAACACTAACACCCATCCTCAATGCCTCCATCGACTCAGCCACATTTCAGGACACCTATAAACATGCCACCATAATGCCCATGCCCAAGAAACCATCAGCTGACCCAACAACACTTTCCAGCTACAGACCCATCTTCCTTCTACCATATTTGAAAAAGGTCTAAGAGAAACTAATCAAACAATGCCTCACCACTCACCTCAGCAACCATCAGCTCCTTGACACCCCAAAGTCTAGATTTAGACCCAATGAGAAACAGCACTCATCGACACCACATGATCCTTGACATAGTAGACACAACAGCCACTGATTCTCATCAGGTGCCTGCATTAGATTGGCATCCAAGGACCTACTCTCTAATGGACCCTCTCCTTCTGAACAGAAAGAACACAAGTTGTCAACTTATTCTTCGGAAGACTGCAAACTCATCTACAGTGTGCTTCAAGGTCTATTGTTCATCCTCACTTTCTTCAACGCATACATTATCCCACTAACCAACATTATCAACATCCTTTCCTATGCGGACAGTACACAACTCAAACTGTCCCTTTCGGATAAGACCCACAATACACAAACAAGTTCACCTGTTTGATCGAAGTCACTAACTGGATGAAAGCCAGCTGTGTCAAGCTCAGCACCAACGAGACAGAAGTAGATCAGCACCCAGATTCTACACCAGGAACCTTGGAATAATCATCAACAGCAAACTGGACATGACCCCACAGGTCAATGCTGTCCCTGCATCCTGCTTCCATTCCCTGATGATGTTAAGGATGATTTTCAAATGGCTCCCAAGCAACTCTAGAAACCTGTCATTCATGCCTTAGTCACAAGCAAGGTGGGCTATCAGAACACGCTGTATTACAGGATCAAAAAACAATTTACTTGAAAACCACAAACCACCCGGAACTCATCAGCCAGACTCTTTTAGCCTCCCAAACAGAACTAACATCACACTACACCCCAGGAAACCACACTTACTGGCTCCTGATACACAAATCTGATCAATTCAAATACATCACACACATTCAAGACACTACACAAATGAGGCCCCACCTACCTGAACAGTCACATCTTTTTCTACCAACCACTCGGACATCTCCATTCCCCAGCACTCTTACTCACAAACATCTCACGCATAGACAGAAAAAGGTCAGATGGCAGGGTGTTCTCTTACATCAGAGCCTCTGCCTCGCTATTTGAATTCAGCAAGAAGGTGAAAACCTGGCTTTTCAATTGACCAACCTACCAAAATCAGAACTAAACACACACCAGCTCAGCACTAGGATAACCGTGCAGGTGACAGTGTACTTTACAAAGACACATAACATAACAAAACACAGACCATTAGTGGACTTAGTTATTGTTCATTTCTTTGGTAAAAGAAGATACATTATATTAGGATGGTATAGTGGTTAGCTATTTCTATTAAAGGTTCATATACCAGAGCTAATAGCTTTTGAGTTTTGAAGGCAAACTGGTTGTTTGTTGGATATTCTACACTTAGTGCACATTTTTACAGAAAATTCTAAATGAGTTTATGGAAGTGGTAATAGCAGCCTTCTATGGCTGTGTGTGACTATAGTTTGAGTTAAGTATTGCTTGTGTCATTACCTGTTGAAACTCTACTTTAATTTTGTGTGGAGAGCAGTTTTTACTTTGATGTGGTTTAAGTGTCCATAGCAGGTTGCACTTTGTTTGCTAAGCAGCAGTGTATAAATGATGGGAATGTTAGTGTTATGATATTCACCATGTATTGTGTGTATCTGTGTGAATGGTGAAGGGCATATTTCAAAAGTTCTGCATACAATCCATGTTTCACATTGGCTGAGTCTTAGGAGGTTATTTTCAGTTGCAAAATGATTTTCTGTCATCTTTGTGGTTGTCATATAGAGGGAAATGTTCATCATTATGTGTAGTGCTGGGGAGATCTGGAATCTGTATGTCTTGATATTTTCTTGAGGCAGAAAGGGTTTGACTTGTGACTTTTTGGTATGTGATATTAATTGTTTTAATGTAGGAATTACTGGCAACTAACATGTAATGTGTACTTTGGGGAGTATGTCCTTTAACCCTTTTGCTGCTAGGTCTTCCACTCACCCCTCCCCCTCCAGGTTCTCACCCTGTTTTTTGGCTATTTGGGGTTGTTCACGCTTAGGCCTTCAAAATATTTTGTCCACATAAGCTACTGATGATAAATTTGCATCCTTTTTTCCTATCATCCTGAGATTTAGAAAGACACCCAGGGTTTGTGGATTACCCTGCTAAGGACCAAAAAATGTAGACAAAATATAGCTAGATTTTGTTTTTTGGAGTTAATAATGGAAAAAATGCTTCAGAACACATGTCTGCTTTTTCCCACAAAGGGCATCAATGGAAGGTTTGCAGTGTCAAAAATCACCATATTCCCAGCTTTCAGGAACAGGTAGACTTGATTGAGAAAGCTAACACAGTTTGGACATTTTACTGGGAGACAGCCTATTTTCCCTATTTTATGTACTCTTAATCTCCTTCCCAGAAAGGTGTAAATTTCTGAAAAGTAGACACATTTCTAAATTCAGAAAGGCGTCTTTTGTGTGGCTCCTTCAAAGTTTTCCTAAAGAAACTAAGAACCTGATTTAGAGTTTGACAGAGGGATTCACAAACGTGACGGATATCCCATCTGCCATTTTATGATTCCATAATAACCTATGGAGATCGTAATGTGGTGTGGGATATCTGTCATGTTTGTGTTGGAGTAACCCGTCTGCCGAACTCTATATCTGGCCTTAAGTGTTGTAATTAAAAGAAATATTGAAAATATGTAGGAAAAGTGGCCACTTGTTCCAACATTTTCATTTCTAACTTCTTATCAAAATGGTTGATTTACAAAAGCAATATATGTTTACCTCTGCTAGACTCTTCTGGTTGTGGAGATATATAGGGTTTGTGGGTTTTCCAAGAACTCAGGGTGCCCAGGGCTAAAAACTGAGTTGTGCATTTCAATGATTTTTCATTGTGTACCAGGTATAGAGCAATTCATATGGTAAAATTTGAAGAGTGGAAAATAGGTATCAAGGACACCTATGTGTTTCAAAAATGGGCACAAGATATGAAGCTTAGAAGCTGTGGTTATTTGCACATCTCTGAATTTGTAGATGCTCCTACCAGCATTAGAATTAGATGGCATTTCAGAAAATGTCTTCTTTCTTATACACTGGCTTATATTTAGAAGGCACAATGCAGAGAAATACATTTGGGAATAACACTTGTTTTACTATCCTGATGTGCCCCAAAACGCAACATGGGCATATTAAGGCCCTCATTATAACCCTGGCGGTAAATCCCGCTGACCGCCGTGCTGATGGCCGCCAATATACCGTGTCCGCTGCAGAAATCCACTACGGGTATTATGACCAACAGTTAGAAATCCTCCACTATACAGACACCCACACAAGTCTGCCACACCAAAGGTCAGTGATAAACTGGTGGTACCAAAACCCACACCGTTACGCCAACAGGAATACGCCCACACTATCATGACCCATGAATCAATGCGGTACTCACCGCCGCACTCTAAATATATACACACTTACAAAACACAACCACATTGGACAATTAAAAATACACACACCTGACACATATACGCACACCACACCCACACACTCACACCACTATAAAACACACACCCACATTACCCACAACCCCTTGCAACAACATTTTTGGAAGAAGCAGAGAGACAGAAAAGCAAAGACAGCCCCAGCATCCAGAGGCACAAATCACCATCACTCATACACCATCCACGCACCTCAAAGAACACACCCCAACACATCACCCCATACATCACATCAACCATCACCTCACACATCACCCACACCATATCATGGCACCTCAAAGACACCCCAGGTTTTCTGAGGATGAGCTCAGGGTCATGGTGGAGGAAATTATCTGGGTAAAGCCACAGCTATGCGGATCACAGGTGCAGCAGACGTCCATTGCTAGGAAGATGGAGCTATGGCGGAGAACTGTCGACAGGGTCAACGCAGTCGGACAGCATCCAAGAACATGGAATGACATCAGGAAGAGGAGGAATGACCTACGGGGGAAGGTACGTTCCATGGTATCCAGACACCAGGTAGCCGCACAAAGGACTGGCGGTGGACCCCCACCTCCTCCCGCGCAACTAACAACATGGGAGGAGCAAGTCTTGGCGAGCAGGCATCCTGACGGCCTTGCAGGAGTAGCAGGAGGACTGGACTCTGGTAAGTCATATCTTTACTACTATATCCCCCACCCTACCTGCATGCCATCACAAACTCCTACCCCTTCCCTCACCGCCATAACTCCACCACCTCACATATACCCCACTATCAGAGCTCACACATCCCAATACCAAGTCCTGCATGCAACACCAATGCATGGACACCCATCACCACAGCACGTCCAAGGGAGAGCCTCACCCAGGGCACACAGTCACCACTCACACAAGGGCCAGGGCGATAATGCAAGCACAGTAGTAGAGGGAACCACACCCATTGCACAAGATGGCACACACAGATACAATAACAATTCATTTACACCTCAACAGGACCCCTACCCAACGTCACCGGACAGGAGGTGCCAACCATAGCCAGTCCCCCCATAGAAAAGGCCCACAGTGATGACAGAAGCTCTGCATGCCTGGATCAAGATGACCAGCCCGGCCCATCAGGGACCTCTGGACAGTCGGTTCCCCTGCCACAGTCCCAAACCACCACTGAACCTCCCCCCTCAGGAAACACCAACACAGCAACCACCCAGCGGGCCCATGCCACTGTCCCCAGGACACATCAATCAGCAGTGTGTCCACCACTACAGGGACACCAGGCAGCCCCGCAAACCCAGGAAAATCAGGGACCTGGGGTCAGTGGCAGTGGACACACGGTTCAGGGGACAGAGGCAGAGGATAACTGGGAGGACTGCTGTGCGACAGGGGGAGGACAGGCCCAGGGAACCCACTCTCTACAAGGCACTCTCCAACATCATGGGAGCATACCACCATTCCCAGGAGACCATGGGCACGGTGCTGGCCAAGTTTCAGGAGACCCAGCGGCTGCAGGAGGATCAGTACCTGGGGATTAGGGCAGGACTTGAAGTCCATTAACACCACCCTGGTCACTATTGCAGGGGTGCTGGCAGACATGGCCAACACCATGAGGCAGACAGTGGCATACCACCGGGCCCGGACACCAGCCCGAATGATGAACAGCATTCCACGTCCGCCTGTGCTAGTGGACAGGATATTCCGGCACAGGAACAACAGGCAACCAGCACCCCACCCCCTGCAGAAGGAGAACCACCCCGCAAACGGTTCCTGCGATCCAGGCAGAAGCAAGAGAACATTGCCAAGACCCCCGCCAGGAAATAAGACTTTCCTGATTGTCACCCTTCTGTCCCACTCTGTCGCCCTGTCCACCTTGAACTGCCATTGCTCCCCTTCCTATGCCCCATTGGACAATGCACCTGTGATACAAAGAGACTGGACACTACCATGGATATTCCTCAACCATCACCCCAGCCCATTGCACACCCCCCTCTATTTATTAGCACATAAATAAACACCCTTGAATCACAAAACAATCTGGAGTCAGTCTGTACTTTCACCAATGTATTATTACAACCTCTTAGACAAATATCAATGTAAATGTTAATTTGTATATACCAAAGTATGACAGTTGTTGGGCAGCAGTAAACATAGCAGAAGGCAGAATGCGGTACCCAGATCTGTGAAAAGGAAAGCCAAAGTGAACTGTCAGGGTCCATACTGTATACACAGGGATTAAAAAGGCCGACTTATACAATGTCCTACAGTAGTCAGATATGAGATGAGATGTGCCAGTCTCCTACCTGTGTCTCACTGAAAGTACTTCATGATGATGTTGTTTTGGTTGTCAATATCTTCTTCCTCTGCCTCCTCTTCCTCACTGTCCACAGGCTCAACAGCTGCCACAAGACCAACATCAGGGCCATCCTCCTGCAGAAAAGGCACCTGGCGTCGCAATTCAGGAGGCCAAGAGCCCGCTCAATAATCCTCCTAATTCGTCCATGTGCCTCATTGTAGCGGTCCTCTGCCCTTGTCCTGGCATTCCTCACTGGGGTCAGTAGCCATGACCGGTTGGGGTAACCAGAGTCACCTGTAAATGTCGAGAGATATCTGTTAGACATACACCAACCCTTAGGGACTACCCCATACCCAGACACCTATTCATACTGTGTGAGGACTTTGGGCTCACCTATTAGCCACACACAGTGCCTCTGGAGTTGGCCCATCACATAAGGGATGCTGTTATTCCTCAGAATGTAAGCGTCATTCACAGAGCCAGGATACTTGCCATTCAAATGAGAGATGTACTGGTCTGCCAAACACACCATCTGCACAATCATTGAATGGTAGCCTTTTTGATTTCTGTGCACCTGTTCATTCCTGCGGGGTGGGGGACAAATGCCACATGTGTTCCAGCAATGGCACCAATGATGTTGGGGATATGTCCCAGGGCATAGAAGTCAGCTTTCACTGTGGGCAAATCATTCACCTGGGGGAAAACGATGTAGCTGCGCATGTGTTTCAGCAGGGCAGATAACACTCTTGACAGCACGTTAGAGAACATTGTCTGAGACATCCCTGTACACCAGAGGATGACACCATCTCATCATCTGCCCCAGCGGATATGCCCTATGGAGGAGAATGGTGAGCAGAGGGTCATGTACCACATAGGTTGCACAAGTGTTTTTGCACTAATGTGAGTAAATCCATGTATGGCGTTGTCTGTCCGTATTACTGCCCAAATGTGCTGTGACGCAGTTAGGTGCCATGCCATGTGCCACCCTGAAATGGCAGCTGCCTGACCTATAAGGAGGGACAAGGGGGAATGAGGTAACTGCGCTGGCACTGTGCAGCGTCACGGTAGGCAGTCGAAGACCGCCGCACAATTCAGCATTGGATATCATTGGGCCCTATGGGCTCCAGAAGACAATGACGATGTACGCCGGCGGTGACGGTACACACTGCCGTGGATGTGACTGCCATTTTATATCTGTTCACTCACTTGATACCTGACCTTAAACAGGAGAGGACCTACACTGCAAGTGCTGCTGTGACCTGAGTCTGGAAGCGACAATGGCTACAGTGTCTGGGGAAAGGGCCCCTGCCTTCACTTCGGAGGACTTGGAGAGACTAGTGGATGGGGTCCTCTCCCAGTTCACGCTACTCTATGGTCCTCCAGACAAACAGGTGAGTACACTGTGAGCATGATTCATGGGACATGAATGTATGGAGTGGTGTAGATGGAAGAGACATGCTGGGTGGGGGGGCTGAGGCCTGCATGTGGGGATGGTGAGTGTATGTGTGTCAGGACATGGGTGGGAACTGGTGGGCAATGAGTATGACGGGCCGGACGGGAGAGTAATTTCCTTTCCTCCTTTACCTTTCCTTTAGGTCAGCGCCCACCAGAAGAAGGGTATTTGGTGTGCCATCGCCAAGGAAGTGTGGACCCTGGGAGTCTATCATAGACGGAGCACCCACTGCCTCAAGAGATGGGAGGACCTGCGTCACTGGAGCTAGAAGACAGCGGAGGCCCAGCTGGGGATGGCTTCCCAACGTGGAAGGGGTGCCCGTCGCACCGTGACCCCCCTGATGTTCCGGATCCTGCCACTGGCATATCCGGAGTTGGATGGGTGCTTGAGGGCATCACAGCAACCACAAGGGGGTAAGTACAGTCTCATTCAGCTGACTCTGTGCGCTTTACGAGATGTCTGGGTGGCGGATGTGGGCTTTGGGTTCCCCTAGGCCAGGGCGACCTTGCTAGGGTAGGTCCCTTGTTAGGCTGGCTCTGTGGCACTCCAACCCCAAAAGTGGTAGTGGCCATCTACAACTAGTCAGGCTCCTGTGGGTTCCAGGTGTGCAACAAATGAGGTTAAGCATATTCCCCATAGGCAGGTGATTTTCCTACGAACTGTTAGTGCATGGCCTAGTGCATAGGGCTGCTCCCTGTGTGTTGTGTTCGCCAACGGTAGTGGTGTTCCTGGCATTGACCATATTTCTCCTCTGTCTTCCCGCCTTTATGTTTTGTCACCCTGTCCTTGTGTGCGTTAGCATCATCTGGCGGTGGACCAGTGGCACCGGAGCAGGAGGGAGCTGCAACCCACATGTCCCTTGAGGGTGAATGTACGGAGTCTGAAGACACCAGTGGGACGGAGGGCGAGGAGAGCTCCACGACGGGAACAGGAGGGGACATCAGCGACAGCGACTCCTCCTCTGATGGGAGATCCCTTGTGGTGACGGGCACCTCTGTGCCCACTGCATCAACAGGTACAGCCGCAACCCCCCCTACCAACGCTGCCCTCCCAGCAGCCTCTCTGCATGTTTCCCGTGACCGCTCACCCAGGAGGGTGGGCATCACCTTCGCCCAAGGCACCTCAGGCCCTGCCCCAGTCAGCCCTGCTGCCCTCAGTGAGGGGGCTATTGACCTCCTGAGATCCCTCACTGTTGGGCAGTCAACCCTTTTGAATGACATCCAGGGTGTCGAGAGGCATTTGCAGCAAACAAATGCATACCTGGAGGGCATTCATTCTGGCGTGGCAGCCCAACAGAGAGCATTTTAGGCTCTGGCCTCAGCACTGATGGCAGCCATTGTCCCTGTGTCCAGCCTCCCCCCTCCAACTTCCACTTCCCAGACCCAATCCCCTCTACCTCAGCCTATCCCAAGCACACCTAAAGACCAGCATGCACACACATCAACACACAAAAGTGGCTCAGGCAAACATCAGCACCACACATCCCACAGGCACTCACACAAGCGCCATACCCATGCAGACACACCAACATCCACTGCCTCCACTGTGTCCCCCTCCTCCACGTCCTCCACCTCCCTCCCAGTCTCGTCTCCACTCACACCTGCATGCACTACATCCTTAGCCATTACCTCCATCACCAGCACGCCTATCACTACACACCGCTCACGTGCAATCACCACCCCAACTACCATTCATATGTCCCCTGTGTCCTCTCCCAGTGTGTCTGTGAGCCCTCCTCCCAAAGTACACAAACGTCAGCACACACCCACTCAACAGCCATCCACCTCACAACAGCCTCCAACCCATGCACCTTCACCCAAACTCAGCAGACGTACACCTCCTACAACCACTACCTCTTCCTCCACTCCCAAACCCCCTCCATCTTCGCATCCCAGTGTGTCTAAAAATCTTTTCCTGGCTAACATTGACCTCTTTCCTAAACCCCCCCAATCCTTCCCCTAGGGCCAGGTTGTCTAGAGCCCAGACCAGCACCTCAGCCACCAAATCGTTGTCCACTGTGGTCCCTGCAAGTCTGGGAGGATCGCATGGGGTACCCATCAGGGATGCCAGTGTGCTATCTACTGAAGCCAAGGACCACCCTATTCCGCCACCTGCCAAGGTAAAGAAGGGGCCAGCATGCAGGAGAGAAAAGCCACACCACCCACGCAGCAAGGCCTCATCCAGAACCAGAACCAAAGAGGACAGTGCCAAGGTCCCAACAGCGACTGCCAAGGTGGGGAAGGGACACAAGAGCAAAGGAAAGTCATCTCAGGGCACGGAGCCTCCGGGTGAGGGACTGATGACCCCCATTTCCCAAGACAGGCCAGCAACTTGTACTGCGGTGGGCACCTCCGCAACAACCTCCCCCCCAATCCTTCCCCTAGGGCCAGGTTGTCTAGAGCCCAGAGCAGCACCTCAGCCATCAAATCGTCATCCACTGTTGTCCCTGCAAGTCTGGGAGGATCGAAGGGGGTACCCATCAGGGCTGCCAGTGTGCCATCTACTGAAGCCAAGGACCAACCGATTCCGCCACCTGCCAAGGTAAAGAAGGGGCCAGCATGCAGGAGAGAAAAGCCACACCACCCACGTAGCAAGGCCTCATCCAAAACCAGAACCAAAGAGGACAGTGCCAAGGTCCCAGCAGCGACTGGCAATGTGGGGAAGGGACACAAGAGCAAAGGAAAGTCACCTCAGGGCACGGAGCCTCCGGGTGAGGGACTGATGACCCCCATTTCCCTAGACAGGCCAGCAACTTGTACCGCGATGGGTACCTCCGCAACAACCGCCACCTGCACCGCCACCTGCACGGCAGCTGCCACAACTACAGTCACCAGCATCATCCCCAGTGGGCAGCCTTCCGAGGCTGCAGGAGATGGCCTGGTGTCTCCCTCCACTACTGCAGACACCTGCATCTCGGGCACCACCGGCAGCATTTCTGCCGCAGACACCGCCGCAGCTACCGCCACCTGCCCCGCGACGTGCCCAGCCAGTGCCACTACAGCGGACATCAGCATCATCCACAGTGGGCAGCCGTCCGAGGCTGCAGGAGATGACCTGGACCCTGTACACACTACACGAGGCACCACCACCAGCACTGGCACTACCAGCAGTTTGCAGCCTAAGTCGTCACAAGGTGAAGTGTGGCTCTGCCTCCATGGAGTATCATGCTACCTGTTACCGGAAAATCTCATGGCTCAGATACCCAGGTGAGGGAATGGGAACTGCCACACCCCTGGTGCTGCAACACTGGGCCCCAAGCCCCCTCCAGAACCAGTGGAGAAAAGCATCCACTCACCTTATCCTTGGCAGGATGAAGCACTCTGGGCACACAGCCCCCTCCAGAACCAGTGGAGAAAAGCATTCACTCACCTTATCCTTGGCAGGATGAAGCACTCTGGGCACAAAGCCCCCTCCAGAACCAGTGGAGAAAAGCATCCACTAACCCAGTCCTTGGCAGGATGAAGCACCCTGGGCACAAAGCCCCTTACAGAACCAGTGGAGAAAAGCATCCACTAAACCAGTCCTTGGCAGGATGAAGCACTCTGGGCACAAAGCCCCCTCCAGAGCATGTGGACAAACCACCCACTTGAGAGACTTGAGAGACTGTGGCTTTGCACTCCCCAGGACCAAGCAGTGGGCAAAGCACCCACTTGAGAGATGTGAGAGACTGTGACTTTGCACTCCCCAGGACCAAGCAGTGGGCAGTGCACGCACTTGGGAGACTGTGGCTTTGCACTCCCCAGGACCAAGCAGTGGGCATGGACCCCCCCTTGAGGAGCAGTGGCGTCGTCCCATCATCCTGCTGAGGTGCCCCCCTCCCCTTCCCCCTGAGGTGCCTGTTTTTTTTCAACCTGATGCCCCTGCAGTGTTCTCTCCGTTTTGAGGCAGGTGTCATGTATGGGCTTCGCCCATGCTTTTTGGGACCAATGGTCCACGGACATTTAATGGGACAGTGTACGGACTTGTGTACTTGCTGTTAATATTTGTATATACTGGTGATTTAAAGTTATCTTGGCCTGTCTGATTGTTCGATTATTGTACTCGTTAGACTCATTTAATTTGCTCCTTGCGTTCTTCCAGGGGTGACAGGGTGTATCTGTGATGTGATTGCATATGTGTGTGTGTGTTGTTGTGGGTGGGGGGTGCGGGTGTTGCGTGCGTGTGTCACTCTCTTTTCCCTCCTCCCCTCCGCAGTGTGCTAGGTGCAGTACTCACCATCATCGTTGCCGCCGTCTTTGATGTTCCTGGTAGATGAGGAGGTAGACCAGCATCGGCAGGACCTGTAACTCGGGCTCCATGGAATCCTGGTTGTTAATTGAGTGTCCAGAGGTGAGTGGTTTCCCTTCCAAAGACTGTTTCTGCCGTGCTTTTGATGGCGTTGGTACCGCCCCAGATTGGTGCCTTGTAATAGTGTGGGCGGTATATTGTCTTCTGCCTGTCTGTTAGCGGTTACCGCCACAGTGTTTGTTTCTACTGCTGTGGCGGTCAGAGTGTTACAGTGACTGTCTGTGTTGGCGGTTTCCGCCAATGACGTAATTCCTTATTACCGCTGCTTTGTCACCGACCGACAGGGTTGCAATGAGGGCCTAAATGTTTTCACCAAAAAATGACCCTTTTTTGCAATGTGCCTAGCTGTGGATTTTGGGCCCTAGCTCAGAGGGCACCTATCGAAAACTAGCAAACCTGTATTTTTTTTTAAACTAGACACATAGGGAAATCTAGGATGGTGTGACTTAAGTGGCTCTCACCAGGCTGTTTTACCCAGAAACACTTGCAAACCTCAAACATTGACTAAAAACAAATTTTCCTCATATTTCTGTGATGGAAAGTTCTGGAAGCAGCAGGGAAGCACAAACTTCCTTCCGCCCAGCGTTCTCTTGAGTCTTTTGATAAAAATGGTACCTCATTTGTGTGGGTAGGCCTACTACCCATGATAGGAAATGGCCTAAAACTCAACATGGATACATCACATTTTTCCACTCAAAACTGACCTGTTATTTCCTAAGTGGGTAGCTGTGGTTTTTTGGGCTTTATCTCAGCTGGCACCAAGGGAAACCAAGCAAACCTGTACATTTTTGAAAACTAGAAATGTAGGGGAATCCAGGATGGGTGACTTGCATGGCTCTCACCAGGTTGTTTTACACAGAATCCCTTGCAAACCTCATAAAAACACACTTTCCTCACAATTCTGTGATGGAAAGTTCTAGAATCAGCAGAGAGATACAAACTTCCTTCCACGCAGCCTTTCCTTAAGTCTTCTGATAAAAATGGTACCTCACTTGTGTGGGTAGGCCTAGAGATTACTATAGGAAATGGCTCATAATTCAACATGGATACATACATTTTTTCCACTCAAAACTGACCCATTTTTTGCAAAGTGAATAGCTGTGGTTGTTAGGCCCACTCTCAACCAGCACATAGGAAAACCTAGCAAACCTGTACATTTTTGAAAACTAGACACCAAGGGGAATCAAGGATGGGGTAACTTGCATTGCTCTCACCAGGTTGTTTTACCCAGAATACCTTGCAAATCTCAAAATGTGACTAAAAAACACATTTTCCTCCCAGTTCTGTGATGCAAAGTTCTGGAATCTACAGGGAGACACAAACTTCCTTCCACTCAGCATTCCCCTAAGTCAGTGGTCTTCAGACTTTTTAATGCCGCTCCCCCCCAGCTGAAAAATAAAAACCATTGGGCCCCCTCTCAGAATTTTTCACAATTATTTTAGAAAGATGGCAATGTTTAAATATGTCTAAACCTATTTAAACATTGCAGTTAAGTACTGTTACCTTTTTAAAACTGCAATAACATGCTTCTGCTTAAAGCAAGGCATGTTATCTGTATAATATTTTTTGGGGCCAGAGTTTGGCGCCCCCCCTGGGATCACTTGAGGCCCCCCTAGGGGGGCCCGCCCCCCAGTTTGAAGACCTCTGCCCTAAGTCTTATGATAAAAACGGTACCTCAATGGTGTGAGTATGCCTGCGGACCGAGATAGGAAATGATCCAAAACGCAACACGGATAAATTACATTTTTCCGCTCAAAACATAACTTTTTTTGCAAACTGGGTATCTGTGGTTTTTTTAGCCCTATCTCAGCCAGCACATAGGGAAACCTAGCAAATCTGCACATTTTTGAAAACCAGACACCTAAGGGAATCCAGGACAGGGTGACTTGCATGGCTGTCTCCAACATGCATACAAGTTTATGTTCTCAAAGCTTACCCGTTCCTGGCAAAGTAGGCAGCTGTTTTTTTTGGGCCAGAGCTCAGCTGGCACCTAAGTAAACCTAGCAAACATGTACATTTTCGAAAATTTGGACTCTTAGGGAAATCCAGGATGCAGTGACATGCATGGATCCCATGAGTTTTGTTTTTTTTACCCACAATACCCTGCAAACCTCAAGCTTTGCCTGAAAACACACAATTTCCTTACATTTCTGTGAAGGAAACTTCTGGAATCAGCAGAAATGCACACAATTCTTATCACCCAGCATAACTTGTGCCAATAAATATGCTACACCTCTTGTGTGGCTGGGCCTAGTGCTCGTGACATGCTGGGCAGCCCCCAACCCTATATTTAAAAATAAAAACTAGTCCCTAGTTTCTAGTGGGCTTTCTGCCCCATGGGAGGGCATGGGGGGATAATTGCCCCCATCTTCCCCGGGGAGGACAGAAAGATTTTTTCCCTTATTTTAGGGGGGCATGGCTATGTACATTCTGGGCAGCACCTACCCCTACAAAAAGAAAGTAATCCTTGGTGTCTAATGGGCTTTCTCCCCCCATGGGAGGCAGATGGGATGTAATTGCTACCACCTGGGTGGGGGGCATAAAGACTGTAATAGTTACATTTTCAGGGGGGTACACAAACCCTTGGCCAAGTGGCTGCTCCCTCCCTTCCTGGTGTCTAGCGGGTGGATTACTGCTTGGGGATTGCCCTCTTGCAGTAATCCGCAAGCAGGGATCCACTAGGAAAGGGAGATTCACCCCTTTCCAACGATACCTCTCCCGTGTGCTTCGGTGCTTAAGGAGCTGAGATATGGCCCCTGAGCACCGAAGCATTAAAAGTGAATTGAGAAGATTGGTTCATTTCACTTTCACTTTCAGTGCAATGATGTCAGCCCACAATGTGTGCTGATCGTCATTAGATTGAATAAAAAAAAATCCTCGGGCTGCTGGGGAAACTCTTCCCCATCTCCTGAGGTTAATAAAAGGAAAACCTTTTGATGTAAACAGCAGAGGGCCTGCCTGCTTCATGCTTCAGGATGGCTTGGAGCCATCTTTGGCACATAAGCTCTGTGTTGAGCATGGCTCTAAGCCATCCTTAGCATGGAACAGGTAAACATTTTAGAAGGCCACTCTTGGGATCTAGTGCTTGCTTTTTTAAATGTTAAAGTAAGTGCCTTTCTACCTCTGTTGGGGATAGTTGTGTTCTCTGTCATTAATTACAATATGGTTTTTCATCGTAGCCCTCCCTTATCAAGCATTTGCATAACATTTATTCATGTCCATGTGCCTGTCCTTGTATGTGTATCCAATGTGTGAAAGCAATTGTTTGCCTGTCTGTGATGTCAGTTCAGATCATAATCTTTATTTTGTTATACCAACAGTAAGCCATAAAAGTGCATAGAACAATAAGTTATAAAACAATAAGACATAAAACAGTGAACTCATAAAAATTGGAAATAAAAGAATGTAAGTAATTAAAATGCAACTCATACTTAAAACAAAATTTAGAGTACAATAAGACTTTTCCTGACATGGATAGCTTTTAGGATATAGTTTGCCACCCTGCAGCATACATTCGGGGAGTCTAAGTTAAGATAGGTGACTCTAATTTGTTCATAGAATTTACAGAAATGGACAATGTGCAAGGTGCTTTGTTTGCTAGCTGCATCACAGGGGCATCTGTCTGACTCTAAAGGGCAATGCCTGGTATGGGGAAATGCTAGGAAGTAGTGAGCTATACCCAGTCTAAGTCTGGTTAGCACAAACCTGTGCTGTGTGTTAGAGACCATGGAAAGGTAGCCAATTCTACTTACATCCAAATAGAATGATAAGTAAAAGCCAACAATGGTTTTAGTAGATTCAGTTAGCTTCCTTGCATCCGCCTTAATTTCCATAAAAGTGTCCCTGATAGATTTTTCTCTCTGGGTTATGTTTTATAGATCTATTAAAAACAGATTTAAAGGATGATTCAATAAACGCTATGCAGAGTATACACATGGCATTATCCAGTTTCAGACAGTATAGTATAAGATCTTTAGAAAAACCAGTGGCTTCCTTAGACCACATACTATGCCATAAATGCAGGGGTCCCACCTGTAGCACATCTTCCAAATATTGTAAACCAATTTCTTGGTGTGTAATCCAATTAGAGGCTGATGTGGGTAGACATAACATACGTTTTAGGAAGCAACTCTCCTCTAATTGTAGGGGAGCACTTTTGGTGTGGCCCCATACCCCCGCACCATACGCAACCGTAGAGTCAACTCTGGCCCTATAAATATCCAACATGGTGCCTATGGGGCGGCTCCCTAGTTTGCTAGCAAATCTGAATATAGCACCTGAGTTTCTTCTAAGTTTGTTCCTACCCAAGCAAACCAGCTTGTCCCATTTACCTTTGCTAGTGAATAATACTCCCAGATAGTTCAAATAGTCACCTGTACTAATCTCCATATTCTGAATGTAAAAGCTTCTGCATGTCTTTACCTTCTTTCCACAAGCCATAGTAAATGTTTTGGATTTATTGATTATCAAATCCTTAGATGACATAAACTGTTCAAATTCATACATTAATCTTTGGAGCCCCGTGGGTGTTCGGTAGATCAGAACAACGTAGTCTGCATAAAGTAGGGCGGTCACCGGGCGATCGGCCATGTACGGGGGATCGGCCTGTAAACCATGCAAATGTTTATCTACCCCATTAATGTATAGAGAAAACAGTAACGGGGCAAGGACACAACCTTGGCTGATACGTTTACCTATCTTGAAAGGGGTGGTGCATTCTCCAAGTTGGCCGAATCGGACTTTGCATTTCAAATCGCTATACAGATCAGCCAAGAAGCAAAGAAGTTGGTGATATACCTGGGGGCTCCTAGCTCAATTAGGGTGGACCACAAAAGAGCATGTTCAACTAGGTCGAAAGCACTAATGAGGTCTGAAAAGCTTAAATATGGAGCACCTTTCTTTGCCTTGGTATACTTTCCTATAATTTGGTCTAGGGTAACACATTGCTCTATGGTCCTTGGGCCTTTCCTAAAACCAAACTGAATGATGTTATTTTCTACGACCCAATCATTTAATCTTCCCAATATTATTCTACTACATGTTTTCAAAGAGGAGTCCAGCAGAGAAATTGGTTGATAGTTTTTTGGTCGGTCTTATCTCCCTTCTTATAAATTGGTATGATGATGGATGTGTATCATGTCAGCAGGATATTGCCAGATAAGGCCAAGTTGAATATTCTAGTCAAAATTGGTGCCCAAAAAGAGATGTTATATTTAAAAACATCCACTGGAACCCCATCTGGTCCTGGGGCCTTGCCTTCAGCTCCGGCTAGGATAGCAGAGTGAACCTCATCTGTAGTGATCGCTAAAGAATTAGGTTGGCCCTGCTTGATCTGTCCGATTTTATCTACCAACCCAGTCCCTTCCCTAAAGACCACTGAGTAAACGGCCACCCATGTTGCGCAGTCTACACTGAATCCCAGATCTGATGGCATCCATTCTGAGAGAAAGGGGGCATTAATGGTTTCCGAGAACAGTTTGGTATCATTAATCTCTGTCACCAAGGCTAGTTTGGACCATGCCTCTTCCCTTAGTTCCTGTTTTCTTCATTCCTGTGTGTTTTATTCTAAGGGACTTAGGGCCAGATGTAGGTAGCATTTTGCATGGCGCAAACTGCGAAAATCGCTGTTTGCGCCATGCAAAATGTACATCGCAATGCTCATTCCCATTTTGCAAGTCGGCACCGACTCGCAAAATGGGAATGCGACTCGCAAATAGGAAGGGGTGTCCCCTTCCTATTTGCGACTCGCACCGCAATGCTAAATTGCTTTGTGACCGCGAACGTGGTCGCAAAGCAATTCGCAGTTACCACCAGTGTCACACTGTTAGTAACCCATTCGCAAAAGGGAAGGGGCCCCTATGGGACCCCTTCCTCATTGTGAATGTTGCCAGAAATGTTTTTTCAGAGCAGGCAGTGGTCCAATGGACCACTGCCTACTCTGAAAAAAACGAAACCAATTTTTTTTATTTTTTTTGTATTGCAACTCGTTTTCCTTTAAGGAAAATGGGCTGCAATACAAAAATAAAACTGCTTTATTTAAAAAGCAGTCACAGACATGGAGGTCTGCTGTCTCCAGCAGGCCACCATCCCTGTGAGTGCAGGGAATCGCAATGGGGTTGCAAAAAGCGACCCACCTCATTAATATTAATGAGGTGGGTCTTTGCGACCCCATTGCGATTCGCAGACGGTGTCTGAGACACCGTTCTGCATCCGAATTTGCGATTCGGAAATTGCGAGTCGCACCGACTCGCAATTTCCAAATTGCAAATTAGGAAATTGCTACTTCTGGCCCTTAATTACTACTGGGTCTCTAGGGGATGATTGCAGGGCTAGTTTAAGATTCCTCCTAGCTTTCGCGCAGGCCTGGTCGAATCACCCCTTTTTATGCAAAGGTCCTGTATGTTGTGGACTGTAGGTCAGCAGCCCTGTATATAGGCGGTATTAGTCCCAAAACATTATAATAACATGGGGACCTCAAAATCCTCCTGTAGACAATAAGCAACTTCATGCTGGCAGCCACATATAACATCCCGCAGAATATCAGCAGGCACAATTTCCTCCCATTTCCGTCTCACCCCGTGGTTCTGTGTACTTTGATCTGGTTCGGGGTGGTATAAAACACATCCCTTGACCCCCAGAAGGACGTAGAAAGAATAATCGGGTCATGATCACTAAGAAGTGTCAGCACAGTATAAGGTGTGTCGCTGCCATTTAGTGCAAAGGACGACAGAATAATGTGGTCTATAATGGAGGTTGAGTTGGGGTCCTTGTGGATTGGAATAATTTCATCGGAAACACCAGGCTTGCGTTCCATAAGCGTTAGGTCATAAGTGGACAACATCAAATTAAGGGCTTCTCCATACTCATTGTAAGAAAAATGATCAAATCCTGTCCCATGGGGGTAGTAAATCCACAGGACCAAGAGGAGTTGTGTGTGCATGGCTGGATAATAAAGTCCCCGGCCCAAATAATAATGGGATTGTAGCTGATGGATTTTAGAAATTTGTTTAGGTTTTGGTTCAAGGCATGGGCAATCCTACATCAGGTGGTGTCAAAGATGTTATTAGAGTAGTTAATTATGACCATATCTACATTATTCTTGTGTTTAAGCCACAAGAGGTGAAAGGGTGTGGTCTCCGTAGAGATCTTTTTAACCACTACAGGGAGTTTGTTTGAAATAAGCACCAGGAGCCCCCCCTTGGCCCTCCCAGATGGTGATGGTGTAGCTGGTATTGAGTGTGAGGTAGATCCCTGCACATAGGCAGGTGAGGTACACCAGGTTTCTTGGATGCAAGGCACATCTAGCTTACTGATTAATGAACCCCATTCTTCAGTCACGGTTTTGCCACGTACTCCCTGCACATTCCATGTAGCTAGAAAATGGCGCCCAATTGTGTTATTGACAGGTTCCTGACTACATGAGTCTTCCCTGCCTTAACTTACTGCAGTTGGGGCTACCTCAGTTGGTTCCCCATCCCATTGTATATTACATTTCTAATGTCCATCTCATCCTTGTCCTGCAGGACTAATCGTAGCCTATTAGGACTTGAATCCTTCGTATGGTTGGTTGTTTCCTTTACCCTTAACCTTGCAGACTACAGACCACTCATTTACCAGTCATTCATTATCTGACAATTAGCTTAATATCTGTTATTTATTGCTTAGTAGTAAGGGGGTGGTAGTGTGTACATTGTTTGTGAGATCGGGCCCTGGGTATGTCAATATAGACCTTAATGGCATACAGGGCATGGATCTACTTCCTGACCGGCCTGGTTGCAAATGTCTATAAAATAATATTCCGGGAACAGTTCCGAGGAGCGTCTATCTAGGGGATGAAAAGAGGCCCTGCACAAGATATCCCTGACCCTCCAGGTTTTTTAAATTAATAATTACACAATCCCCCCTTAATCTTTCCCTAGGGTGCCCACCCATCCTACTCTCCGGGTTAGGATTATCTGGTGGGCATCATTTATTGAGAAAAGATTGTTCTGCCCTTGCCAATGCATTACCTTGTTCTTCAGGTCACCTTGATGTTCAGTCTGGTCAGCCCATAGAGGGGGGACTTTGGTCATGATAATTACACAGGGACAGAACTCAGGGGGTAAATTAACAATAGGCAGTTCTTCTCGTGTATGTAGGTGGGCGGAGCTATCTTTCCGGGTGCTTGTTGAAAGGTATCCTGGAGCTGCATGCTTAGGTGTCAATTGAGGGTCATCTGGGTAGGAACCCGGTGGTCTGTTCTTAGAGGCTATATTTCACATACTAGGATGATCAGTATTTTGGGTTGCCCTTGGATGCCTTAGATGAGCTGTATTTAGGGCTTCCTTTATTTGTTCTTGTATAGGGGCACCAAGGTTAGTGCTCGTTACAGTTCCTTGCAAGTCTAATGTATCTGTGCTCTGTGAAACATATGAGTGGCCTGGCACACTAGAAATAGTATTCTGCACCACAGGGATCTTATTGTTAGGGGACAGTGTTGGCGGGGGTGTTTGTGGCATATCTCCAGAATTTTTCCCACCTCCTCCTCCAATTTATCAGGTTTAGTAAGGATAGGTATAAGCAGATTATCAAGGAGGAGTGTGAGATCTTTCCAGTCAGTAGATACCATATTTTCACCCATGATAGGGCCCAGGTGGCTACCCGCCCCAGTTCTGCATTGTTTGTTTCTTTTTATTATGGGAGATATGGTGTTATTAACTGTGGGGATTTTTGGCTCTATCAGGTAATCTCCATTCATCACAGCCACTTTGTCAGCTGAGGGGTGGATAACTGGAATATGTTCATGTGGTGGTAGAGTTCCCGCATCGCATCTCCCAATCCTGCTGTCCCCAGGGATAAGCGTATTTCAGTGAGGTCAATTTCTTTTGAGATGACCCCTACTGCTCTAACTAGGAACGAGTTGTGCGGCGGGGTTCCGTGTCTACCTTCTCCCCCCACCTTTCTCTTACCTATGATATGGTTATAGATTTACCACCTCCTTAAGTAGTCGTATGTTATCTATGACTGTCTTCCCGAAATCCTGAGATTATGGTGTTAGTTCTGGCCTGGCTGCAGTTCAGTCCCTGTCACGCTATATGCTAAATAATGGGAAAGTTTAAAAGGTCAATGCGTATATATAAGTATAAAACATAAGGAAAAAGCTTAAAAAACCAAGAGGGTGGGCCCAGCCCAGCCTCTGTTGTCGGCCGTTGATGGGCGCAGACGGGCCCGCTCTTTTCCCGGTCTTTGCAGCGAAAGCACGAGTCCCAATTATGGTTCCCTTGGCGCATTGGAGCCTTGTCGGTGGCCTCCTCCCTATGGTGGAGTTGGGAGGTGTGGTTCAGCCCAACCTTCCGCCCCTTGTCCAAGTGCAGAGTGATGCGTGCAGCGTAAGCGCGAGTCCCAATTATGGCGCCTTTGGCGCATCAGAGCATTGTGAGTGGCCTCCTCCCTCTGGTTGAGCTGGGAGGTGTGGTTCAGCCCAGCTTTCCGCCCGTGTCCAAGTGCAGAGTGATGTGATATGTGTCTCTTTCTGCTATTCTTTCAGAAAGTAGCATCATTTTAAAGTATTGATTTTGTTAAAAGTATGTATTTTTTGCTAATATAATTTAAACAGGCTTCAAAATGTTGTACACTATACCTAAATATGTGTGTCTTCCTTTTCTCTTTGATGTTGTCTACATTTGAGTCAGGTAGGATTTCATTTTCGGTTGATGAAACTATGTTTGCTTTAGTTACATGTTAAAGATACAGGTTTGGTTAGTTTTGGGGGTGGTGGAGTTTTTGGATAATTTTGGGAGGGCAGCAGCTAGGTGTCAACTCCTCTGCCAGGATGGCCACTCAGAGCATTATTCCAGAGGGGTGCTTCAAAGGGGAAGCTGTGTTTCATGGGCCGCCAGGCCCATCACTCCTGACCCCTTGCAGACAGTAGGGAGACAGGGCCAGAAGCGGGAAGCTCACCACAAAACCGGCTCTACTGTGGGCATCTTGTCCTCGGGTAGCCACACATCTTGTATTGGCCACCTTGCTCCTCATGACAGAGGAAGGGTTGGGCCATCTTGGAAGGGGCAAGAAAGTGGTTTCTGGGATAGCCTGATGTCACACATCATGGGAACTTCATCAATAGGTAGGAGGGGACCCAGTAGCCCATGGCTAGTGGCCACGTAGTCCTCTCAGGGCACTTTCCTGGGATAAATAAGGAATTCCTGGCATGTGGGCCCTCAGTACTCACTGGATCTAGACAGTTCAATTTCCTCACCACCCAGGGATACTAATGTATACCGCCTTGCAATCCCAAGGGACAACTTTAATCTCCATTCCTACACTGGCAACACCCTTGGGAGTGTAACCATTGAGTGGCTTTTTGGTGCATGCTGCATCACCCAGCCTGTGCCTTGACAGTGTACAGTCAGAGCACACCCCAGCCTTTGAAGGGTCAAAATTATTTTCCTGATCCCTCCTCCTCTTACCTTAGGATGTGGCTCTGCCTCCACCCTTGGGTTCTGTTTGGGGACTCTTTGGCTTCTCAGACGGTTTAAACTTCACCCCATCTTTCCGCTGGAGTGGGGCCTGTTCTCCTTTCTTGTACTTACCACCAGAGGACTTCTTGGATACCCTAGTGTGTACCCATTCATCAGCCATATTCCCTCAGCTCTCTAGAGCTTGATAATTTAGGGGCATATTTACAAGGAGCTTGCATGATATTTCATTTTTTTTTATGCATCAGTGGCGCTGTCAGTACTACATATTTACAAGGTGAGACATCTAGGAAAATGCATCATTTTGTGGAGGCCTGTGTTAGAACTTTAAATATATGCAAGGTAGGTGTTCTTTTGTAAAATCCAACGCAATACCAATGCAGTGATATTTAAGGGTTTATGGAAAACTGATGCATCATCGCCAAGCAGCACACAGAGTCTGAAATGTATTGAAATTCCTGAGCATCGACAACCCAGGCCTACGAAATGATGTATTTGCACTGGTATATAAACAGAACATACCTAAAGCACTTCGGCAAGCTCAATTATTCCATGGAGGTCCTAATACTTCAGCTAGGAGCAGCAAGAACACAACCACCTCCTCCACCACCACCATGAAGGCAGGGCAGGAGAAGGGAGCTTATATACTGCCACAGGGGTACCCTCTTTGACCTCAGGAAAGTGAGGTCATTACCTACTACAGACTCAGCAGGTAGTCCATCATCCAGCTCCTGAGCCAGACTGCACCAAGGTTGAAGCCAACATCACAGAGTTGCACAAACATCCCTCCACAGGTCAAGCTGATATCAGTCCTACACATTCTGGCATCTGGGTGTGTGCCTACATTTTCAGGCAATCCATCATCAATGAGTGTTTCCACAATGGGAGATATGAGAATGGCCTAACAGTTGGTAAGTACATTTGAAGTACGTGACATTCCTAAGAACATTAAATAATGTATGACAAAATAACCATGTCTGTGTCTCCTACCTGGTACAGTGCTCATGTTAGAGAGGTGTGCCTCATTCTGGAACCATACATCATGGCACACGTGCAAGGAACACCCGCAAGTCACACATGTTAAGACATGCTAACCCACTATAGGGCAGTATCACAAACCCCATATGCTGCTAGTGACACACTGGTGGGGCCTGGTGCAGACCCATATCTGCAAGGCCACACAAAGCCACTTTTTGACGGTTTTCATGGCCTCACAAATATGGTGTAAGGCAATGCTGTGAAAGTTGCTGTGTTGCCATACGCTATGTCAGGGACGCATACAATGGCCATTGCAGTGGGTGTTTCCACACAACACCCATGGGTTTTGACAAATATGTAGATGTCCAAAAGTCTGTAAACCTGGAAACGTGGCAAAACTGTATGCTTCCCCAGGTCAGCTGCAAGAAGGAGACATTTTTATTTCTCCTCTTTGTTTCCTCTTTCTATTGTGTGTTGCATTCTGCTGCACACACAGAAAGAGAAAAATGGCTCTCAGGATTGAAACTGTGCAGTTGTCCTTTCTAGCATAAAAACAATCCTGCCAACAGCGCAGACTCCCATGCACCATGGTGCAAGGGGGCCTGCATTGGCGCTAGCCAGCAATTTGTGCACCAGCTCAGGGGGAAAGGACAGAAATTCACTGTATTATTTTAAATAAGGGGATTTTCTGCCTTCTGAATTGGCATAGGACAAAGCAGCAAAACGGCTTGTGGTAATGCCCTACACCAAATCCTAGTAAATAAGCCCCTGTGCCTATCAGTAGTGGTAAAAACCTGAGCAATGCAACATTAAGGAAAATATGTGTTGCATCACTGTGTGCAAGGGAGAGCTTCCATAGTTGTCTGTGTGTCCACATGTAACTCCCATGGTCCATGAAGCATGTCATGTATCTCACACCAGGCAAACTGTGAAATGTATCCAACCAATTGCCCTCCCTAGGCCATTTGTCCCATAGGAGAAATACTTGAGCCATCCAACACACTCTAGCCACCTATGTGTTGTGCAATCTGCAGCACACAGACATAGACAGTCAGTCCACCAAGGCTTCATGTGGTGCATGAAGGTGGCTCCTTTTGCACAAGGCCAATATCACATGAAATGCAGCCACTCAGTCCCCATGTTGCAATTGTGCCTGTCTTGGTGCTGCATAGCCCATTTTGTGCCAATGTGCTGTGTGGCCTCCAAAATGTCCCACACTGTCCTTTCTCAGTGAGGCAGTGCAGTGCTGATAATTCATTTGATGCACCGAACAGCATTGCACTTCTATATATCTTGTCCCTTGTCTCCAGTCCACATAGCTGCCTTAATGCACTGGAACTTGTAGACAATGATTTTCCAAATTGAAATGCGCTGACTACTCCATCGATGTCAATAGCTACTGAACATCAATGACTACTACTGTCACATTTCAATCTCTGAGAATGAATTGAACCACATAATCTGTACTGGATAACAGATGTAAAATAAGACATGCTGTTGGACAGAAAAGCCAAAATAAGTTGTACACCAACACAATAGAGAAGTGTGAGATACATGTCTTCTCAGTGGTGTATCTGTCAGTCAAGTTTCATCATTTTTTGGCCAGTGGGAAAAATGTATTTTTGTAAATCAGTAAGTGTGTCACACATGCCAGTATACATGTATGTTTTTCAAAGTGTCTTGAATAATAATGTAGAAATGCCATGTGTGCCATCCAATGTCAGTGTAGACCCCAGACATAGGTAAATGTCTATACAGGTTCACAAAGTGACATCAACAACATAAAAACAACATATCTCTCAGCCATACTGACAGCACACATACAAACATACACAGAGGTATACAGCCACCATGACAGATGCAAACAATGAGTTGGTACACTTGTTATGGTGGTAAATTGACCAAAGGAGATCTGTAGTAAATCAGCAATGTACAAGTCACAAGCACCAAAACAACACATTCAACAGTCATCATCCTAGAATGTAATGCAGCCTGGCCAAGGTACCACAGTGTACTCTGGATACCAATCTTAGCATTACTTTGACACTGCAAGGATGGTAGAACTATTACAAATAGGCACATAATTATCCTCAAGTTAAAGTACAGCACATAAATGTGAAGACTAATGAACTGTGTACATGTCTGTGGTAGACAGATATAACTGACAAAATCAGTGTGCCCTACATAAAGATGCCCCCACATTGCATACCCATGTGTCAATCCTGGTGCACCATGACATAGTGACTGATGAAAAGCTGCAGCTGAAGGCTGACAATAAATCATTCAACTATCCAGGAAACCTGTTTATAATGCACTCACACGTACTAATCAGATATCACTCACTAATGGAAATGACCAATTCCAAGGATCCATCACTGGCAGATAGTGCAGAAACAACATCAGTGGTTCCACAGGAACACATGTATGTGTGAGTGTGAAACTGGTTAGTACTGGTGGAGCCTAGCTTGGGAAAAAAAATACCAATTTTGTGAACAACATAGTGTCACTTACAGTGGCAATGGAACTACAAAACACCTATCACACTAAACTACAGTCCAAATGTAATTGTCTGATTGTGGCACTTTCAAAATTAGCAGGCCGTGCACATGTTTTGATATGACACGGAGAACAGGAATAGTCATGGTCAGTTAAAAGTGTTCACCTAAACCTATAGTGTCCAAAATTGGTATAAATGTGTACGAGTCATTCAATACACATAACTGGCATACACTTGAACGTGGGTTGATCATTCATTATGAATGATCCTGATCATTAAGTGACTTTTCTTTTTCTGTCTTTTCATTTGAGCAAGGAGATAGTCTGTAGCCATGGATCATGAACCCATTTGCACATCCCCAGACTGAGGCAGAGCGCACATACAACAATGTACTTGGCAAGACCAGGGGTGTAGTAGAACAGACTTTTGGGGTACTCAATTCTCACTTCTGCTGCTTGGATATGCCCGGGAAGAGATTGTTATCTTCCCCCCATGGTCTGCAACAGTTTATTTTTGTGTTCTATATTGCACAACATATGTGTGTGAACAAATGTCTCATGGGATGCGGACCAGAAGGACCAGGAAGCACTGATGAAAAAGAGGATGAAGATTAGGACAGAGGCCAAAATGTTGTCAGTCACAATTGCCAGTGCAACGTGAAGAAACAACATTGTCCAGAACTTTTTCAGTGAAGCATGAAGCAGCTTGCTGTGCATATTTTCTTTATTTGCTTTAGGAAGATTATTAAATAAAGTAAATAAATAAATGAAGTCAACCTTTGTGTACGCATTTTCATTTCACAGTCACTGTAATCACCAAAACTCACATCTCATGTAATAGTTTATGGCACATCACAAAGGTACATAGCTAGGAGTTACAGTTACCCTGGAACAAATTGATGTGGTCTACAATATGCATGCATATCAACAACATGTGTTAAATGCATGTGCTTCAGGCATACATTCACCCAACAAATGTTGCAATGTGAACAGTGCGCACGTCATGAGCATGTGTGCTGCTACAGTGAACTGACCGTCAGACATCCTAGCACAATTTAAATAGGGTATAGATGTAAACAGTATGAAATGACTGAGTACGTGTATTCTCTGCATTGCTTTTTTAACTGCCTTACACTCATGGTAGACAGTATAGTGTCCTCGTAGCCCTATGACGGTGAACAGATGCCTATATGATATACATGAGCACACAGTGCAACCCAATAGTCGCTGAATGCTACTTCAATGTTTTCAAGCACATAGCAAAATCAGTGTGGAATCTCACATGACACATATAAAAGTTGAGCCCTTACCTGCGCCAGTGCTGGAATGGCTAATTAAGCCCATTGCAGGCACACTTGCCCCACTAGGCAAGGATGTAACTGTTACATGCAGGAATGGATGTGACCATGTTGGTGTGTCTCACACAAGAAATGCTGTGACTCATACAGCTCCATCAATGTGTGCCAATTAAAATGTGTCACAAAAAAAATCAAAATGCAACATAGATGACAAGGTATAACTACATGGGATATCACTCCTTCCAAAGTAGCATGCACTGACACACTCCAGGTTAGATTGGCCTTATGTGTTTGCATATGCACATATGACCATCTGAAGTTAATGCCTACATACATCCTAAGTTCACGTAAGCCCTCTCAGTATGAAAAAAATTAGATGCATGGAAATGGTAAACATATTTCTACTTGGAAGTCATCACACATGTAAGGGCTCCTCAATCTGGCTTCCGGAAGATCACAAAACAAGCTCACATTTGTGACCAACTCTGTTGTTTGCAGATGTAATGTGCAAGTGCCACACATATTGTGCCAGACATCAAGCCTAGACAGCAGGTGTGTGGGTCCCACAACACTATATAGTGGTTGTTGGCTATTTACGTCTGGTAAATGATGTCTTGCACATACTGACAAGTGTCCTAATGGCCTAGCCACATACATTTAATATTTAGAGAGCAATTTTCTGAGCTGGATGCCACATATACTGTAGGCTGGCAGAAGCAACCATTGTATGTCACTCCCTGAGTGAGCATTTCATCCGTAACACTATTTTGTTTTATGGATGTAGACAGTAAGATCTTCAATTTTGACCACAATCATGAATAACTATGTGGATTTAATTTGGCTAGAACTGCAATATCTGTGAAATTAGTAATCCGACTAAGCAGCTACCTATGTTCAGCCAAGCATAATACGAACTGTGATATAAATAAATAATGTCAAAGCTATCAACAAATCACAATATGTCTGTGTGTATCACTGAAATATATTCCCTCCCCCAGTGACAACACCATGAGTGCAATGAGTCACATATATGTGCACTGTTAACATATACATGCAACACATCCCAAGTCTTCTAACATGTCAGCAAAGATAATTGGAGCAAGAAAAGTGAGACCTGCATTGCACAATTAAAGACACTTTACCTCACACAATAGGCTATTTAGAGCAATAAACACATGCTTGACACATTGCACCTTTAGCATCAGTTGGAAGCCACTTTTTGATGCCAATTTGTCAAAACCAATGCATTTTGCATTGGTATGCAATGTGCGCAAATCACGCATTGCCTATTAATCTACTGATGTGTCAGAAAAAACAAAGCAGTAGTAGAAAACGTGACACATTTACCTAGGACATGATTCAATGGCTCTACCATGCTGTAAACCAGGATGTGTGAAGTTTCTTTCACTTTCCCTTACAGTCTTTTTGTCTGTGCCAGCTTGTGGAGGTGTTTGCTCTGTGGATTGCTAGCTTTTCTTGCTCTTGGTGGTATCTGTGTTGTCTCTGTTGTATTCAAAACGTGTTGCCTGTATATTGCATTTGTATTTTGTATTGTTTTGTCAAATGCATTGATGGATGTTTGTTCATTTAGGGGTTGCAGTTTTAGTGGTAAGGGGAAGGGTTAGTTTAAGTTTAGTAGTAGTTAAGTGTGGATATTTTTGGCTGGGATATTTCAGGAAGAGGCTGAGCCAAAAATCTGTTGGAGGAGGGGATTGGTGGTCTGCTGTGGCTCCTTGTCCACTACCTGTCCAACATGATTGCTTAGGGGGATAAGTGAATCAGTTTTACCCTACCCAAGAGAGGAAGCAGCAGTTTGAGGAGGTTCACTTTCATATGTCCTGGATCTTTAGTGTATAGCACATTGTCCACCAACTGAAGTAAAGGTGGGCATATATGTTTTTGAGGTAGCATGCCATGATATCAGCTAACTCATTTAATCAAAACAAAGCGTGCCAGAGGGGCATGTTGACAGTGGGCTAAAAGAGACATAACATGCATTGAAGGAGAGACCTGAAGGTGCTGGCTGACCCATCAGACAGTGTGCAGGGAGTCTTGTCACCTGGCCTGCAAAGTCATAACTGAGTACAAGCTGTGGGGGTCATGTTGCAGGGGAGCACAATCACATTTCATAACACCACAGGTTGGACAGTGTGTTTGGTTTGCCCCAAAACATGATACATACATGTATCTTTAAACTTGGTCACTCTTCCCTAATGACCCTGTAGCAGAACATGAATGGGCAATGTTTATTTACCATAGCACTAGTAACATGTAGGGAGCTAATTGAAGAGTAAAACCTGCATGTTTACTGTCCAAGGTGTGTAGCATTCATCACAACACCTATTGAGCTGAGAAGTCCCCCTCACACTTACTACCTTGTGGACTGTTGTTTGTCAAATTATCCTGATCACATAGCCGTAAAGTCAGGCACCCTTGTACCATGTAGCAAGGAAGAATTGTTTTGTACATTGTCTGCACACTGTACACCTGAGATGTGATTTGTCTGATATTGTCCGTAAGCATTGCAACATAGCATGCATATGTTCATCATTAATCCATGTCACCTTGCCAAATGCTACATGTCCAACGTGCAGACAAATAGACATTTGTGAGGTCAATCTACTGTGCTTCATGTGTACACAGTGAACACGTTCAATACTCACAGAGCAATGTACCATGCTTTTGTCTTGTAGGTGGACCTGCACCCTACACTGAATGCTGAAGTGAACATTGCGGGGAGCCCAATGTTACCACTGAGTGTCACTTGAATGTTTCATGTGTCTGATTGCTGATATTGGTTGCAATGACATGTTTAAGGGGTATTAACATTTGCCAGAAAATAAATCCATACATGTTAAATCACAAATTAAATAGGGTCAAATGTCAATGTGCATGTATTGCCAATCTGTGCAGGCCCATATGATGGACGGCTCTGAACCTTCTGTGGTAATGTTGGCCAAATATGGTGTTGATGTTTATGGCACATGTACCAACACCAACAACAACCCCAAGACCAACAGATGATCATAACTTCAAATGTCTATCAGCCATACCATGGACCAACATTAACAAATCTATTCAAAATGAATGTGACAGAAGAGGTGCATGAGTTAGACCGAGTCCAAATTTGTGCAGGACACAGGTGTGGTTGGGGTGTAAGACATATCCCAGACAACATTGACAATAGTCAAAAATACATGTGTATGGGAAACCATACATAGTGAACATCTATACAAATTTGATGTTCCTGCTATTGTGTGTTCACATTATACTATGCCCATACATGTAAATATGTTTTTCATCCCTACCACAATTGATACAGTGTGGAGGAGTGAAGGCATGTGAAGAGATTATTGCCATTCAAACAGGAAAATGTTTTCAGATCAAAACATGTACCAGTATCTAACCACCTAGCCAAACTTGGGACTCAATAAATTGTGCAACCATGTGAGCAGGATTTGCCTCATGAAACAACATTCCTTCGCATGATCTATGCTATACATATATTTGTGAGGTGGCACATTTAAAATATACCATTTATCAGAGCAATACCAGTGGCCAAATGGCCTATCCCCTAGTGTTGCTGTAAGTGTGTAAGTACATTGTCCCTAGCAATCATCGTACTTGGCTTCACCACATATCCCACATTTATCCTGATGTATGGCAACTGTCATCCAACATCATGGGTACCTGAGAATCACTCAGAGTCCTGCATATCAGCAACATGTGAGATGGGGTGACAGAAAAGCAATTAGCAAAATTCTAAGGTGGTTTTTATTATGTAAGAGAGGAACTCTATGTTAACATGGCTTTTCATGGTTCAACTTCATCTGCCTGTCAGGTGTACATTGCTAGTATAGTTGTCCACATGGCAATGTATGAACATTTTGTACGGACAGGATGTGAGGATTCCTACCTCAGTGCAGACAGAATAGGTACGGCTAGAAGGGGTACATGTCAGTAGTCCATACAATATAGTGCAGTTAAAGGCCTGACTCATGCCATCATATACTGAATGTCCCATATTTGACCCATGCTCATATCTTTGTGATAAATGTCAGTGTGTAAAGGACCACATGCATGTCTGCACTGTGTTGTCACCATATAGCCCATTACACAGCCCTCCTACTTGTGGCATTACCCATACTCGCTCGCAAAAGAGCAGTCATCCTTCATTCAGCTTTGGCAAAGACCTGCAAGATACAGCACAAGATACTTGTACATATGAGATCTACAGCATGCATGCACACACTCATCAAATTGATATGATTTGAGATGATGTGCATCAAGGTGACATTCCTTGCTGACATGTATCAACATACAAAAGGATATGTAAAGGACAACATGGTAGCGCTTGAATTTCATTAAGTGAGCCATGTAATGGGCTTTCTCGTATTTCAATTAGTCAATATAGGAGAAGTGTCCAACAGGTCTGTTTGATGTGAGGTAGCTAGCCCCCCTCCATCCATGTTTCAACTACATGGCACAGAGTCAGTCTATGTAGGAATGTGTGTGGCCCTGTATATTGGCCTGATCAGTTACACAATGCTGAGGCACACTACCTGTACATGGTAGACATTACTCATGTCAGATAGGTTATTGATCATACAATATACCCTGCTGCATTCTGCATAATAAACCCCAGTGACTACCTAGGTTGACCATGTGTTCCATTTCATGTGTACACAACAGCAGAGTTCCTAATCAGTCTTACTGTTAGCATGGTTCTGCATTGATTTGGGCAGACACTGCAAGTTCAAATATCTACAATGACAACAACTGAACACATGAGTACTCTTGCTTTGTTACATTAGGAGAAGTATATGTTTATTATGATGGATGGTAATTTTTCAATGAAAAAATGATTTTTTGGGATAGAGATGCCACGTAAGGTGTTCTTAAACACTTAAGCCTAATATTGATAAATACAGGTTCTAGTTCAGCTATGTCTAACACATATTTCCTTCCTCTCCAATAGACAACATGACACCTGATCAGCGAAAGGCCCACCTGACACGTTTGGAGAGATAGCCCCACATCAGGCACGTTGCCCAGGCCTACCTAGGCTGGGTCATCAGTACAGTGAAGGGAAGGCAGCTGGGACCTGGAAATCTACACCTCAGAACCCTCATGGGCATGACAAGGCAGGCACCAGCCAGGATACAAATGTGGGCCATGGTGATGGATTGGTTGCCGTTCCTCCCCCCTCTACTGCTCAGCTGGCTATAGCACCACAGCCCATGGCCACAAACACCGGACAGCCCACTGAATTTGAACAACAGGCCCTGAAAAACCCATCAGACTTAAAAACACAGGTGGCAGGATTAGAACTCTAGGTAGCCACTTTGATGCAGATGGTCTAGACTTTGCAGCAGCCAGTGGACAGGATTGTGGACCAGAGATAGTCCTTCCTTGGAGTTTCTGCCCTTCTCCTGTTTGTTAGATGTGGTTATTTTAGAGTAGTATTTTAATATAGGTTAAGATAGGCTTTATTGTAGGCATAGGTTAGTTTAGTTCTAATATTTTTACGTTGTATGAGTGATTTGTTGTTAGTTGGGAATAGAGGGGGGCAGATTATTAAGGGGGTGGGTGATGTGTCGGATATGTGTTCTTAAGAAGAAAAATAAAAATAAAATATATATATTTGTTTAGCTTTGAATGTTTAGTTTGTGTATAGGTAAAGCTTTTGTTAATATTGTGTAAAAATGTGTATTATGGGGGTGGGAGGTTGATGTTTAACATGTCTTTTGTGTTATGTGTGTAGAGTAGTATCAGTTAAGGTTAGGTAGATTAAGAGAGATCTTAGTTAAGGTAGTGTAGGTTAGTTAGCATAGGTTAGCTTAGTCATAGTTTAGATTAGATAACTAAAGTACTTTAGTGCTGTTAGTTTTAGATTTTATAGGTTTTCTTTTGACAATAATAAACAATGTTTTTTACTTACACAACTGCTTCATGATTTACTGCGTAGGAGGTGTCATATATGCTTAGGTTGTGTTAAGCACATGTTGTAGGATTTCAAGGCAGTATTTGTATAAACGAGTAACTAGGTGAAATGCCTACTGAGAAAATCCTGTCAAGTTTGCCATGGAGTCACTTAAGGGATCTTCAAACATGATTTATCACTGTAAGTGGCACTCTTGCTGTGAATGGACACACAGCCCGAAACAGGTATTCACAAACTGTTGCACCGTGTGTATACATTATGCTACATGCATTGAATGGATGATTATGTCAAACCATTATCACTATTCAAAGATATTTTGGGTCACATAGTGATGCTTGCCATTTATACACTCACCCATGCACTAATTTATTGGCACTGAAGTGCTATTTGCTGACTAGTATTCATGGAGCCTGTGTAGATTTGCGCATGGCTCTAAGAAACACCATTCCTATTAGATAGTAGGTAGTGTCTTTAGGGTCAGCACAACCACCAAGGTCTACTCAGTGCAATCATGACAAAAAAAGAGATAGTGCCTTTATTACGTGTATGTGCATATTAAGGCTCGCAGTTGCCGTTATTTCAGCAACAACCTCAGCACTGTTGTAGAGCTAAGGGATGTCCAGACAGAGTCCATGGGGCATACATGTTATGAGACATGTCGAGGAGAGAAGTATTCCAGTTAAGAGGAGATCCACATTGCCATGAGAGAAGGGAGGCCACATTGACAGTCCACAAATGGATAAGAGCAACAGGTGGACAAACACAAAGTAGACAGTGGCAGATAACAGATGATGATATGTTACTCAACACAGGTCCAATGGAAAACTGGCCCAGGTTACTAGGAAATTCTCCACCTGAAAGTGGCAAAATCCACTTTTTCCTCCTCTGATGTGAAGTGTGCCTCCCCTGAGGGTGGTGGTGTTTGTGCAAGAGACATATGAGACACATGCACATCAGGAGCTGAAGATGTGGATCTCCTGTCCACAGCAACATTTGCCTGTGTCAACAAGGAAGGCAGCACATCTCTGAAAAGGGCCTGCTGGCTTATCAGCACAACAACAATGTCACAGATGAAGGCACCCATTGTTAAAATATAGGGGACCTGCTTCCATTCCATGCATTGAAGGATGTTGCGTATAGCCCCCAGCTAGGTGACAACCTCATTGGTGTCACATCGGCAGGGCTGTTGTTGTTGCTTCTGTCTCATGACACCCGATGTCAGCCATGGACTATTCCAGTCTCTAAAGTGGAGTGTAGGTACCTCTAATTACATCAAAGGTGTCCTTATTGGGGCTGAGGAACCTACAGACTCCCTCTAAGGTGCCCGCAATGCTCTCCATCCTCACCCACACCTCATCTAACTAGCATCTGCCACTGGACTCCTACCACTGGGTGTTGAAATACAACCTGTGTGTCATTGGAGTCCATATCTGGGCTTGGGTTTGTGGATGGGGTAGATTTGATTATAAGTGGTTCCTCTGGAGACTCAATGACGCTGTCAGACCCTCCCACTCCCAGAGAAAGTGAGATAATGTAATCCAGGATTTGATGGAACGTGTCATCTTCCATCAGGAGGCAGGATGTCATTGGCAGCAGGTTGGTGTTCCAAACAGACAGATGATCAAGACAAGTTTTTTCTCCTTCTGCAATAGAGTGGATATAAGCCAATGTTAATCAATACTAGATGATGACAGTTGTAATATGACTGACATACAGTATTTATCCTCATTCACTTGTAACTCAACATTTATGTGTGGTACCTATGTGACTTGTATGAGGGGAAGTGGCAAAGTAGTTGCCTTTCTGATGGCAGTATCTGTGCATTGTTCACACACCGCTGTGTAACAAGGGTGTTTGTTTGTCATATCACACATTGCACCACAGTTACATATCCTGCTGGCCTGCTCTGCCAGTGTGGATATGTTGAGGTAATGTACACATTTAGACCCTTATTACGAGATGACCGCCAGCCTCACCGTGGCATTCTTACCACCACGGATCTGGCGGCAAAGACCACCACATCAAAAGTTGTGGTGTTTGGCAGAAGCCAATCCTCCACAACACTGCCTGGCCCGATGGTGCGGTCGCACCGACGCGGCCGGCATTGAGAACCTCCAACCTCGCGGCAATCCTCAGTCTTCTGGCCGGATTACATGGCTGCAGACCGCAAGGCTTTTCATGGCAGTCACCCCGCCACGAAAACCCTGGCAGTAACGAACCCAGCAACAGGAATCCCCATTCCTGTCACTGGCACACACATGTCCCCACACCTCCATGCACACCCCAACTATCCACACACTTACAAACCCCCCACCCCTCCACACACTTTCAAACACCACCCCAACAGTACACATCCATCCAAATACCCACACCCGCACTCACACTGACATACAAACACACCCCCACTTACACATTCGCACCCCCACCCCATCCACGCACACATACATTCACACACTCCCCCTCCACACATGCATACTTGCACACTTGCACTCATGCACCCTCACTCACTCGCAGACGTGCACACAAGCACCCACATTCGCACACATACACGCACATATCACACGCATGCACCTAACACTCCCCCCCTTTCGGACGATCACTTTCCTTCTCCGTTGAGGAGGTCATCCGGGAGGGGATGGGTCCTGGTGGTCTTGCACCACCAGTACCACCACACCAGCAAGACTCCACAAAGTAGTATTACGACTCGTAATACGATGGGCAGAATCTTGCTTCTGTGGTGGTGCTGGCAATGTAACCGCCTCTTCAGAAGTTGGACTTCCACCCATAAATGGGTGGAATTCCTACAATGATTCCAAATATGCCAGTCAGCAGACCGCCAGCACTGGCAGTCTGCTAGCCATGGCGGCTTCAGCAGTCTTTTCAAAAGACCGCCAAAATCATAAGGAGGGCCTTAGTATGGTGATTAGCATTCTTTTCATGATGGCTACGCCTAAGGTTTTTCATGTATTTACAGCATTACTGTGTACATTGTACCAAGATTGCCCCATGTCACCAGTATACCTAGTATTCCCTGTGGCCACTGTTAAAGTGAACAGGGTTTGTTGATATATTCAATTTGATCCTGTTTTCAGTCTTACACATACTACATCATAGCAGTCTGCCTTGCTGTGCTATCTGGCATGCACATTATTAATTTGTGTGGCCAAGGTTCATATTGGTCATACATCCACACTACTCTATACAGCTAGCAACCTGCTACGCTGCAGGAATGTGTAAGTGCATGTACTTACAAGAGATGTGCTCTCTGTTTAAACAGTGGCCAGTGTGTGCCAACTCTGAGGTGATGTACACAGTACAACTAGATAGATAGCTAGCAATGATGCTCAGCCCATTTCAGCATTGCCAGCATTGATTAGCTGCTAAGTATTGCACGTTGTTAGGCTCATCCCAACTCACTTGAACATGTACATGACTCCTCTCTCAATCCTCATTTAGGCTCAGTGACTTAACTTACTGTCACACACAGACTGAAGCCTGATCATAAATTGACTCACGTGTGATGTTAAAACCTACATATACATTCACACTTCCTATTGCCTAACATGGCTATGTGTATTTGTGAGCTGTGCATCAGGCTGGACACACACATGTAAGTAGTTTTGATAATGCATGACATGTACCTACCCTGGGTTGCCCCACATCTTTACTCATACTTCTCAGCCTAAAACCATCACAGATTCCTGCCCATAGTTATGGCAACCTAGTTAATCCTGTCACTTTTGAATTCCCTGTTAGTCATCCTTTTGCTTTGACATATATATCCTGGTATGAGTTTTCTTCTTCCAGCCCCCACCTGGCATGTGCTACATCTTCCCCTGGTGCACATCACATGTAGGATGTAGTACACCTATGCCCTCTTCTATGTCATGCTTTCCCAAATGCAAAAGATGTGTGACACTATCAAACATAGCAACACATGATAGCTCAGGCTACCTTGCAGCACAGACACCACTTCTCACCTCCTTGTTATGCAATGTGTTCCCATTCACAAACAGTGACAGTTCAATGTTCTCAGCCACACTTACATTGCACAGCACTACCAAGGTACAGACTGTCTCACACACCATCTACTGTTTGACAAAAGACAAAGCTCACTATTTTATATATCACTTGTTTAACCACCCTGAGATTTTTTACAAACCAGGATTTAGGGGGTCATTACAACATTGGTGGTAAAAGCTGCTTACTGCCGTGCAGAAGACCGCCAACAAACCGCCGTAGCAGCAGAATTCCGCCACAGTCATTATGACCCAAACCCCGGAATCTGCCAAAATCTAGACACCCACATAAGTCCGCCACACCAAAGGTCAGTGATAAACTGATGATAAGAAATCCTCCACCGTCATGCCAACAGGAATATGCCCACACTATCACGACCCATGAATCCACGTGGCGGTCTTTCAACCGCTGTATTCCATTGGCGGTACACACCACCACGCTCAAAATACACACACTCTTACAAAACACATCCACATTGGACAATTCGAAATACACACACCTAATACACATACACACACCACTCCCACAGACCCAATACAATATAAAACACACACCCACATCACACACAAATCCTTATGACCAGAATTGCGACTGAAGGCCACAGAGAGACACCACCATCTACAAACAAGCATCCACAGGCACTCAATACCATCACCCATATAACATCCACGCACCTCACACAACACACCACTAAATATCACCCCACACATCACAACACACACCACTCCACACATCACCCACAACACCCCATGGCACGGCAAAGACATCCCGGGTTCTCTGAGGAGGAGCTCAGGGTCATGGTGGAGGAAATCATCCGGGTAGAGCCACAGCTATTCGGATCACAGGTGCAGCACACCTCCATAGCTAGGAAGATGGAGCTATGGCGAAGAATCGTGGACAGGGTCAAGGCAGTGGGACAGCACCCAAGAAATAGGGATGACATCAGGAAGAGGTGGAATGACCTACGGGGGAAGGTGCGTTCCGTGGTCTCAAGACACCACATCGCGATACAGAGGACTGGCGGCGGACCCCCACCTCCTCCCCCACAACTAACAACATGGGAGGAGCAGGTCTTGGCTATTCTGCATCCTGAGGGCCTTACAGGAGTAGCTAGAGGAATGGACTCTGGTAAGGCACTTCTTTACTATTACATCCCCAACCCTACCTGCATGCCATCACATACCCCCACCCTCGCCCTCACCCCATCACTCCTACTCCTCACACATGTCCCAATATCACAAACCACACATCCCAACACCAAGCCCTGCATGTAACACTAAAGCATGTACACCCATCACCAAAGCATGTCCACTGCACGTACCCATACACCCCCCTAAACCATCATCACACAAGGTCCTACACAGGAATGCAAGCACTGTGGTATACAGTCACCCACCCATTGCACACCATGGCATACACAGATGCAATAATCATGCTTTTAGATCCCTGCAGGACCCCTACCCAATGTCACCAGACAGGAAGGTCCAGACATGTCCACTCCACCCACAGAAGAGGCCCACAGTGATGACAGCAGCTCTGTCCAACTGGATCTAGACGAGCAGCCCGGCCCATCTGGGACCTCGGGACAGTCGGTTCCCCTCACACTGGCGCAGGCCACTACAGAGCTTCCCCCCTCTGGAAACACAAGCACAGCACCCACCCAGCGGGCCCATACCTCTGTCCCCAGGACACGTCAAGCAGCAGTGTGTCCACCACTACAGGGAACCCAGGCTAACCCACCACCCCAACAACACCAGGGACCTGGGGGCAGTGGTAGTGGGCACACGGTTCAGGGGACAGAGGCCCAGGAACACAGGGGAACTGGGAGGGCTGCTGTGCGACAGGGGGAGGACAGGCCCTTGGAAACCACTCTCCACGAAGCCCTCTCCAACATCATGGGAGCCTACCACCATTCCCAAGAGACGATGGCAACGGTACTGGCCAAGTTTCAGGAGACCCAGCGGCTGCAGGAGGAACAGTATTTGCGCTTCAGGGAGGAACTCAAATCCATCAATTCCACCCTGGGCACCATTGTGTGGCATAACAAGGGGCCCCTGACACTAGCCTGGATGATGAACTGCCCACCACCTCTGCCGGCGCTAGTGGACAGGAGGCACCACCACAGGGCCACCACACCAGCACCCCACCCGCTGCAGAGGGAGAATCACCCCGCAAACGGTCCCTGAGATTCAGGACAAAGACAGAGAACGATGCCAAGACCCCCGCCAAGAAATGAGACCACCCTGATTGTCATCCATTTGTCCCACCTTATCACCCTGTCCATACTTAAACTGCCCCAGCACCACTTCCTATGCCCCTTTGGACAATGCACCTGTGAGACTAATAGACTGGACTCTGCCATGGACATTCCTCCACCATCACCCCAGCCCATTTTACAACCCCCTCCAATATTGAGCACTTAAATAAACTCCCTTAAAGCAAAAAACAATATGGAGTCTGTCTGTGATTTCAAAATAGTGTATTAGCAATTGCAGTGCCAAAATGCTCTTTCAAATGCAATGTCAACATACCTATGTCACACAGCTTTAGTCCATGAGGAAACAAAGCAGATGTCACACAGTGGGACCCACCTCTGTGAAATCGTAAGGGAAAGTGACAACTCAGTGACCATACACTGGGTAAAAATGACAGACAGTAGAGAGCTAGTAGATTTTAATTAGATGTAGCAGGCTGGTTTGTCTTCTTACCTGTGTCTCACTGGAAGTATTGCAGGATGACCGTGTTCCTGTTGTGGATGTCCTCTTCTTCTGCTTCCTCGTCTTCACTGTCCACAGGCTCCACAGCTGCCACAATACCTCCATCTGGACCATCCTCCTGCAGAAAAGGCACCTGTCGTCGCAAAGCCAAGTTGGGAAGCATACAGCAGGCCTCGATGATCTGGCACACCTTCTTTGGTGAGTAGAATAGGGAACCACCTGTCATATGGAGGCACCTAAACCTGGCCTTCAGGAGGCCGAAGGTCCACTCTATAATCCTAGTTCGCCCATGGGCCTCATTGTAGCGTTCCTCTGCCCTTGTCCTGAGATTCCTCACTGGGGTCAGTAGCCATGACAGGTTGGGGTAACCAGAGTCACCTGCAAATGGCGAGGGACAACTGTTAGACACACACTAACTCATAGGGACTTGCACAGACCCAGACAACTATTCCCACTGATTTGGGTCCAGGTGCTCACCTAATAGCCACATCCGGTGCCTCTGTAGTTGCCCCCTCACATAAGGGATGCTGCTATTCCGCAGGAAGTAAGCGTCATGCACTGAGCCATGGAATTTTGCATTAACATGGGAGATGTACTGGTCTGCCAAACACACCATCTGCACATACATCGAATGGTAACTCCTCCGGTTTCTGTACACCTGTTCACTCCTGCGGGGGGTTCCAAGGCCACATGTGTCACATCAATTGCACCTATGATGTTGGGGATATGTCCCAGGACAGAGAAGTCACCTTTCACTGTAGGCAAATCCTCCACCTGAGGGAAAACGATGTAGCGCTGCATGTGTTTCAGCAGGGTAGACAACACTCTGGACAACACGTTGGAAAACATTGGCTGGGACATCCTTGATGCTATGGCCACTGTTGTTTGAAAAGACCCACTTGCTAGGAAATGGAGTACTGACAGCACCTGCACTTGAGGGGGGATTCCTGTGGGATGGCGGTTAGCTGACATCAGGTCTGGCTCCAACTGGGCACACAGTTCCTGGATTGTGGCACGATCAAGCCTGTAGGTGATGATCACATGTCTTTCTTCCATTGTCGATAGGTCCACCAGCGGTCTGTACACCGGAGGATGCCGCCATCTACTCACATACCCCAGCGGACGGTGCCTATGGAGGAGAACAGCGAGCACAGTGTCAACCAACTCTGAGGTACGTAAACACAGCTTACTCTGAACATATTTATAAATTGAAATTTGCCTGTATGAGTGGTTAGGCAAGGCCTAGGTATGTGTGACGCAGTCAAAAATAAAGCCATGTGGGCCCCTTAAATGGCAGCTGCCTGACCTGTAAGGTGGGACAAGGGGATATTAGGTAACTGCACTGGCGCTGTACACCGTCACGGTAGACCGCGGCGCAATTCTGCATTGGTTAACATTGGACCCTATGGGTCCCAGGAGCCAATGACGATGTACGCCAGCGGTGACGGTATGCACCGCCGTGGACGTGACAGCCATTTTGTCTCTGATCAATCACTCGATACATGATCTTCGACAGGAGAGGACCTACACTGCAAGTGCTGCTGTGACCTCAGTCTAGAAGAGACAATGGCTCGTGTGTCTGGGGAAAGGGCCACTGCTTTCAGCACGGAGGAGTTGGAAAAACTCGTGGATGGGGTCCTCCCCCAGTACACGCTACTCTACGGTCCTCCAGACAAACAGGTAAGTACACTGTGAGCATGCTGTATGAGCAATGCCTGTGTAGAGTGGGGTGGATGAAAGATAGGGGGGGTGAGAATGAGGCGTGCTTGAAACGACAGTGAGTGCATGTGCGTCATGGCAAGGGTAGGGATGCGGGCCAATGACTGTGACGGTGCAGTTAGTAATTACTTCTCTTTTCCCCTGTACAATTCCTGTAGGTCAGAGCCCACCAGAAGAAGGACATCTGGCTTGCCATCGCCAAGGAAGTCCGGACCCTGCGGGTCTACCACAGATGGAGCACCCACTGCTGGAAAAGATGGGAGGACATTCACCGCTAGAGCAAGAAGATGGCAGAGTCCCTGCTGGGGATGGCCTCCCAACGTGGGAGGGGTGCCCATCGCACCATGACCCCCCTGATGTTCAGGATATTGGCGGTGGCGTATCAGGACTTGGATGGGCGCTTGAGGGCATCACAGCAGCCACAACGGGTGAGTACACTCTCATTCTGCTGATTCAGCACGCATTTTAGGTGTCTGGGTGGGGGAGGTGGGCTGTGGGTTCCCCTAGGCCAGTGCGAGTTTGCTATGCAAAGTCCCTTCTCAGGCAGGCCCTCTGGCACCCCACCCCACCTGTTTACAGTGCCAACTACACCTAGTCAGGCTCCTGTGACATCCATGTGTGCAGAAATCGTCCATAGCATGTCCCTGGGATTGAATAGTGGACCCCAAGTGCGCAGCGTAGTGCAGGGGGCTTCTGTGTCTGTCGTGTCCTCCAACGGTAGCGGTATTGCATGAACTGAACATGTCTTTCTTCTGTCTCCCCCCCCTTTTTGTGGTCTCCCTGTACTTGTGTGCATTAGCATCATCAGGCGGAGGAGCAGTGGCACCGGAGCAGGAGGGAGCTGCATCCCACATGGCCCTGGGGGGCGACACTACGGACTCCAAATTCACCAGTGGGACGGAGTGCGAGGGGAGCTCCATGGCGGGGACAGGAGCTGACACCAGCGAGACGGACTCCTCCTCTGATGGGAGCTCCCTTGCGGTGGCGGCACCATCTGTGCCCCCGAATCTACAGGTACAGCCGCCTCCCCCCCTACCAGCACCACCCTCCCAGCAGCCCCTAAGCCTTTGCCCCGTGCCTGCTCACCCAGGAGGGTGGGCATTAACTTCGTCCCAGGCACCTCAGCCCCTGCCCCTGTCACCTCTGCTGCCCTCAGTGAGGAGGCCATTGACCTTCTCAGGTCCCTCACTGTTGGGCAGTCTACCATTTTGAATGCCTTCCAGGGTGTAGAGAGGCAGTTGCAACAGACAAAAGCACACTTGGAGGGCATTCATTCTGGTCAGGCAGCCCTTCAGCGAGCTTTTCAGACTCTGGCCTCAGCACTGATGGCAGCCATTGTCCCTGTCTCTAGCCTCCCCCTCCAACTTCCTCCACCCAGACCCACACCCCTGTACCTCAGCCTATCCTAAGCACACCATCAGACCAGCATGCACACACCACAACACACAAGGGAAGCTCTGGCAAACATGAGCACCACACATCCCACAGGCACTCACGCAAGCATCAGACACATGCAGACACACCAACATCCACTGCCTCCACTGTGTCCCCCTCCTCCTTGTCTCCCTCCTCCCTCCCACTCTCCTCTCCACTCACACCTGCATGCACTACATCCTCAGCCACTACATCCATCACCAGCACACCCACCACCACACCCCGCACACGTGCAGTCACCACCCCCACTACCATTCACGCATCCCCTGTGTCCTCTCCCAGTGTGTCTGTGAGGCCACCTCCCAAGGTACACAAACGCAGCCACACACCCACCCAACAGCCATCCACCTCACGACAGCCTCCAGCCCATCCACCTTCACCCAAAGCCAGCAAACATACACCTCCTACAACCACAACCTCTTCCTCCACTCCCAAACCCCCTCCAGCTACCCGTCCCAGTGTTCCTAAGAAACTTTTCCTGGCCAGCCTTGACCTCTTTCCCTCACCTCCCCCACCCCGTCAGTCTCCTAGGGCCCGACTCTCCAGGTCCCAACCTAGCACCTCAGCCACAACATCGGCGGGACCAGTGGTGCCAGTAGTCACCGGATTATGGAGTGCACCAGGCAGCAGGGCAGCAGTGTGGCAAGGAGCCAGAGCATGGACAGTCCCCCACCTGTCAAGCATCAAAAGTTGGCCAGTGCCCGGCGGGAGAAGGGAAAGAAACCAGCCACCAAAGCCGCTCCCAGGGGCACAGTTGGGAGTGTGGAGACAGCGGCGACACCATCCAAGGTGGGAAAGGGGCACAGTAAAACCGGCAAGTCTGGCATGATCAGAACGGCGGACAAGACCACCAGCAGCCACACTGCCCAGGAAAAGACCACCAGCAGCAGCCCCGCTGCCCAGAGGCAACCGCCAGCAGCCCCGCTGCCCAGGAGAAGACCGTCAGTAGCAGCCCCGCTGCCCAGGAGTCGACCGCCAGCAGCCACCCTGCCCAGGAGAAGACCGCCAGCAGCAGCCCCGCTGCCCAGGAGGCGACCGCCAGCAGTCCCACTGCCCAGGAAAAGACCGCCAGCAGCAGCCCCGCTGCCCAGGAAGCAACTGCCAGCAGCCCCACTGGCAAGGAGAAGACCGCCGACAGCAGCCACACTGCCCAGGAGAAGACTGCCAACAGCAGCCCGGCAGCCCAGGAAGCGACCGCCAGCAGCCCCACTGCCCAGGAGTAGACCACCAGCAGCAGCCCCGCTGCCCAGGATGCGACCACCAGCAGCCCCACTGCACAGGAGAAGACCCCCAGCAGCAGCCCGCTGCCCAGGAACCAACCACCAGCAGCCCCACTGCCCAGGAGTAGACCGCCAGCAGCAGCCCCGCTGCCACAGACAAGACCCCCAGCAGCCACACTGCCCAGGTGAAGACCGCAAGCAGCAAGCCCGCTGCCCAGGAGGCGACCGCCAGCAGCCCCGCTGCCACAGACAAGACTGCTACCAGCTGAACCGCTGCCCAGGACACTGCGGCCAGCAGCCACACTGCCACAGACAAGACCGCCACCAGCTGAACCGCTGCCCAGGACACACACCACCGTCAGCAGCCCCGCAGGCCAGGACAAGACCGCCACCAGCTGAACCGCTGCCCAAGACACCGCCACCAGCAGCCACACTGCCACAGACAAGACCGCCACCAGCTGAACCGCTGCCCAGGACACCGCCGCCAGCAGCCCCGCAGGCCAGTCAGCGCCAATGATTCCGAAGCTACTGAGTCCGCCACGGGCAGGATGAAGCACTCTGGGCACAAGGCCCCCTCCAGAACCCGTGGAGTATCACATCCACTACCTCAGTCCATGGCAGGATGAAGCATTCTGGGCACAAATCCCCCTCCAGAAACCAGTGGAGACTGTTATCCACTTGAGAGACTGTGGCTTTGCACTCCCCATGATTGCACAGTGGGCAAACCACCCACTGTAGGGACTTGAGAGACTGTGGCTTTGCACTCCCCAGGATAAAGCAGTGGGCAAACCACCCACTGTAGAGACTTGAGAGACTGTGGCTTTGCACTCCCCAGGATTTGACAGTGGGCAAACCACCCACTGTAGAGACTTGAGAGACTGTGGCTTTGCACTCCCCAGGATTGGCCAGTGGGCAACCCACCCACTGTAGAGACTTGAGAGACTGTGGCTTTGATCTCCCCAGGATTTCACAGTGGACAAACCACCCACTGTAGAGTCTTGAGAGACTGTGGCTTTGCACTCCCCAGGATTGAACAGTGAGCAACCCACCCACTGTAGAGACTTGAGAGACTGTGGCTTTGTACTCCCCAGGATTGCACAGTGGGCCAACCACCCACTGTAGAGACTTGAGAGACTGTGCCTTTGCACTCCCCAGGATTGAACAGTTGGCAAACCACCCACTGTAGAGACTTGAGAGACTGTGGCTTTGCACTCCCCAGGATAAAGCAGAGGGCAAACCACCCACTGTAGACACTTGAGAGACTGTGGCTTTGCACTCCCCAGGATTGAACAGTGGGCATAGAGCCCCCTCGTGGAGCTGGCGTCATGCACTCATCCGACTGAGGTGCCCCCCCTTCCCCCTGAGGTGCCTGTTTTATTTCTATCTGATGCCCCTGCAGTGTTCTCTCCGTTTTGATCGGGTATTGAGTGTGGGCCTCGCCCATGCCTTTTGGGCCCAGTGAACCACGGACTATGATGGTGGAATCCCTTGGACTTTTGTTCTTGGTGTATATAATTGTATATAGTATAAATGTATGTATTTGTAAATATTTTTGATGTATGTAATTGAATATTTCACAATCATTCAACTCATTTCCTTTTGTCCTTGCATTATTCCAGGGGGGTTGGGGGGGGTGTAACTGTTATGTATCAATATGTATTAGCGTGTGTGTTGTAGTGGGTGAGGGTGGGGGTGGGGGTGTTGCGTGTGTGTGTCACTGTTTTTTCCCTCCCCCCTCCCCTGTGTCATAGGTGCAGTACTCACTGTTGTCTTCGCCACAGGCGTTCGTGCTCCTGGTAGAGGAGCAGGAAGATAAAGGCTGGCAGGATCTGGAGCTCGGGTTCCATGGTGTCCTGATTCCTCGTGGTTTGTGTAGAGGTGAGTGTTTTTCCTTCCAAGTCCTGTTTCCGCCGTGTTTTAGTTCGCTGTGAATCCGCCCCGGAAATGGTTGGGGATTGGTGGGTTGTAATAGTGTGGGTGGTACATTGTCCTCCGCCTGTCTGTTGGCAGTTACCGCTGCGGTGTTTGTTTGTGCCGCTATGGCGGTCGGAGTGTTAAAGTGGCTTTCTATGTTGGCGGTTTCCGCCACGGTCGTAATTCTATTTTTTTTACCGCCGGCCTGTTGGCGGTTTTACCGCCGCTTTAACACCGACCGCCAGGGTTGTAATGACCACCTTAGTGTATTGGCTACCATCAAAGACTACATCTGTGTACCCACACCTCACACATCAGTGCAGCTGTGTGCAATGTAGTTTAATACTAAGGACTAAGGGGCAGATTTATGAGCCCAATGCATCACCAGTGCAACACTTGTGTTGAAGCACCAGTGGCGAAGCTGGCAGACCCATATGTATGAGGCCACGCAAAGGCTCTTTGCATACCTTTGGATGGCTTTGTAGATATGGAGTAAGACAAGGCATTGAAAAATGCTTCAATGCCTTGCTTTCCATGCTGCAAATCAGTCATGCGTCACTTTTGCAGCACATGCATCAGTTTTCCTTATGACATTTATCGCACATATGCTTAATTATTTTGCCGCACCCTGGAATCTTACACCATGGTGTGCTGTATTCTAAATATAATGCACCAATGACGTTAGAAACTGTTGTAGCGAAGCACAAGTTATTTTGACATATCACTGCCGCAACCAGGAATGCATCAGTTCTTGTAAATATTTGCCTCAGAGTCTACCAGTTGCTGGTGTAACTTCTCTGAGGAGCTATTTGTCAAACTGTCTGTGCTCTTGACCATTAAATTGTATAAGCCCTCAAAGGTATCAGCCTTGCTACCCTTAATCCACCCGTCCAGTGACTTTATATAGGCATTTACATAGTCAACCCATGATTGTGGTGCCCCCTTTTGTGTGCTCCTAAACATTTACCTATACTCTTTAGGGGTGAGACAAAGAGCCCAATGAGTGTACCTTTCATGTGAGTGTAAGATTCTGCCACCTCATCCTCCAATGTCAGCAATCTATCTCTCCCTACAGTTGGAATCAGATCCCACAGTAAGGGACCCCAGTGTTGTGCATCCACCCTTGTCATCCTAAGAGCTCTCTCAAAGGATGCCAGCCATTTATCTATGTCATCCCCTTCAGTATACTTGGGCACAATCCCTTTTGGCAATCTTGGATCATTGGACCCTCAGCATTTACCTCTGTCACCCTGTTGCTGCTACCATTTTCCTGGGGCCTCAACCCCAGCCTGGCTGTTCTCTCTTCCATGGCCAACCCTTCCTCTGCCAAAGCCAGCTTCCTCTTCTGTAGATACAAGATGCTAAACTTGGCCTCTATGTCCTTAGACCTCCTCATAGATGTGAAGCTCCTTTCATTCCCAGATGGAATTCTTCTATCGACGAAGTGTGGGGACTACACTCTCCTGGCCCCCTTCTGTGAATGTATTTTTTTATCCTCTTCATCTCCACTCTCTGGGGTAAACTCATCCCCCAGTAGGGACTGTGTTCTCCTTGTCTCTTCCCACTTTCTCCAGGTCCTCTTTTTGAACTCCTGGCAGCATTTTCCTCTCTTTGCATAAAGCATTCATCTTATTGATTTGTAAAGTAGGCAACGTGGCCAATTTGATTCCTTTGCCCTCCAACCTTGAAGACTTTCTAGTGGCAAGAAAGGTCTTTGTTACTCCTTTGACTTTTCTTCCCAGAAGCAGGTGCCTTAAGTGATGGAACTAGGTCAAAAGTTTGACTGCACGACTTGACACTAGAACACTTTCATTCTGTTACCAACTTAGTAGTTATCTGGTACAGCTAAACACAAGTTCTGGACCCCACCGCTAGGCACTAATGTGAGGACGTTTGGTGTACTAAATGGTATGATTATTTAGTCATACCACGCAGTACACTCACAATTACTGTCTTGGGTCCAGTCAGGTACATTTATCCAACCTTAAACTCAAGCCTGGGTAGCTGTGAGCAGTAAGGCTAAGCAAAGGAACAATATGTAAAGCTTTTAACAACACCAAACAATGCAATAAGAAAGTCATACAACATGTAAAATATACATATGGTATCTTCTCATGTGTGCTTGCCATCACACTGGTGTGTAGAAATTGTGAAGGATAAAAATTGCCTTTGAACATCAGAACTGAGAAAATATAATTGGCGCTTCGCCGCATTGTCTGATGGTACAGTCTGCTCACATTACTGATCAAGATTTATTTGGGTTACTTTGTCTTATTGAGCTACGCTAATTAGCAGTACGGAGTATTGTGTAATGTCTGTAGTTCTATGCTAAGCCTAACCAAGTTGAAACGTGTAATAGTAGTGTTCCTAAGTTGAGACTTCAGCTGAAAAAAATCTGTTAATGAAGACCCATGCTTCCAGAGAGGATATCATGTGATGAAACTTGCTTTGAGTCTGCAAACTAACTACATCCCTTGCATGCCTCTTCTCACATCCCTCTTCAACCTTCCCCTCCTCTTTTCTGCCATAGCTGAACACTGTCCTACAATGGGTTTGTTTCCATTAATGGGGAGAGTAATTGGTAGGCTCCTTATCGTTCCAACTAAAAATACTAGTGTCTTTACAGATTAGTTCAGCAGAGTTATATCAAAACTCCATGATGTTCAGAGAGTTCCCCGAGCAGGCAGAATTCGAGAACATTGTGCTGCTTGCACTGATTTTAAGCACTGAGAGCTTGTTCCCCACTGTAAAATCAGTGTGAACTGCACCACGCAGAGCACCAGAGGGCACTGCTTCTTTCTGAGGCTTAAGTAGATTTTCTACTCAAACAGCAGGTTCTCACTGTGAACGGTCGCAACCTGCCAGGAACCATTCTAGCTCCCAAAAAGCACACTAGGGGACACAAATTCTTGCCTGCACTCTCCAACGTAGCGTTGGCCAGCCGCAAACAAGAAATAACTCCACAAAGAGGAATGTGGAGTGAGCAAAACTCTGCAAACTCCGCCAGTGGAGCAGAATTTTTCTCCCACCCCTATTAAATAGTCAAAAACACAACACAAATCCCACCGCTTAAAAAATAAATAGATAATATATTAATAAAAGAATGACAATAAAACAATAAAATTCCACTAAGGAGATCCGTAGATATGAATTTTAGAGTTTTAAATAAGAATAGCAATAAAATGCACAAAGCACCACCACAGGCAACTGGCCCTTCTAGAGAAGGGTAAGGGTAAGAGTAAGTTTTCAGGCCGACCACAATGGAGCATTGGTTGGATACAAGTTCCATGTGGAAAAGTTATCTTCCTGCGTCAACAGCCTTCAGTGAAAATAGGCAGTGGGCAGAGGCATAATGTTGAGAGATTCCGTTGTTTGGGATGGAGCCTTTGTGAAACATTTGTTTATGTGAGGAAAGCTTCTGTGGGAAAAGTTTGAGTCTTGGCACCTTGGAGGTATTTGGTGTCAACTGAGTCCTTATCATTGGTTGCATCGACTGAGTTGTGGGGCAGAGTCAAGTTGGCCTCAGTGTTAACAGATTCCAAAGTTGAGTAGAGAATGTAGCTGAAGGTACAGAGAAGTCAGATCCACAAGGGATGCACCCACAGTAGATCGGAGGCCAGGTTAGCCCCAGAACCTTGACTGTTCTCCAGGTAAAACGTTTGAGAAAGTTTCTAAGCCTTCAAGTTTTAAGGTTAGGCAGGAGGAGTACGCTCTGACACCAGCCAAACATTCTAGGACTTCAGGAACAGTAATTAGGAGTCAGGCCCAATGCCACAGAAGCCACCAAGACAGGTCCAGTGAGAACAGGTCAGCTGGCTCCTCTATTAAGATGAGCTTCCTGCAGATTTTGGCCCTCATTCTGACCTTGGCGGGCGGCGGAGGCCGCCCGCCAAAGTCCCGCCGTCAGGTTACCGTTCCGCGGTCGAAAGACCGCGGCGGTAATTCTGACTTTCCCGCTGGGCTGGCGGGCGGTCGCCTTCAGACCGCCAGCCAGCCCAGCGGGAAAGAGGCTTCCACGATGAAGCCGGCTCGGAATCGAGCCGGCGGAGTGGAAGCTGTGCGACGGGTGCAGTTGCACCCGTCGCGTATTTCACTGTCTGCGCAGCAGACAGTGAAATACATGTAGGGGCCCTCTTACGGGGGCCCCTGCAATGCCCATGCCAGTGGCATGGGCACTGCAGGGGCCCCCAGGGGCCCCGTGACCCCCCCTACCGCCATCCGGATCTCGGCGGTCCGACCGCCGGGATCTGGATGGCGGTAGGGGGGGTCGGAATCCCCGCGGCGGTGCAGCAAGCTGCGCCGCCGCGGAGGATTCAATGGGGCCGCGGTACACTGGCGGGACCCCGCCAGTGGTGCCGGTCCGACCGCGGCTTTACCGCCGCGGTCGGAATCCCCATTGGAGCACCGCCGGCCTGTCGGCGGTGCTCCCGCGGTCCTCCGCCCTGGCGGTCAAAGACCGCCAGGGTCAGAATGACCACCTTTGTGTCCCTTAGCCTAACATGTCATCCAACTTTATCCATGGAATTCATTTATTTGCCCTAGTTACAAATGGGAGCAGGTCTAGGTTGCAGGGTTCTCCTCAAAGGTTTCAATAGAAAGCACAGTCTCTCTTCTGTCTCCCACAGGTCCAGTAGTGTTCTGAAGAGGATACCCAGGGTGCCACATTGAGGCCTGGCACTAGCTTGTGGGTATGTATGACTCCTGGCCTCTCCCAACTAATAAGTTCCCAGGGGTCACCCTTCTTACCTTTCCAGTAGCTCCTGTGTGCCATACTGCAAAGAATTCTACAGTGCTCCTTTCTACCTAAAACCAAGGTCGCATAACATTTATTATCCTTTGCAGATGCTCTGTGCTCACCCTAGAGGTGTGGCCAGGGAAATGAGCAGCCCCTCCTCTGTGGCCACTCAAAACTGGTTCTGGGGTAGATCCTCTCCTACTAGGCCTGGTGACTGACTGGCTAGGGGTACAAAGGAAGGTGGCAGGCCCAGGTGTTAGCTACATCTGCCAGTGACAAAGTGAGCCTCTTTGAAGATAATTACATTTGTGGGCCCGACCAAGATCACCATCCTGTCACAGGAACAGAACAGCTTCCCACACCCAAGGGTTTTGTTTCAGGTCTGAGAGCAAGCTAATATCTCATCAAGAAGCCATTCAGCTCCTTTGGAACTGTTGAAAGCGCATCCAAATGGATTTCGCTTCTAGAAGCTTTAGGTAGTTAAAAGGTGAATTTTGAAAAGTCACATTTGTAAACATTTTAGTACTGCACTGACCACCTGGTTAGCATCTGCTGCACTCCCAGCTCCTCTGGCTGCTGCTGCTTCTGCCTCTGCCTTTTGCCTGGGATGAACTGAAAGCCTCCTGACTCACACTTCGAGGCCCTGCTCCACCCGCAGGCTTATCCCTGGGCCTCATCCGTGGTGATGTAGTGGCCATCACAAGTCAGTATTTTTCGCTGTTGCTCTTTCACTCTTGCTTTTTTTGCCTTTTTTCACTCATTTTTCCTTTTCTTTTCCATCTCTCCTCCTTTCCACTCCCCTCCTTCACTCTTGCTTTTTCTGCCTTTTTTCACTCGTTTTTCCTTTGCTTTTCCATCTCTTCTCTTTTCCTCTGTTCCCCTCCTACGCCGCTCCGGCCCCTGTGGCCCTGCATCCCTACCCCCCTGTGAAGCAGCTTTCCCACCCTCCCCTCCCCAGCTGACGGCTCGTACCACTCCCTCTTAATGGCGGCTGCAGTGTGGACATGCCAAAGGCGCGCCAAAGGCAAGTCCGTCTGTGCCCCTCTGCGCCTGTCTGCGCCCGGATTGCGCCTAGCACCAGGAACCCTGGATCTCCTTTAAACCACCCCCTGGCCTATCTCTGTTATGTCACCGAGAACCTCCTCCGCCTCAACACCAGACGTCTCAGCAACTGCTGCATCATCTCCCCCAAGGACACCCACAAACCTTTCACCTGCAGGAACTGCAACTTCAGCACCAGCCTCAAGAAGCTGAAGGTACTCTCCACACACAGAGATACCAACAACCTCTACAACCCCATCAACTGCCTGCTCCTGAACATCTGCTCCCTCCACAAACATGCCACCGAACTCTGGGATTTGATCGACACCGCTCGAACAGACATCGCCTTCCTTACTGAGACCTGGAGCAACCCCATCTCAGGACCGGACACAGGCATCACCATTCCCGATGGATACATCATCCTAAGGAGGGACCGGCCCTCCTGCCCAGGTGGAGGTCTTACTATCATACACAAGTCCTCACAAGTCCTCACTACTTGTGAAGGCCGTCCCAGAAGAACAATGCACCAACATAGAACACCTTCACTTCCTGGTCCCCTCCAACCACAACTCCTCTATCCACAACACCCTGGTGTACAGGCCACCCGGCCCCCGCCCAACATTCATAGGCGATGTTGTAGATATCGCTACCCCCCAGGCCCTAGCCTGAAGACTACCTCCTCCTCGGCAACCTGAATTTCCACCACAAGGACAGCACTGATCCAAGCACCACCGCTCTACTCGACAACCTTCCCACCCTCGGTCTCAGACAGCTGGTCTCCACACCAACACACATCGCAGGACACACACTGGACCCCATCTTCACCTAAAGCAACCTGATCACCATCAAGACCATCTCCACCCCAGACTGGACCAACCACTGTTGCATACACTTCACAATCACCGCACCTAGCAGCCACACCCCCAGGACACCCCACAGGAAATGGACCAAAATCACCAATGAGCAACTTACCTCATCTCTTGCCAAATCTCTCCCTCCTCCCTACAATGACGCCAACACAGCAGCGTGCATGGATCACCGAATGTGCAGACACTCTAGCCCCCCTCTGGCTGACATTGGCCAAATGCGTACCTAGGAAAGCCAGCTGGTTCACCACTGAGCTCCAAGAATCAAAGCGTAGCAACAGACGTTCAGAGAAAAAATAGAGGAACAGCCTAATCAGAGAAGACCTCGCCTCCTTCAGAGCCGCAACCGCCGAAAAATTAAGGACACAAGGAAGTACGTACTTTGGAAGTGCATCAACTCCTCCACACACAACTCTAAGGAACTCTTCTCAGTCATCAATGAGATCACAGATCCATGCTCCGAAGCCACCAGCATCCCCCCGTCACAGGACCTCTGCGACAAACTCACCACCTTTTTTCACTGCAAGATCCAGGACATCTACAACAACTTCCTCCCGGAAAATCCTAGCACTGGAACCTGTGACTGACCCACGCCCCCCAAAACCCACCCAGACTGTCCACAGCTGGTCCACGTTCACCACACAGGAAGCAGTCAGCATCATGAACAGCACCCACTCCAGAGCCCTCACGGACCCCTGCCCACACCACATATGTATCAGAGCCAGCGCATCCATTGCCTGAGCTCCAAAACACAATGAACTGCTCCATCAACACTGGCACCTTCCCAGAGGACTAGAAACATGCCAAAATATACCCTCTCCTGAAGAAACCTTCAGCTAATCCATCAGAACTTCTGGCCCATCTCGCTGTTATGCTACCCCGCCAAAGTACTGGAGAAAGCAATCAACGCACAACTATGGAATTTCATCGAGGCCAACAACTCCCTGGACAGCTCCCAATCCGGCTTCCACAGCAACCTCAGCATGGAGACAGCCCTCCTGGCAGCCACCAATGACATCCGATTACTCTTAGTCCACGGTGACACCACATAACTTATACTCCTCAACCTCTCAGCAGCCTTTAACACTGTCTCACACAGTACTCTGCGCACCAGACTCCATGACAAAGGAATCCGCGGAAGAGCCCTGGAATGGATCCACTCCTTCCTCTCCCGGAGGATGCAGAAGGTCAGACTCCTACCCTACACACCCAGACTGACAGGAGTCAACTGCAGAGTCCCCCACGGATCCTCACTGAGTCCCACACTGTTTAAAGTAAAAATGGCCCCTCTGGCAGCCATCGTCAAAAGCCACGGTATGAACATCATGTCATATGCCTATGACACAGAACTCATCATTTCCCTCACCAAAGACCTGGACAGGGCCAAAATAACTTCTACTCAGGAATGGAAGGCGTCCCCACCTGGATGAGAGAAAGCTGCCTCAAGCTTAACTCCGACACGACTGAGCTCATCATCTTCGGAAATGCCACCTAAGCTTGGGACGACTCTTGATGCCCACATCCCTCAGTGCCCCCCATGCACTGACTGAGCACTCCCGCAGCCTAAGCATCAGCCTCGACTCCTCCCTATCCATCAACCGCCAGGTAAGCTCAGTCACCTCCTCCTGCTGGCACACACTCCGCATACTTTGGAAGATCTTCAGATGGATCCCAGCAGACTGTCACGGGACAGTCACTCACACCTTAGTCACAAGCAAGCTCTACTATGTCAACGCCCTCTATGCCGGCACTTTAACTAGAAACCAAAAAACTATTCCAGCTCATCTAGGACACCACCAACCAGACTCATCCTGCACCTCCCATGCCGAGAACACATCTCCCAACACCTGAGGACCCTTTACTAGCTCCCAGTCGAGAAACAAATCACCTTCAAGCTACTCACTCACACCAACAAACCATACACAATGCAGGACCAGCCTACCTGAACCACCGTGTCTCCTTCCACACCCCCACCAGATCCCTCTGCTCTCACCAGATAGCCCTGGCCACCATCCCTCACATTTGTAAAACCACCACTGGATGATGATCCTTCACCTACATCGCAGCAAAGAGCTGGAACAACCTCCCTCTGCACCTCAGACAAAACCCATCACTCACCATCTACAGGAAGAACCTCAAGACGAGGCACTTAGGATGAAGCCCCTCCCCCAAGCGCCTTGAGACCCTCACAGGTGAGTAGCTGTACTTTACAAAAACTGATTGATGGATTGAAATCTGACTTTATAAATGAATCTGATATACAGTAAATATTTTTTAAAGTTCAAGAAATAACTTTTTAGCTGGTCCCCAGGTAAACATAACATTTTTTAGTCTTAATATTAGCTTACAATGCATTCCTATAGAACAGCTAAACTTGCTATAGTCAACGCTTTTGGGACCTTGGCAATGTAAGGACATGTTTTACATTGAACATTTACATGTCATACTTTTGGGCATTAAGGCTTGCCTAGGGGTAATTTAAAAAATGTTAATGGGAGGGTTTTGACCTTTCATCAGGGATAATGTTAACAGGTTGAATTTCCAGTTTAAACCTGAACAACCAGGTTACCAGTGGCAGGCCTGCAGTCATGTTTTTCATTGTCACTTTATTGCTGGGACAATATGTGCTGCGGTCAAATAGTGACATTTAACTTAGAGGCACTGGTTAAGTTTTGTGGCATATACTCGGGACATATTTGTAAGTTAAATAGGCCAATTCGGTATATAGCCAATTTCAGCATCTTTTAGGGGTTAGAGCACAACCACTGAGACCTGCTTAGCAGAGTCCCAATGCACAGAATCAGAAGAACTGCAGCCTCAGTCCACAAAAGTGACGGTGATCATGCAAAAGCAGGTATCGTATTGGAGCTCCTCAAAGGCAGACTTCCCAGTTGTCAAATCACCAATTTCATTTAGAGCTTTTGGCCCGGGAAAAGGTTATTTTACAGATACACCAGTCCACTCAGCCTTCTAACATTTAGAGATGTGGGATATCTCAAAGATGTTTTTAATTATAAAAGAATTGTGATAAAGATCTATTGATAGGCCAATTATGGATGCCTCCTTGTGTACTCATTTGTTTGAGACCGTTTGATACTACACTATTTAAGCTGGGTTTTAATAAGAAGAATTGATACCTCTTGTGTGTGATTCCTATTTAAAACAAACAATGAAACCAAAAAGGAAGTGTTAGCTAAAGAGACCTTTTTGGCCAGATCATACAAAAAAAATTCATGTTGAATAGTTTGTTTTTTCTACTTCTGCCAAAGGGGATTTCTTCAAATGAAGTGGCAAAAGTGCTTAAATGCTGAATAATTATGTCTAAGAAGCAGCAGTCCCAAATGTGAAAATGGTAAACCATATGTGAGTCTGAGTTGTAGGGGTCCCTTGAATGCTATTTTGTTTTGGCAAAAAAAAAAAATATGTTAACACCCAAAATCGGCCTCAATGAGCATGCTTAATTTGGAATAAAAATTGTAGAACGTGATGTTCCTTGCTTTTGCTAAGCCTGCCATTATGTGTGCAAATGGTGGGCAATTGAGGCAAACATATATGTAGAGGCTATACCTTCTGAACTCTGATCAGTTGTTAGGGCACTAGGGGCCAGATGTAGTAAGCTGTTTGCATGGTGCAAACTGCGAAAATCGCAGTTTGAGCCATGCAAAAAGCCTTCTGCGATGCACATTCAGAATTTGCGAGTTGGTACCGACTCGCAAATTGTGAATGCGACTCGCAAATAGGAAGGGGTGTTCCCTTCCTATTTGCGACTCGCATCGCAATGCAGAAATGCTTTGTGACCGCAAATGCGGTTGCAAAGCAATTCACAGTTACCACCAGTGTCACACTGGTGGTAACTCATTCGCAAAAGAGAAGGGGTCCCCAAAAGGTTTTTTCAGAGCAGGCAGTGGTCCAATGGACCACTGCCTACTCTGAAAAAACGAAACCAAATGGTTTTGTTATTTTTTTTATTTAGCAACTCGTTTTCCTTTAAGGAAAACGGGCTGCAAAATAAAATAAAAAAAACTGCTTTATTTAAAAAGCAGTCGCAGACATGGAGGTCTGCTGACTTCAGCAGGCCACCATCCCTGTGAGTGCAGGGACTCGCTATAGCGAGTCGCAGACGGTGTCTGAGACACCGTTCTGCATCCGCATTTGCGATTCGGAAATTGCGAGTTGCACAGACTCACAATTTCCGAATCGCAAATGCAGAAGTTGCTACATCTGGCCTATAGTTTGAATGATGCACGTGCAAACACTGTTTCACATTCTAAATCTATTGTGATCCTGGTTCATGTACTACCTCTGCTGGGAGAGACTCAGATGTAATGTGAACTCAGCGCCGCTGTGGCTGACCACTACTGCAGGGTTGTAATCTGGCACTTGGACCACCAGGAGTGTAATGAGGCCTATACTCCTTAAAGTCCCTGAAAACAGCTACCAGCTACACCTACCTTAAAACACTTACTAGCATGAACTAAAAAAGCCAACAGTGACATCAATCATGCCTCTAGAAGATTCCAAGATATCCAAATTCGTGAACACTTAACCTGCACACATAATGAACAGCCCTTCCACTTAAAAGATAACCTTAACAATATAAAGCACATTACAATATTTGATACAGCAGAAAACATTTTTAAACTAAGCTGATGACAAACATATTTGATGAATAGGACATTCAGAATGTGCCCCAGACCATTCAATCAGATATACATCATACATGGGGAATATCAAAACACTAATATACCATTCATCTACACCTTGCTACCTAATAAACAAAGTAGCACTTACTACAAACTACTGGTACTATAACACATTAAATTAAAACAAACAACTACTCACCACATTAAGGGAATCATTACGACCCCGGCGGCCGGCGGTAAGCTGGCGATAACACCACCAACAGGCTGGCAGTGTTCCGCCAGCTATTATGACCGTGGTGCAATAGCCATGGCCGTACCGTTGGCACCTACAACATACTGCCAGGCTTCTGCCTGGCAGTCATAATTCCTAGGGCAGTGGTGAAAGCTCCGCTGCCCTGGGGATTGTGAGCCCCAAACTGCCAGCATTTCCACAGCGGTAAACACTGCCATGGATAGGCTGGGAGTAAGGGGAACCTGGGGTGCCCCTGGGGGCCCCATCGTGAATTTCTGGCAGTGAAATGTGCGACGGGTGCTACTCTATTACGAGCCGGCTGCAATGTTGATGTGACTTTACTGCTGGGTCAGCGGACGGAAACCCTGTTACCATCCGCTGGCCCAGCGGAAAAGTCATGATAGGGAGCCAGATATATCGCCAGCACTGGCGGTATACTGGCGCCTGCAGCTTTGGCGGTCTTGGAGAAAGACCGTCAAAGTTGAATAGAGGGCCTAAATAGTAATTAAACAAGCCATGATCCAAACTATCTTTAAACTGTACCCGTGCACAGCCGAAATCATTTGGAGACACATCCAACAGTCTGCTCTAACAGTAGATTATGCAACAGCCATTTTGACTTTGAAATTAAAAAAAATGATTGCACTAGCCTATGTCCCTGACATAGGTATTGGAGGTAGCTAACAACTGCAACTTACTTATAGAAAGCCCATTCTACCAGCCAGTTTCAAAGGGCAGAAATGCACCGTACTTACAAGATACAGTGCATTTCTATCCTTTTCCCTGCACTGATGCGTAATTTGCTACCCAGCCCACACATAGGCACCCTTGCCCCAGGGTGCAAGAGTGCCTGCGTTGTATGCAGGATTGTTTTTGTGCAGGAAGAGACACCTACCTGCACAAAAACAATCCATGGAGGCATTTTCCTCTTTATAGCAGAATGCAGCACACAGAGAAAGAGGAAGAAACTAGGAGAAATAAAGATATTTCTCCTCGTTGTGCCTGCCCTTTGGAGGCATAAGATTTTGATGCATTCCCAGGTTTACATTGCCTTGTAAATCTGGGAATGTGTCAAAACCCAAGAGTGTTGTGTGAGAAAACCCACTGCAATACTCATGGAAGACCCCCCTTGCACAGCGTAAGGCAACTCAGCGACATATGCTGCATTGCCTTAAACCTTATCTTTAAGGCCATGAAAAGCCACACAAAGTGGCTTTGCATGAGCTTGTAGATATGGGTCTGCACTATGTGCGGCCGGAGCATCAAATAAAGTGATGCACCAGTGACACAAGGGGCTAGTAAATATGCCCCAAAGTCATCTAATGGACTACTTTGAAGACACATAGATTGGCAGACTGCATCGCTTTAAACACAGGCACCAAACCTAATTCCGAATGCTATGGTATAATGTCTACAACAGTGCCATGGCTCAAGAAGCCAAAATCAACAATGCAGTAGAGGAATAACACAATGCCTTCAATCTATACTATGTAGAACCCAACTTACACCGTACAAATTCAAAGAACCCCTAAAAAAAGAACAAAGCTACCAACAAATATAAATGAACAATTAGTAACCCAAATAAACCTAAAATAAGCAGACAGACTAATAGAACGTATGTCATGCTAGAGTGTAAAGTAAAACTCTTGACAAGGGAGTACACTCCTTTGAATCAATAGGCAAAACTAGCTACACAGTAATAAATACACCTTAGACAAAATTCAAACCAGCATAACTTAATATTTTTAATTACATGTTAAGCAATTTATTTTTATCATCAGTAAGCACATACATGTAAGATAGGTAAAAAGACTCATAAATAAAATTACTTTATATATAGATATTATTTAACAGATAAAAAAGACATCAACTATAAAGCCCATATTTAAAAGCAAAAATCAAAATGAATCAATTAAATACAAGACATAAAGGGCCTCTTTACGAGGCTGGCGGTCTTAAGACTACCAGACTCATGGTGGCAGTCAGTACCACCGCTGCTGCTGTGACTGCCATGGTTCCGCTGTCTCCGGCGGGATCGGTGCTCCCGATGGGTTGACAGCAGGTGGAGATTGTAAAACACCAGCATAGTGCTGCAAGTAGCACTACCCTGCGGATTACAACCTTGTTCTCCACCAGCCTTTTCATGCAGTTTCGTCGCCATGAAAAGGCTGGTGGAGAACAGGTGCAGGGGGCCACAGGCAGGCCCCTGCACTGCCCATGAACTTGGCATGGGCAGTGCATGGGTCCACCTGCCCAGCACCCTTGCAATGTTCACTGTCTACTGTGCAGACAGTTAAAATTGTGAGGGTGCTGGTGCACACTGGAGGCGACAGCATTGCCGCTGGCTCAATTATGAGCCAGGGACAAAGTTGCCGCCTGTTTCCCAGTTGGCTGATGGGCGGAAACCTCGGTTTCTGTCTGTCAGCCTAGCGGGAACCATGTAATAGGTCCTGTGGGGTTGTTGCCACTATGGCGGCCACCCTGTCGGAAATTTAATGGAAGGGCTTTCCCATCTGCCAAACTCAAAATGAGCCCCAAAATCTAATAGATCAACTACAAATCACATCATATACACATACATAATGAAATGTAACATTCCCCACACCTAGCAAATTATCAAAAATATAATCCATCAAAAACATGAAAAATAATTCCAAAAAATCCCCCTAAAAATGCATAAACAAAACAGGTTCACTTTAAATCCTACAAAACAATCCAAGGTCCTAAGGAAACATAAAATAAAGAAATGATCCAGGAAACCTGAAAAATCAAGCAATATCAAAAATGTTTTCCCTTAAACCTACAAATCCAAACATCCAAAGGATATTTTGAGATCTGTAAACCTGTAAAAAAATATAATGCCCACCCACAACAAACAGTGGCCCTCATTACAACCCTAGTGGTAAATACTGCCTACCACCGTGCTAAGGGCCGTCAACATACCGTCCACCAGACCAAAGGTCAGTGATAAATTGGCGGTACCAAAACCCACAGTGTTACGCCAACAGGAATATGCCCACAGTATCAGGACCCATGAATCACTTCTCAAAATACACACACACTTACAAAACACTACCACATTGGACAATTCAGTTTTTTTCCATTTTCAGAGGAGGAGATAAGGCTCATGGTGGAGGAAATCATCCGGGTAGAGCCACTAATATTCGGATCACAGGTGCAGCAGACGTCCATTGCTAGGAAGATGGAGCTAGGATGGAGAATCGTGGACAGGGTCAATGCTGTTGGACAGCACCCCAGAACAAGGGATGACATCAGGAAGAGGTGGAACGAACTAAGGGGGAAGGTGCGTTCCGTGGTTGCAAGACACCAGGTAGCTGTACAGAGGACTGGCGGCCGACCCACACCCCTCACCCACAACTAACAACATGGGAGGAGCAAGTCTTGGCCATCATGCATCCTGAGGGCCTCGCAGGAGTAGCAGGAGGACTGGACTCTGGTAAGTCAAATCTTTACTACTATATCCCCCACCCTACCTGCATGCCATCACAAACTCCTACCCCTACCCTCACTCCATCACTCCACCACCTCCATATACCCCACTATCACAACCCACCAACCCCAATACCAAGTCCTGCATACCACAACAATCCATGGACCCCCATCACATACCTGCATGGACACCCATCACCACAGCATGCGAATTAGAGAGAATCACTCAGCCCACAAAATCACCACGCACACAAGGCAAAGCTGACAGGGCAATCACAACCATACAGGGAAACACACCCATGCACAAGAGGGCACACACAGACACAATAACAATGCATTTGCATCCCCACAGGACCTCAACGTCACTGGAGAGGAATTGCCAGCAACATCCAGTCCCCCCCAGAGGATGCCTACAGTGATGATAGCAGCTATGCACGCCTGGATCACAATGACCAACCTGGCCCATCAGGGACCTCTGGACAGTCGGTTACCCTGCCACAGTCCCAACACAGCACAGAGCCTCCCCCTCAGGAAACACCACCACAACACACACCCAGCGGGCCCACGCCACTGTCCCCAGGACACATCAATCAGCAGTGTGTCCACCACTACAGGGACCCCAGGCAACCCCACAAACACAGGATGATCAGGGACCTGGGGTCAGTGGCAGTGGACACACGGTTCAGGGGACAGAAGCACAGGACAACAGGGAAGCGTGGCGGACTGCTGTGCGACAAGGGGAGGACAGGACCAGGGAATCCACTCTCCATGAGGCACTCACCAACATCCTGGGAGCATACCACCATTCCCAGGAGGCGATGGGCCAGATATTGGCCAAGATGCAGGAGACCCAGCGGCTGCAGGAGGGACAGTACCTGGGGATCATGAAGGACCTCAAACACATCCACACCATCCTGGTCACCATTGCAGGGGTGCTGGCAGACATGGCCAACACCATGAGAGAGGCAGTGGCACACCAACAGGCCCATGACATTAGCCACACCGAAGAACAGCCCTAGGCCAGCGCTAGTGGACAGGAGGCACCGCCACAGGAACAACAGGCCAACAGCACCCCAACCCCTGCAGAAGGAGAACCACCCCAGAAACTGTCCCTGGGATCCAGGCAGAAGCCAGAGAACATTGCCAAGACCCTCACCAGGAAATAAGACTCTCCTGATTGTCACCCTTCTGTCCCACTCTGTCACCCTGTCCACTTTGAACTGACATAACTCTCCTTCCTATGCCCCGTTGGACAATGCACATGTGATACCAAAAGACTGGACTCTAACTGGACATTCCTCCACCATCACCCCAACCCATTGTACATCCCCCTCGACTTATCAGTACTTAAATAAACACCCTTGAAACAAATACAAATATGGAGTCTGTCAAATGATTAAAATATGTATTAGTACAACATTCTGAAAACATTGCAAGTCGTATGTAGAATTATATTTACATTGGTATGACCTTTAGTGGGCAGCAGTAAACATTCTGAAGCCAGAGTGGGCCACAGAGATCTGAAAATAGAGATGCCAAAGGGTATAGTAAGTGGCCATAGACATAAGAAAAACAGGCCGCCATGTACAATGTCCAACAGAAAACTGAAAAGTAAAGTGAAGTTACAGTGTCTTACCTGTGTATCACTGGAACTACTGCTGTATGATATTATTTCTGTTGTCCACATCTTCTTCCTTTGCCTTCTCTTTCTCACTGCCCACAGGCTCCACCGCTGCCACATGACCATCTCCAGGCTCATCCTCCTGCAGAAAAGGCACCTGGCATCTCAAGGCCAGGTTGTGCAACATGCAACAATGATCTGGCACACCTTCTTGGGTGAGTAGTACAGGGATCCACCAGTCAGATGGAGGCACCGGAACCTGGCCTTCAGGAGGCCAAAGATTCTTTCAATGATCCTCCTTGTTCGCCAATGTGCCTCATTGTAACGTTCCTCTGCCCTTGCCCTGCCATTCCTGACTGGGGTCAGTAGCCATGAGAGGTTGGGGTAACCAGCGTCACCTGAAAACATCGAGGGACAACTGTTAGACACACACTAACCCTTAGGGACAACCCCATACCCAGACACCAACATATACTGGGTGGGGACCTTGGGCTCACCTATTAGCCACACCCGGTCCCTCCGTAGGTGGCCAATCACATATGGGATGATGCTATTCTTCAAGATAAAGTCGTCATGCACAGAGCCAGGATACTTGGCATTCACATGGGAGATGTACTGGTCCGCCAAACACATAATCTGCACATTCTGCACACTTGTTCATTTCTCCGGGGGGAGGGGAGGAGGAGCAAATGCTACATGTGTACCATCAATGGCACCAATTATGTTGGAGATATGTCCTAGGACATAAAAGTCAGCTTTCACTGTGGCCAAATCCTCCACCTGTGGGAATACAATGTAGCTGCGCACGTGTTTAAGCAGGGCTGACAACACTCTGGTCAACACGTTGGAGAACATTGGCTGAGACATCCCTGATGCCATGACAACTGTTGTTTGGAAGGAACCACTTGCCAGGAAATGGAGCACTGACAGGACCTGCACTAGAGGGGTAATACATGTTTGCTGGCGGATAGCTGACTTCAGGTCTGGCTCCTACTGGGCACACAGTTCTTGGATTGTGGCCCGATCAAGTCTGTATGTTAGTACAATGTGTCTGTCCTCCATTGTTGAAAGGTCTACCAGGGGTCTGTACACTGGAGGATGTCTCCATCTCATAATCATTCACAGCGGTTGAAGCCTAAGGAGGAAAACGGTGAGCAGGGGGTCATAATCACACATCTATTGCAATAATGGTGCATTTCTGCATTTACAGAACCAGAATGTGAATCCGAGAGTCAGTTGTTGTGCCAATGTCTGCTGTGACATGGCCTGTGCCTCCCTGAAACGGCAGCTGCCTGGCCTGTGAGGAGGGACAAGTGGAAATGAGATAATTCCACTGGCATTGTGCGCCATTGCCGTAGGCGGTCGATGACCGCCGCGCAACTTTGCATTGGTTATCATTGGGCCCTATGGGTTCCAGGAGCTAATGGCGATGTACGCCAGCGGTGATGGTACACACCGCCGCAGACGTGACTACCATTTTCTATCTATTCACTCACTTACTACCTGACCTTCAACAGGAGAGGACCTACACTGCAAGTGCTGCTGTGACCTGTTTCTGGAAGCGACAATGGCGCATGTGTCTGGGAAAGGGCCCCTGCCTTCACTGCGGAAGAGTTGGAGAGACTGGTGGATGGAGTACTATCCCAGTACATGTTACTCTACGGTCCTCCAGACAAACAGGTGAGTACACTGTGAGCATGATGCGTGGGCCATGAATGTATGGAGTGCTGTGTGTGTAAGCCACATGTAGTGGGGGCTGAGGTGTCCTGGCCAGAGTGCTGTATGTATGGTGGTCAATGTATGTGCGTCATGGGATGGGAGGGATAAAGTGGGCCATGAGTGTGACGGTCCGGACGGTTAACTAATTCCCTTTTCTGCTGTCTTTTTCCTGCAGGTCAGCGCCAATCAGAAAAAGGGTATTTGGGGTGCCATCACCAAGGAGATGCGGACCCTGGGGGTCTTTGACAGGTGGAGCACCCACTGCTGCAAACGGTGGGAGGACCTGCGCCGCTGGGCAAGGAAGACGGCAGAGGCCCAGCTGGGGTTGGCCTCCCAACGAGGAAGGGGTGCCCGTCGTACCTGTTCTGCATCCTGGCGGTGGCCTATCCAGAACTGGATGGGCGCTTGAGGGTATCGCAGCAGCCACAAGGGGGTCAGTACAAATTCAGATTCATTACTTTACGCATGTTAAGGTTTTACCTGGGTGGGGATGTGGACTGTGGGTGCCCCTAGGCCAGGGCGAACATGGCAGGGTAGGTCTCTTGTTGGCAGGCTCTGAAGCACTCCAACTCCAATAGTGTTAGTGGGCATCTACTACTGGTCAGGGCCCTGTTTGTTTCAGGTGTGCAGCTGATGGCGTTAGGCATTGTACCCCATGGGCTGGTGACTAGCATTGTAACTGGTAGTGCATGGAATAGTGCATAGGGCTGTTCCCTGTGAGTTGTGTATGCCCACGGTAGTATTGTTGCTGGCATTGACCAAGTGTATCCTCTGTCTCTACCCCACCTTTTTGTTTGCCACCCTGTCCTTGTATGCATTAGCATCACCTGGCGGAGGAGCTGAGGCTCCGGCGACAGAGGGAGCTGCATCCCACATGGGCCTGGAGACCGAATCCCCCAACGGTGAGGGCACCAGTGGGATGGAGGACGAGGGGATCACCACAACGGGGACACCACAGACAGCGACTCCTCCTCCGATGGAAGCTCCCTAGGTGCCCGCTCACCTAGGAGGGTGGACATCTCCTTCGCCCCAGGCACCTCAGGCCCTGCCCCAGTCAGCCATGCTGCCCTCAGTGAGGAGGCTATTGACCTCCTGACATCCCTCACTGTTGGGCAGTCAACCATTCTGAATGCCACCATGGTGTATAGAGGCATTTGCAACAAACAAATGCATACCTGGAGGGCATTCACTCTGGCATGGCGGCCCGATAGAGAGCATTTCAGGCTCTGGCCTCCTCACTGATGGCAGCCATTGCCCCTGTCTCTAGCCTTCCCCCTCCAACTTCCTCTACCCAGTCCCAATCCCCTCAACCCCAACCTATCCCAAGCACACCTTCAGACCAGCATTCACCCAAATCAACACACAAAAGTGGCTCAGGCAAACACAAGCACCACACTTCATCTCACAGGCACTCACACAAGCACCATGCCCATGCAGACACACCAAGATCCACTGCCTCCACTGTGTCCCCCTCCTCCTCCTCGTCCACCTCCCAATAGCGTCTCTACTCACACCTGCATGCACTACATCCTCATCCACTACCTCCATCACCAGCACGCCCATCACTACACAACCCTCACTGGCAGTCACCACCCCCACATCCATGCACACGTCCCCTGTGTGTCTGTGACCCCTCCTCCCAAAGTACACAAATGCAAGCACCCACTCAACCAACAGCCATCCACCTCAAAACAGCATCCAGCACATGCACCTGCACCCAAAGTCAGCAAACAGACACCTCCTTCAACCACTCCCTCTTCCTCCACTCCCAGACCTTCTCCCTCTTCCCATCCCAGTGTCCCTAAGAAGCTTTTTCTGGCAAACATTGACCTCTTCCCTACACCCCCCATCCTTCCTCTCAGGCCAGGGTGGCCAAAACCCAGTCCAGCACCTCAGCCATCAAGTCCATGTCCGCTGTGGTTCCTGCAGCTGTCAGAGGCTCAAAGGGTGCACCCATCAGCTCAGCCAGTGTGCCACCAACCACTGCCAAGGCAAAAACCATTCCGACACCTGGCAAGGTGAAGAAGGTGACAGCATCCAGCAAGGGGAAGGAGCCACAACCACCCAGCAAGGCCACCTCAAAGACTCCAGCTGCCAGACCCCAGGTGACACCACCATCTGCCAAGTTGAGGAAGGGGGCACAAAGCAGCAGGCAAGGCACTTCAGCCGTCCGAGGCTGCAGGTGAAGGCCTGGTGGCTACCAGCACAACCACCAGCACTGCCACCTGCACTGCGGCCAGCACCACCAGCAGCCCCACCGCTAGCAATGCCGCATGCACTGCCACCTGCACCGCCGTAAGCACCACTATTGTCAGCAGCAGCAGCCCCAGTGGGCAGCTGTCCGAGGCTGCAGGAGAAGGGCTGGAGACTCCCCCCACTACTGGCAGCACCGCCACGTGCACCGCCGCAAGCCCAGCCACAGGCACCGCCACCTGCACCACTGACAGTAGCACCACTGCCAACAGCAGCAGCCCCAGTAGGCAGCCGCCTGAGGCTGCAGGAGAGGGGCTGGAGCCTCCCTCCACCACTGGCAGTACCCCCATGGTCCTGGATGGACTCTAGCCCTGCTTCCATGGACTATCATGCATCCTGGTCACTGCAAATCTCGTACACCCAGGTGAGGGACTGTGAACTGCAACACTCCAAGTGTTGCCTCACTGGGCTCAGAGCCCCCTCCAGAACCAGTGGAGAAATGCATCCACTCACCCTATCCTTGGCAGGATGAAGCACACTTTGCACAAAGCCCCCACCAGAACCAGTGGAGAAATGCATCCATTCACCCTATCCTTTGCAAGATGAAGCACAAAGCCCCCTCCAGAAACAGTGGAGAAATGCATCCACTCACCCTTTCCTTGGCAGGATAAAGCACACTGAGCACAAAGCCCCCTTCGGAACCATTGGAGAAAGGCATCCACTTGAGAGACTGTGGCTTTGCACTTCCCAGGACCAGGCAGTGGGCAAACCACCCACTTGAGAGACTTGAGAGACTGTGGCTTTGCAGTCCCCAGGAGCAAGCAGTGGGAAAACCACCCACTTGAGAGACTTGAGAGACTGTGGCTTTGCACTCCCCAGGACATGGCAGTGGGCAAACCACCCACTTGAGAGACTTGAGAGACTGTGGCCTTGCACTCCCCTGGACCAGGCAGTGGCAAACCACCCACTTGAGAGACTTAAGAGACTGTGGGTTTGCACTCCCCAGGACCAGGTAGTAGGCAAACCACCCACTTGAGGGACTGTGGCCTTGCACTCCCAAGGACAAGGCAGTGGGCAAACCACCCACTTGAGAGACTTGAGAGGCTGTGCTTTGCACTCCCCAGGACCAGGCAGTGGGCAACCCACCCACTTGAAAGACTAGAGAGACTTGCCTTGCACTCCCAAGGACCAGGCAGTGGGCAAACCACCCACTTGAGAGACTGTGGCCTTGCACTCCCAGGACATCGCTGTGGGCATGGAGCCCCCTCCAGGAGCAGTGGCGTTGTCCCATCTTCCGGCTGAGGTTTCCCCCCTTCCCCATCCCCCTGAGGTGCCATTGTGTTTTCGACCTGATGCCCCTGCAGTGTTCTCATCGAATTGAGGCAGGAGTCAAGTGTGGGCTTGGCCTATGAGTTTTGGCCCAGTGGCCCACGGACATTTTGAGTGGAATATGTACAGCCTTATATACATATTGTATATATTGTAAATACTGTTTTTGAATTTGTAACGTGTATCTGACTATTTATAATATGACACTCATTTGACTCAATTCCTTTTGTCCTTGCGTTCTTCCAGAGGGTTACGGGGTGTATATGTAATGTTGATGCATGTGTTTGTGTGTATGGTGTTGGGGGTGAGGGTGGGGGTGTTGCATGTTGTGTGTGTGTGTCACTCTCTTTTTCCTCCCCCTCCCCTGTGTGCTAGGTGCAGTACTCACTGTGGTCGTCGCCGCCGCCGTTTATACTCCTGGTAGATGAGAAGATACACCAACACGGGTAACACCTGTAGTTCGGGCTCCACGGCGTCCTAGTTCTTCCTTGAGTGTCGAGAGGTGAGTGGTTTCCCTTCTGTGTACTGTTCCCGCCATCCTTTTGATGGCATTGGTACCGCTGGCAGATTGGCGGGTTGTAATGTGGTGGGCGGTACATTGTCTTCCGCATGTCTTTTGGCAGTTACCGCTGTGATGTTTGTTGCTACCGCCGTGGCGGTCGGAGTGTTAAAGTGGCTGTCTGTGTTGGCGGTTTCCGCAGTGGTCGTGATTCGAGTTTTTTTAGTGCTGGCCTGTTGGAGGTATTACCGCCGGTATAACACCAATCATCAAGGTTGTAATGAGGGCCAGTATCTTCAAACGTAACATATCATTACATTAAAACAATGCAAACCACATAACATGAGCAAGAGACATTATCCATCGTAAAAAATGCAATAGATCAAAAGGAGGCAGGCGTGCCTTCAAGGGCTAAATGGAGCTGGCCGACCTCAAGTTTAGTGCAAAAGCCCCTTGATTGAACAGAGGAGAGCGCCCAGTCACACCCTCATGAGCCCTTGCTTCTCTATCCATGCTCCTGCAACATTTGCGGCCTTGCCTAGTAACAGTGGTTTACAGATCTTTCTGAGTTTTTAGGTGAATTTGAAATCATTGCCTTACAAGAAGCCAGGTCCACCACTGACCACCCCATTACTGGTTTCCTTGAGTTCAATAAATCCCCCTCAAAAGAGCATAAAAATGGTAGGCCATAGGAGGCCTCTAACTATATTTTTCCACAAAACTTCAGGTCTCGACTGAATCCATAGAGTTGCAGGAAAACTGTCTTTTTCCTTACTCCTACTATGGAATTTTAAAAAACTTTGACTCTATCCAATGTACTACTCTATGTCTCAGCCTATACCTTTCTCAATATAACCTTCACCTCTACTCTCTGACTCATCCCAAACCTCATTCAACTATTATGATCTACAAAATAACCATTTCTAGCCTCTTCCCTCCTGTACGTCTCCCTGGATCATCCCAAACCTCATTTTACTACTACAATCTCCAAAACAACCATTTCTAAATTCTTCCTGCATGTATCGCTCTTTTGACTCATCCCAAACCTCATTTTACTAGTATGATCTCCCTAATCCATTTCTAGAGACTCTTCCCTCCTCCATCTCTCCTTTTAGTCATCCCACAACTCATCTTACTACTATGTTCTCTCAAATAACACTTTCTAGATTATTGCCTCTTCTATCCCTCCATTATTCTATCCATTCCTATCCTATCCATTAATCCAACTAACAGGCACCAATCAAATGAACTCATATTTCCCTCATGCTGATCCACCACTAATCCTTATTGGGTTCCAGAGTAGTGTGCTACTCGCTGAAAAGTGCTTCAAAACCTTGTCAGGGGTAGTAAGCACTATTTAACTACAATTACAAATACAAGCAGTCAAACTGCTAACCTGGAGATGTAATCGCTCACTCCAATGGACTGAAGCTTAATGGAGGACTTTAGCATGAACTTTTTTCAAGATAAGTATGAGGAAGCCCCAGAGTTGGCCTTTGGAAGTACGAGGAACATCAAGAAAAAATAAGGCCTAAAAGAAATCCACAAAACTCACTGGGTGAACTGGTGGTCAGCCACCTCAATATCTTGGGCCTCAAAGTCTTGTACGGAAGGTTTCCGCAGGATGCTCTACCTAGCTGAACAAGGGCAGGTGAAAAAACTCAGTCCTACCTTGATGACACCACTGTAATGCAGAAATGTTCCATTTAGTGGAAAACTACTGCATAGTACCACACACTGACAGTGACCATCGTCCCCAAGTTAAAAGAGTAAGCACAAACTTGGCACAAAACACCGTGGCCAGTGTCACCAGCAAGGAAGTTTTAACTGATAACCTTAGACAACAAAAGAGGAGGGAGGACTTGAACGGGAAAATCATGACTGGATGTGTAAAAATGACAAGCGGGGGTCTCCACTGAAAACACATCTTCAATCACCAAGTGGGCAAATTTAACTACCATGCTGCTTGTGAAATTTCCAAACACAAGGACAGTTAACACACAGCCTTGCACCTTTCAAAATTGTTCCCTCCCACTGCCATGATCTTTAGCTCAAAGAAAGCTCTGAATACCGCACTTAGAGCAGTTTTTAATAAGAAGCTAGTGACTGAGCTTAAGCTGTCACAAAAACGTTTAAAGCAAGCAGTGTGGTTTCAGAAGATAAGTTACATTGATCAATTCTTGATTAGTTTCTTGTACAAGAGTAAAAAGAGCAACTCGAAAAAACTTTGGTTCCTGACAATGCAGCAGTAGAGCTGGCAATACCAACATCTCTGAATTGCATTTATCAGCCTTTCTGGCCACACACTTCATGTTCAATTACCCTGTAGAAAGCTCAAACTGCCACATCACCCAGGAAGAACAGGCCACACTCAATAAGTTCCATGGAGGCTGTTAGCCCCTCTAGTCGCAGAGGCTGTGAAAGCTCCACTCCCCCTCTAAATATCTGTCCACCTTGATGTTTCAACTGTACCTACCTTGGTGGAAGTCAGATCAGATGGGGCCCATGAGCCAAATGGTTTTTCCCAGGCCCTCTTTAAGCAGGACATCAACTTTTTGGTTAGTAAACTCACACTACTATTTGATCACTCTCTAATGAGTTCTCTAATACCAGACTCTTGGCATGGCACTAGTATTGAACCAATTTCTAAGCGTGTCTCTAAAGTTGACTCCAGCAATTACAGGCTGTTAGTGCTTCTGGAAAATGGAGCAAATATTTTCACTGGCCAACATTTGGAAGACCTTTACTGTTTAGTTGTTTAGTTACACTTCAAGTATGAGCAGCTAGGTTTGTGGGAGTGTAGTATAGGAGATTACATAAGTAATACATAATTAAAAAAAAAATTAATAGATAATTATTACATTGTTTAATAATCATGTATTTTATTTTATTTTTGTATATATAATTTGTTTTTGGTTAATAGTGTTCTAATTAAGAGTTTTAGATTTGTTGTAATTTAATAGCGTTATTCAAATATGTTCTGTGTTTGAATTGAAGTACTTTCCCTACTGCTCCATAGACTGGAGTGGGAATAGCAACATTTACCCATCCGAAGTACAACATTTTCCCTACAGTTGCACAAACTGGAGTACCAATAGTAAATCTTACCCGTCCAAAGTCGAACGCTTTCCCTAATGTTGCACAAGCTGGAGTGCGAATAGTAAATTCACAACCTCCGAAGTTCAACGCTTTCATTACTGTTGCACAGACTGGCATGGGAAAAGTAAATTCAATCCTTCTAAAGTCTGTGTTATTTACTGGTGAACAGGCTGGAGTGGAAATAGTAAATCCTACCCCTCTGAAGTCCAATGCTTTCCCTACTCTTGCACAATCTGTAAGGTAAACCCAATCAGTATAGTTGATTTGTGGAAGCCTTGCACGGACTCTGAAGGCCTGGATTATGTTTTAAGGGCTACTTAAATGGGTGGCACAATAAGTGCTGCAGGCCCACTAGTAGCATTTCATTTACAGGCCTTGGGTATATGGTTTACCACTGTACAGTGGACTTATAAGCACATTAAATATGCCAATCAAGTAAAACCGTATTTAAGCACTGGTCAGCAGTGGTAAAATGAACAGTGTCCTAAGGCCAACAAACACGAGTTTTCGGGAAGACCACCCTAAGGCTGACAAGCCTAACATTACCATTGCATATATTTCAATGGCAAGAGCATTTGTACTGCTGTATTTTTCAGAGAATGTTGTTGCTTTGGGCTTCATACCAGGCCTGCCTCTCTTATTCACATGCAGTCAGATAAATGTGCACTTCACTACTTACCAATGCTAATCCTAAACGGCATATACATTTCGCCTTATGAATAGAGGCCATTTATGAATAAACGCTATTTAAATTTCGTTAATGTCTGTGTCAGTTTCAAAATGCGATGTTTCGAAATGCGATAGCTGCTGATTTCTGTCGAATTCTTGCAATTACAAGTACCTAATTTATTCAATATAAAAACTTCTGGCCCAGCAGACTGAGGCTAAAAAAAGGAACAGAAAACAGACAAAAACAAATCAGTGCAATCTACACAATCACTTCTCCCCTGAGCTGTGCCAATCCAGCAATTCAAATAGAATGATCATTAATAATATAATGAGGCCATTATCTGCCTCTCTCCCACTGCGGGTTCCTGTTGATGCAGTGAGCAGTCATCGGCTGTTTACAGTGCTACCGCATCAATTTACCAGCCTTTTGGTGACAGGATGATGAAGCGGCCTCTTAGTTTCTAACTGAAGGCTGTCCAGGCATGGCTAACCGAGAAAAAATACAGTTTTAACTTATATGTGTTAATGCCAAACACTCCTTGCTGTAACTCAGAATTGACAACAGATTAAACACATAAAAAATAAACCAATTTAACATATCATTAAACAAATCTGTTCTTTATTATCCGATGTATACATCTAAGCTCGCTTTCTTATCAATAGTCTGTCTTACTATAGCTTAATAGGAACTCGCAGTTATGAATATATATATATTTTTTTTTCTCTGCATGCTTTATCTTTGTGACAGAACAATGATGTCATTTTCTAATTTAAACGGTATGATTTTATTTTCCAAGTACATTTTGCAACTGAAAAACATGAATGGTTTGGTAACACCAATTGGACACAAAACACAGAAGTATGCACACAGCAATAAAATACAGACAACAGTTACCTGCACGCAGCATTCAAAGTGGGACACATACAAATAAAGAGCACGCAGGTACATGTATAATCACAGAAAACATGCATATAGGTATGGATTCTCACATAGTCTGAGTAGGTGAGTGGAGGTTAATTGAGTGTGTGATTTGATAAAGGAAACTATGTGCATTGATAAGTGGGTGGAAGAATTAAATATAAATTGCAGAATGACTAGCGTGGTGATCTTTCTGGTTAATTGATTGACCAGAGGAGATCTTTTCGTTCTGCATCCAAGCCATGCCTATACAGAGAAGAGGACAGAAGGAGTATTGAGGTTGTCATTGTTGTGTTTTGTTGAATCCTTATAGCCTTCTGGAGAATTGCTTTGGTGTCAGGAGGGATGAAAAGTGAAATGCACTACCTGTATTGCTTTGATGGGGTACCTATACTTAACCTCTTAGCTGCTGGGCCTTCTTCCCCTCCCCTACCCCACCTGAGTGCTGAGCCTGTTTTTTGGCTACCTGGGGTAGCTTGTGCTTAGGGCTCCATAACCAGTTTACCATGGAAGGTGTCCATGCCAAATTTGTGTCCTTTTTTCCAACGTCCTGTGAATTGTAAAGGTCCCCAGGGTTTGTGGATTCCCCTGAAGGGAACTGAGAAAATAGCAAAAATATAGCAAACATTTGAGATTTTTAGAAAAATAGGGAAAAAGTGCTGCAGATAAAAGTGTCTGTTTTTCCCCTAAGAATGGCATCCACAACGGTGGATGGCAATGGTTTGCTGTACCAAAGTCATCATCTTCCCAGCTTTCAGGAACATGCAGAGCTGAATCCCAAAACCTAATTTTGTACCATAGTTTTGGCATTTTCCAAAAGATAGCCTATTTTCCCAATTTTTTGCGCTCTTAAGCTACTTCCAATTTGTGGTGGAAACCAGGGTGAATCCCATAGGTGAGCCAGAAATTGTATGGATTTCTGAAAAGTAGACAACATTCTGAATTTAGCAAGGGGTCATATGTGTAGATTTTTCAAGGTTTTGCCAAAGAAAAGAACTGTTGAAATAAATAAATATTGAAAATGAATAGGAAAAAATGAGTATTCGTGGCATTTTCAACTGTAACTTTTTGTCACGATGGCTGATCGATTAATGCAATATACCATTACGTTCACTGGACTGTTCTGTAGGGAAATATATGGTTTGTAGGTTCTCCAAGAATCAAAGGTACCAAGAGCCAACAACTGAGCTGTACAGTAAAATTGTTTTTCATTGAGTACCAAGTACAGACCAATTCTTACAGCGAAATAGAGTGAAAAATGGGTATCAAGGAAACATATGGACTTCTGAAATGGACACATAATATAGAGTTTAGGAGCAGTGGTTATTTCTACATCTCTGAATTTGTAGGTAACTGTGCTAGCGTATGATTTGAAGAGTGTTTTTCAAAATATCATCTTGCTTATACATTGGCTTCCATTTGAAAGGCACAAATGCAGTGAAATCCAATAGACAATAACAATGTACTACTACTCTATGCTCCCACAAATCTCACCATAAAAATGGTACCTCACTTTTGTGGGTAGGCCTAGTTCCTGTGACAGAAAATGACCCAAACACAACATGGACACAGCACGTTTTTCCAGCAAAAACTTGCCTTTTTTCCAAAGTGAGTAGCTCGAAATATTGGACCCTAAACTTCAAACTTTAACCTAAAACACATTTTCCTCACATTTCTGCGATGAAAGTTCTGGAATCTGCAGGCGCCCAGTGCTCCCCCAAGTCTCCCCAGAACAAAGGTGCATAATTTATGTGGGTGGGCCAAGTGCCCACTTCAAGGAAGGGCCCAAAACATTTTGTGGCAATATTGATAGCAATGGTTGGTGTACTAATGAGTACTGGGATTGAAAACCATGTAGGGAAATGTAACAAATTGGACATTTTGGGAAAGTAGACATCAAGGGGAGTCCAGGGAGGTATCGCTTATGTGGATCCCCCAAAGTTGTTTACCCAGAACACCCTGCAAAGATGAAATATTCAATAAAAGCACTATTTTTCCTTTCATTGCTGTGACGTAAAGTACAGGAATGTGCAGGTATCCACAAACTTCCTACCATCTAGCCTTCCCGCACTTGTCCCAATAAAAATGCTACTCCACCTGTGTGCCTGGGCCTAGTGCCCATGACAGGAATGGAACACACAAGACTCAATGTTAGTCCTTGCATGAGGGCTACTAATGACCCCGGGTGAGCCATACATGACGCAGTCTGACTTCTGTCTCAGTCTCTGATCCTGTCTCAGAGCTGTATTCCATAACCCGAGTTAGAGCAGTCATCCAATGAGATGCCTTCTCTGCTACTGGCTAAACACATCCTTCTAAACCACTATTCTATGTAGAAAGCAGATCTGTTGTTAAAACTGTTGGTGAGTGTGGTGTGATTGATGTGTGCAACAGTAAATAACGTCAGTCACCTTACCATGTCTTCTTCCGTCAATCAACAGGTTCCCCAAAAACACTAAAAAGCCCTAAAAAAGAGACATAGGGCCTGATTCTAACTTTGGAGGACGGTGTTAAACCGTCCCAAAAGTGGCGGATATACCACCTACCGTATTACGAGTCCATTATATCCTATGGAACTCGTAATACGGTAGGTGGTATATCCGCCACTTTTGGGACGGTTTAACACCGTCCTCCAAAGTTAGAATCAGGCCCATAGTATTACTTCAACTTGCAACATAGCCATCATCACAGCCTTTAGGGCTGGTGGCGCCCAGTGTCACAATTAATGTTGGTGCCCCCCCATGACCTCCTTCTTCGATTCCCACTCTAGCTAGCAAAAGTGTCCCTAATCTCTCCATAGCCACTGACTCTCATACATTTATTTTATTTTGAAGTGTTGGTAACAGCTAGCTTTACTAATCCATTTGGCTATCAACAAAATACAGATCTATTCTTTGCAGCAGACATATTAACCTTCTGCACTACTTTATGCCGTCAAAACTGCCTCTAGACAAACATCTGATATCTCTCTCTAGCTGGAATGCAGGAACATAATCACAAGAGTTATCTTGACATTTTTATTATTGCCTAAAAGCCTAAAAGCTATATACACATATATTATGTATATAGAGAGAGACATCTCTCTTTATCTCTCTTTCTATATATATAGCTATGTAAAGAGATCACTTTTATATACGTCTGTGGCTTCCCTGGGGACCGATCTTGGACCAAGGAAAACCACACATGTATAAGAAGCATTTACAATGCAAAAGGCCTTAAATTTGTGAGAGTTACTTTCATTGTAAATGACATTGGGCGTCATTATGACTTTGATGGTCTTTTGGGAAGACCACTGCGGTGATGAGGCCAAAAGACCACCATGTTGGCGGTAATCAGACCCCCATATTAAAAGTCACACTGTGAAGACAACCAAATTTCAGCCAAAAATCTAAAACCACCAGGACACTGGAGGGCGGGAAAGAGGCAGTCCCACCACCAGCCTGACACAAATCCGCCCACCAGATTACGAGCCACAAATCACCACAATGGTTCTTCCATGGTGGAAAACCTATGGCGTAGCGAACTGCCGTGGTCAGAGCTCACATCATTCAAAACACCACAGTACATTGGATAGTTTGAATACCCCACACCTGACAAACATCCACACACCAACACACCTACTCACTGCACTATATAACACAACTCTACACAAACCACACTCCTTTGCAATAAAAACATCATACAGTTATCTAGAGACCAGGATAAAATTATAGATATAGCACCTTTACACATTAGGCACACATACACATCACACTCAGCACACACCCCGCATCAGCACAACTAACACAATACACACAACACTAGCACACACAATTTGCGACTGTCTCACCCTCACAACGCAGCACCCACACCTCACCAATTGCCCAACACTGCACCCTTACACTCACAACACCTGCACACACTGTCTACACAAACATTACCAAGTCCCCACAAAAACACCAATATTTCACTGACAACGCATTGAGGGTAATGGTGGATGAAATTGTCAGGGTAGAGCCACAACTGTTTGGAGCACAGGTCCAACAAACATCGATTGCTAGGAAAATAGAGTTGTGACAAAGGATAGTCAACAGAGTCAATTCACTAGGCAGCCATCCACGCACAAGGGAGGACATCAGGAAGAGGTGGAACTACCTTAGGGGGAAGGTGCGTTCCATGGCATCATGCCACCAGATTGTTGTGCAGAACACTGGCAGTGGGCCCCCACCTCCTCCCCCACAGTTCACGTCATGGGAGGAGAAGGCCATGGACATGCTGTATCCTAAGGGCCTGATTGGAATACCTGGGGGACAGGGGTCTGGTAAATGCCCACAGTCATGTCACAATCTGTATTGTCCTGCATGCCTCCTCACCACCCAAATAGTCCCTAATTAACTAAATGTCTCACTACACCTCCCACCTAATCACCTAATGCCCCTCTCCTGCATGCCACCACTCCACTCAGCTCAACTGTCCTCACAGCCCTTGGCAATGACATGTTAACTACTGGCTACTCATAGCACTACGACTCCCAGAATGCACTAACCCATTATGGTGAAAACCTAGAATGTGCACAACCCATGAGATGTAATACATGTACCACTAAAGTACTAGCGACACGATCTAGATTGTTCTAATGAGGGCCAGTACATGGCAATGACAGAAATACAATGGCACATTCACAAGAGCAATCAAAGAAAACTGCTGAGTGACCATTCCTAATGGCCACTGATCAAATATCCCAAGCCAGAAATAGATTGACCTGGGTTGGAAAGTAAGATGGCTGAGTCGATGCACATGCACAACATCTAGATGCAGGACTATTACCCTTGCATATTAACATACTGTGTTCCATCTAGGACACCATTGTGCATTGTGCAATTACATTGTGTGATATCTAGCGTGCCTGATAATTCACTAGGTAACAGAGGTGAACAGTCATATCAAATATCAGACAAAACCAGAACCCATCTGCAGTGCAATATGTACCAAACTTTTATTACAGCCTCTGTTAGACTTTTCATCCTTGGCGTGGGCTCCCTTAACCTTTTGCCTCTGTTCCCCAGGTTGTTGATGTGTACTGGACTCTGATTTTGCTGTTTTTGTTAGTCTGAGCACTTTACTGCTGTTAACCAGTGCTAAAGTGCAAGTGCTCCTTTACAAAATGTGTATGTAATTGGCTTATCCATGACTGGCATATCTGGTTTACTAGTAAGTCCGTAGCAAAGTGCACTAGAGGTGCCAGGGCCTGTAACTCAAATGCTACTAGTGGGCCTGCAGCACTGGTTGTGCCACCCACATGAGTAGCTCTGCAATCATGTCTCAGACCTGCTATTGCAGTGTCTGCGTGTGCAGTTTTAACTGTAAATTCGACATGGCAAGTGTTCCCACTTGCCAGGCCCAAACCTTCCCTTTTTTACATGTAAGGCACCCCTAAGGTAGGCTCTAGGTAGCCCCAAGCGCAGGGTGCAGTGTATGGTTAAGGTAGGACATATAGTAATGTGTTTTATATGTCCTGACAGTGAAATATTGCTAAATTCGTTTTTCACTGTTGCAAGGCCTGTCCCTCTCATAGGTTAGCATGGGAGCTACCTTTAAATCTGATTAAAGTGTAGATTCCCTTTGGGAGCGGATGGACATGTAGAGTTTGGGATCTCAGCTCACAATTTAAAAATACATCTTTTAGTAAAATTGATTTTAAGATTGTGCGTTTGAAAATGCCACTTTTGGAAAGTGAGCATTTTCTTGCTTATACCCTTTCTGTGACTCTGCCTGTTTGTGGATTCCCTGTCTGGGTCAGTTAGACAGTTGGGCTGGTTGCACCTCACACTAGACAGTGACACAAAAGGAGCTGGGGTGTAGTCTGTATTTCCTGATGAGCCATCTGTGCTAGGAGGGAGGGGAGGAGTGGTTACTTAGACCTGAAAGGGCTGTGCCTGTCCTCACACAATGCAGTCTCTGACCCCCGGTGAGTGTCTGGGGCCTGGCCTGGGCAAGGCAGGATTTCACATTCAAAAGAGACTTTACTTTGAAGTAGGCCTACTGCAAAGGAGAAATTGGGTATAAGAAGGGCACCCCAAACCACAGACTTTAGATCACTTCAGGACATCAAGAGGAACCTCTGCCTGGAGAATAGCTGAAGTGCTGCCCTGCCTGTGACTGTGCTTTGTGGAGCTTTCCTGTAGTTGCTGCTTCTGCCAGAGTAAGAGGGCAAAGACTAAACTTTATATGCCTTCCATCTTGTGAAGAAATCTCCAAGGGCTTGATTTAGAGCTTGCCTCCTGTTGTTTGAAGTCTCAGGGACAGCAAAGACTTCTCTCTGCCAGCATCTTGAGTCTGTGGAGAGACTCCTGCTCTGATAAGTGGTGCCTTATCCAGTACCTGGGCCCTTGAAAGGAAAGCTGGTGGACATCCAAGGAAATCAACTTCGGACGACTTCGGACTGACGCCGCTGCTCAAATCCTGTGACGCCGCCTGCAACCGACTCCGTGATCTTCGCTGGAACGCGACGACCTTCGCAGGCCTGACACCGCTGCAGCCCTGCTGAAGTCCGGGACTCTGTGGAAGTTGCCACACCACGTCGTGACCGATGCCGCCCGAAGTATGCAGATTCAATGTTTCGCACAGGGGTTAGCTGAGGGTGATTCTCTTTTACCCTGACTAGAGTGAGGGTCCTTGCTTGAACAGGGGGTAACCTGACTGTCAACCAAAGACCGCATTTCTAACAGCCTCCAACATGGAGTATAGAAATCTAGTCACAGAGTTGTATGTACAACAAAGGTATGCAGTATAGCATCTGTCAATGTTATTGCAGGGAATCATGTTAAGCTACTGTCTGCAAAGAGGTAACCAAACACACATTCTAACCTGAAGTCTGTGTCTCACTCCCTTCCCACAGGTAACCCTGCCATTGCCACCATGGATAGGATACCTGAGACTGCCAGTCCCCCTCAGGATGAAGGCCCCAGTGAGAATAACACACCAGGATGGCTGGACAATGTCAAACAACTTGGCCCATCTGGGACACCAGGTCAGTCAAAGACTCCCTGCCTCACCCTACTCACATCAACACCCCCACCCCGGGTGCATCCACATCACAAGAAACAATTTTCCCCCAACCCTGTGCCCCAAGGACTAGTCAATCAATTGTGTGCCCCACAGTACAGGGACTTGAGTCAAACCTTGACATCCCTGACAATGAAGGCCTTGCTACCACTGTGTCCTGTGTAACCAAGTGGTGTAGCAGCTTCTCTGATGAATCCATCTACCATGACCTCACTCATCACCCTATTTTTCATTTGAGCATTTGTTTTACCTTTAGTATTCTGATATGCACAATAAATCAAATCACAATTCAACACAGCTACTGTATATCGGTCTTTTATAATACATAAACAATTACCATGCTCGCCAACTGTGGTCTGGTCATGCCCCCCTGCATCAAACAGCCAGTGTAATGGCCATCCGACAGAGGTCCCCTCAGCAGGAGACACATGACAACAGAAATGTCACAGGATAGAAGTCAGAGAGGTTGAAATTGAGGGCAACACATAGTATTGTCAGTATTCCAAACTGCAAATAGACCATGACAGAGAGAACTATCAGGATGGAAGGCATGGTGGCATACAATGCACAAATATAGGTAATAAAAGTCATGTCCTTGGTAAACAACCTACAAGGCAGGGGCACCCAGAATGGACCTATAAATCACCAGGTACAGGCTCTTCAAATACCCATACCATAGTTACACAAGCATATATCCCATGGAACACACAAAGAAAATTACTGAGGAACCCAGTGCATTAATCATACACTGACATAGGCCAAATACCTGTAGGATTGTTACTCATCTTGGTCACTATACAGTTGCCTGCACCTTGGACAGCAAAGTCAGATTACAAACACAGCCAGGTCTCGTGGTCATCACAAAGTATACCACCCTTTATGTAGGCAGAGGCCATGATCCAATCATCACACATGGGACACAAACGTCAACTGACACGTAATACACCATTTCACATCCCCTCAACCCCACTAGTAATAGAAAAGGACTAAGCAGTCACAACCCCACTTGTATGAAAGTAGTACAAACAAGGTACAATCCCACTGTAACTACATCCATCTTACATGCTATCTGTCATGTACACCTCTCATGTCTGTCAACAATTACCATTGGCTACTGACAATGAATACCTCAAGCCATAGGTTGGAGATCCAAACACGAAATAGCAATTTCAGTGAGTGGAAGGAAAAGAGGATAGGAGAATGCAAGAAACATACCTTAATACTGAGTAGTCCATTACAGAAGTGTATGTTAGGATCAGATATTACACGCCTTGTCCTTCCATAGCCACATTGTAATGGAGTTCCCCTGACCAGGCTGGGTACCTCACTGGTGTCAACAGCCAAGGACAATTTGGATAGCCTGATTCACCTGTGAAGACAATGGTAGAACAATTCATTAATAGGTCCTGCGACTGGCTATTTTGTGATGACAGGTGACATAACACACAAACACACACTACAATGCAAACTTACCAAGCAGCCAGGGCCTCTATGTTTGTAGTTGTGCCATCAGATGTGGGACATTGCTGTTCTGCATGATGTGCGAATAATGCACAGATCCAGGAAACTTGGCTGAGACTTTTGAGATGTACTGGTCTGCCAGACACACCACCTGTACATTGATTAAGTGGTAGTTCTTCCTGCTCCTATACATCTGTTCATTGTCACTGGGAGGGACCAGGACTACCACATGAGGAATGTGTCCCATCTCATAAAAGTCTGCCTTCACATAGGCCAAACCCACTCTTTGGGGAAACCTGATGTAGCTGTCCAGGTGTTTGCACACAGTATATCCTTCAGCATCAGACTGAACACAGGTTGAGACATCCATGCTGTTAAGGCGACAGTATTCTGAAAAGACCATGTGGCCAGGAAGTGTAGCACTGAGAAGAGTTGAATGATGGGAGGTATGTCATAGTGACTGCGAATGGCTGGTATCAGATCTGGCTCCATCTGTGCACAAAGATCTATTATGGTATGACGATTCAGATGATGTTTAGAAATTGGGTCTTTGGTTGGCAGGTTACCCCCCTGTCCAAACAAGGACCCTCACACTAGTCAGGGTAAAGAAGAATCACCCTCAGCTAACCCTCGCTCACCCCCTGGATAGCTTGGCATGAGCAGGCAGGCTAAACTTCAGAAGTAAGGTGTAAAATATTTGTACCAACACACACAGTAATTTAGTGAAAACACTACAAAATTACACAACACAGGTTTAGAAAAATAGATAATATTTATGTAAACAAAACAAGACCAAAACGACAAAACTCGAACATACACAAGTCAAGTTATGAATGTTAAAAATAATAAGAGTCTTAGGGCCAGTGGTATCAAAGCTTTTTGCATTCGCAAGTGGTACGAATGCCCGTTTGCGAATGCAAAAAGCCCTTTCAGAATGCATCAAAGGCATTCTGAATGCAATTTTAAGGAATCGCTAAAATAGCGATTCCTTAAAATTGCGACCCTGTTTAGAGAGTTGCAAATTGCGACTCTCTAAATAAGAAATCGCAAATAAGGAATCCTTATTTGCGATTTCTAAAGCATATGTATGAAGCAATTCCTTAATGCGAATTGGGCATTAAGGAATCGCTATTACCACCAAGTTGAACTTGGTGGTAACCATGTGCAATTTTTAAAAATGCATTTAAAATGCATTTTTAAAATTTACATGTAAAGCACACATGCCCTTTTGGCATGTGTGCACCTTACATGTTGTTAAAAAATGTTTTGGGGTGCAGCAAAGGGGGCCTTAGGCCCCCAGGACCCTGGACTTTGCATTTCCCAAAATTGCGAATTCCAGTTAGGAATTCGCAATTTGGGACATGCAAAATATTCGCAAATGTGGGTTGACAGGCCCATAGATGCGAATGGGAGCCGGTATCGCAATATGCGATTCGGTAATAGCATTTGCGATTTTTAAGAAATCGCTATTACCGAATCGCAAATATGATGCATTGCATCTTGCGAATCAGAAATAGCGATTTCTGAAAAAATGCTATTTCCGATTCGCAAAAGGCTTTTTTCATACATCTGGCCCTTAATCCTTAGAAAACAGTGAGAATGCTGTTATTGCACAAAAGTATCTGGGTAGTGAAAAAAGAAAGCTGTTCAGGCGAGTGTGTGTTAAAAAAGGTCAGCGATGCGTCAATTTCTCTCTTGCAAGAGAGACTGTGCCCCATTCCTCCGCCAGTCGGGTTGGCATGTGTTGTTTCCTCTCTCCCGCAAGAGAACGATGTGCGGATCTGGACAGGCACCTTAGGTCCGGGCAGGCTTTGCGTTGATTATCGGTGCCCAGTAATGTTGCATTGAAATCCGGTCGCATGGTGTCAAGAAACCGTGCTGCTTTGGGGCTTGCATCGTTAACAGCATCCGCTGCGGGTGTTGCACATCGTTTCTCCAGCTGCGTTGTGTCAATTTCCCAGCCGTGATGCAGGTGGAGCGTCAATTTTAGCCGCGAGGCTGGTGGCGTGTTGTTTATCAACCGTGGGGCTGGTGGTGTGTCGAAGGTTTCCCTGCACGGCGGTCTTTGCGTGGATTTCTGTCCTTTTCCACCAGTTTCACCGTTTAAGGGCCCAGAGACTGGTTAGGGCACCACTTGGCAGGCAGGACTCTCAGTAGAAAGCCCAGGTGCTGGCAGAGAGAAATCTTTGATGTCCCTGAGACTTCAACAACAAGAAACAAGCTCAGTTCGAGCTCTTGGAGATTCTTCACCAGTGGGAAGTCACACAAAAGTCAGTCTGTGTCCTCTCTCAGGTAGAAGCAGCTATTGCAGGCCAACCCAGCAAAGCACAGTCACAGGCGAAGGGGTAATACTCCTTCTCCAGCTCTTCTCCTTGGCAGAGGTTCCTCTTGATTCCAGAAGTAATCTGATTTTCAGGGGTTTTCTTATACCCCTTTCTGCCTTTAAAGTAGGCCTACTTCAAAGAGAAGTCTCTGTTGTTTTCAAAATCCTGTCTTGCCCAGTCCGGGCCCCAGACATACACCAGGGAGTTGGAGACTCGATTGTGTGAGGGCAGGCACAGCCCTTTCAGGTGTAAGTGACCACTCCTCCCCTCCCCTCATCCCAGATGGTTCATCAGGATATGCAGGCTACACCCCAGCTCCCTTTGTGTCACTGTCTAGAGGAGAGATGCAAACAGCCCAACTGTCAAACTGACCCAGACAGGGAATCCACAAACAAGCGGAGTCACAGAACCTAAAAACCAACTTCACTAAGAGATGTATTTTTAAATTGTGATTTCATGGAGTGGTCAAGTGTTGAATCAGTACATGCATATTATTTGGTGATCAGTCAATTGTTTTTCATATAGGTGATACAAGTATGGAGAGTTATGACCATGATTAGGACAGAATTTCAGCTTAAGCCAGGCCAATATGAGCATCCTGGCATAGCTTTACAGGCGATTCGATGGAATGCTCCAGTTGTGCCTACCTTACATGGATTATGATGTCAGTGAGAGAGGTGACATAAAGGGGTGGGTAGAAGTAACGTGTTGTGACAGGATGTAGGATATGTGGTTTTCTATATGGGATTGCCTAGCCAGGAGATGAACAACTACAGTGGTGGATGTTGTAGTGTATGTATGTGAAGAATGTGATGACCCTCTCTCCTCTCTATCTTTCCCTTTCTCTCTCTCTCTGTTTGTGTGCATCAGCATCGGCAGGTGAAGGAGATGGTGCACAGGTGAGTGGGGATACTGCTGGCCACAGGAACTGGAGTGCTGATATCACCGACAGCGAGGGACCCAGTGGCCCAGAGGGGGACCAGGATCATCAGAATCATCCTCAGAATCCTCCTCCAGTAGACACTTCCTGAAGATGGCAGACCCATCTGGGACCACCCCAACACCATCTTTGTCCGCCACCCTCCTTACTACCACTGCCCTCCATGTAGATCCCCACCCAATTGTCTGTGCCCGCTCACCCAGGAGGATGGGCATCTCCTTCGCTAAAGGCACTTCTGCCCCTGCCCCTGTCAGCCCTGCTGCCCTCAGAGAGGAGGCTATTGACCTCCTGAGGTTGATCTCTGTGGGTCACCCGACCATTGTGAATATCATCCAGGGGTGGAATCTCAAGTGCAGCAGAGTAATGTGTTCCTGGAGGGCATTCACAGTGGACTGCCTGACCTTCAGAGATCCTTTCAGGCTATGGAACCCACACTGATGGCAGCCAGTCACCCTTAGTCTTCTGTTTCTCCTCCACCTTCCTCTTCCCAATCTCAAACTCCTCTTCCCTGACCCAGCCAAAGCACACAGACAGACAAGCATGCATCCACCTTAACATTCAAGGGTATAGCTGACAAACATAAGCACCACAAGACCCACCACCAGTATGCACACAAACAACACCCACCTGCATACACACCAACAGTCACTACCTGCACCATCTCCCCCACATCTCCCAGTGTCACAGATACAACACCGGACACACCTACAGACACCACATTAACATTCACCGATCCAGCCACAACTCCTTTCCTACCTGCACAATAGCAGACCCTCAGACATCCACCCCAGTCACCATATCCACATACAGCACAACCACAGACACACCTAGATGCAGCACATCCCCCATGCCTGCAGTAACCACCCAACCAGACTGTCACACGGCCACCTTGGCCTCTCCCAGAACCTCCAACCCCTCCTCCCAATACACATAAATGCCCACACTCACCCTCTCAACAGACACCCAGCACCCACAAGCATACTGCACACACCGATGCACCCAAGAGATCCACCAAAACTCCTCTTACAACCACTCCCTCTCCCTTCAATCCCAAATGCTTTTGCCATGACCATCCCTGTGGGTCTAAGAAATGTTTCCTCTCTGAGTTGTGCCTTTTCCCTACTCCTCTCCCATACCTGTGTGATTCCCAAATGTTCTGTGTCCCTCCCCAAGTCCAGCCCTTCTACCTCCATGACCTCCTCTGACCCCCTGCAAGTACCTATGCCCATCCCCGGCCAAGAACTAGACCCCTCCCAAGAGTTCCCAGCCCTCCCCTAGTCTCGACCTAAGCCCCCCTCCAAAGCCCAAGCCCAAAGATCACCCTTCCAAACCCAAGCCCAAACCCCCCTCCACCCCACCCTATCCCTGAGGTGCCTGTCTGCCCCCTTGATGCCCCTACCTGTGGAGGTTATATGGTAGTCAGGAGTCAAGCTGGGGTACTTTAAAGTGCCATACGTGCATGATGCACATATGTGTTTAGACTGGCCTATGGCGTTACTGATTTACATAGTTCTGAACATATATCTTTATTTATTTTTTCACATATATCTGGGCCAACCCATTGTTGGTTCGAAGTTACTTCTTTGTCCAGCCTTTCTTTTCTTAAGGCTGTTTTGGTCTTGGCTGCCTTTGTTTGTGTGTGAGTGAGTTTTGTGTGTGGTGGTTGTGCTACCAGTTGTGTCCGGGCAGCATGTGTGGGTGAGTGCATTGCATTTTTCCAGCAGTAATAGGTGTGTATTGTGTGATGGGCATGTATGGGTTGGGGATATGTATTTGTGTTGGTATTGTGTGTTGTAATTGTGTTGACATGTGTTATTTGCAGTGTGGTGTGCCCTTGTGTGGTTGTACTGTGTGCGTGAGTATGTGTGGTGTTTAGTCTGTCAGCTCCGTTGTGATGTGTGTTTGTGGGGTATGACGTATGCCTCATTGTATGGATGTGTGATTGTGCGTGTTAGTTCTCTGGGGTTGTTAAGTTGTGCTTTATGTGTGATTTGTCAAGTGGAGGTGTGTATTATGGGTGCTTAATGGTGCTTTTGAGGTTGTGGTGTAGTTGTGTCATTTGGTCGTGTTGTGTGTGACTGTGCTGGTGCAGTGTATATGGGGACTGGTGTGTGTCTTTGATGTGTGTGCGTGTGTGTGATAGCTGTAGTGTGTGTACTATGCATGTGCATCTGGGTATGTGGCTGTGTGTGAGTGTGCGTTCCAGTGTGAGGTTATGTGTGTGTGTGTCGCCCTCACCACCTGTCCTGGATGTATTTGTTGTATGTGCATAGGTACATTGGTATTTTTCAACAGTGACAGTTAAGTGCATGTACTCAAGGTTGCTGTCAGCGTCGTTGGATCCAGAGTTGTTGGGCAAACAGTAGCAGCGGGAAGGCATGTAGTTCAGGTTATATAGTAGCTCCAGGCAGGTATGTGTTCCTGAATGTGAGTGTCTCCTTTTGTAGAGTTAGTTTCCACCAGGGTTTCCATGTTGGTGTGACTACGGTGGAAACCTTGGCGGTGTGCTGCCTCGTAATATGTTTGATGGGAACATGGTCTTCACCGGCCTGCAGCTGGCTACGGTCATCCGTGGAAGCCTGACTGCACTGGCGGTGCCGGTGGTGGATTGGCTGTATTCTGTGGGGAATACCGCCACAGTCATAATTTTGCAGTCTTCTCTGCCAGCCTGTTGACGGTACAAGCGCTTCCACCAACATGGTGGTCATGACACAGCCGAGCTCACAATGACCCCCAATTTCTTTTTTCTATGTGTTTTAGTTTGGAGTGTTCTAGCCTACTTGGCCCAACACCTTACCTTGGAACACATTACCCTGATAGTGCCCCTTCAATATGATGATATAAAAAAATTATGCTATGAGCAAAACACATAATAGAGTGCAAGACAACGCATACTTTACCAAAGTGAAAGACCAAAGCGCGTATACCTCCGGTTTACTCAGGAAACACCAAACAATGGACATTATGCAGATGTATCAGAAGCACGTATGCTTCTTGTACCATGACGTAACCAGAGCATACAAAATTTATTACATTAATATGGATTTTACAGCTCTTTCTACAACTAGGAAAAGCCCACAGACAATAGTAAAATGTCTGGGATATTACCTCTAGAGCTTAATCCAAAAGATGGATGCAGAATCAGGCCCAATATGACACCCTCAATTTTGCAATGTAACTAAATGGGTGACATAATTACATTCCAAGACAGTTTCAAAGAAAGAAAGCCCTTGCAGGAGGGATGAGCACCGGCGCAGAACCCCTAAGAGTGCAGCCATTTTACAAACATCTGTAGCTGACAGACAGGCCTTGCCCACCCTCCCGGCAAGGGAGCCACGGCCCTTGTATTGGTGTGAGGCACCAGGGGATAGATGTAGATGCCAGTTAAAGCAGTGAGCAGTCTCTGGGTAGCTGCGACCGGTGGACCAGTCATGTGGCAGCCAGTGTCCCGTAGCCAGTGCTCATGCCACTTTGTTTTGCTTTCCTTTGGCAGTCCCGAGAGACTGCAATAAGATAAAAGCTGCAGATCTGGGTGGCAACATGCAGCAGCCAAGCACCTCCTGATGGCGCACAGGCAAAAAGAAGGGGGGGGATTGAAAGCTCAGAATAGCAATACTGGGGGCACTGTGATAACATAACATGACAAGTGGATCTTGTCACGGTTGACTCGTCGATAACAGGAAGGACCAGATGTATCTGCAGGATGGTCTTGCTTCTTGTAGGTCCTGCCTTGACCAAGATATGGGAGACCCTTTCTGGTAGCCACGGTGCTGCTGACAAGGGAACTTCAAGGCAGTCATTGCCCACCAAAAGGAGTCCCTGAGGAAAAACCCGAAGGAAAAAACCTCAAAGGCTGGAACTCCCTGGAACAAACATAAAAAAAGCACAGGCAAAGGTAAGTCTCCAATAACAAAAATATAACTGGAAGGACCAGAAAAAGGCAAAAAGAAAGGCTGGAAAACCGGAGAGTGATCACCACCAAAGGAAGTGTTGCAGCACAATGAGACCAAGAGTCTCAGTCCTTATATACCCAAGAACAGGAAGAGACATTCAGATAGGGAAAAAGACGCCATGTTAGATTGGGAAAAACCACCATAGGGAATACAGATGAAGACACCATGTTAGAAAGGGATCCTGATGCATGCAGGGAAGAGAAAGACATGCTGGGAAGAAGAAGAAGAACATGGCTCCACCAAAAAAGAGGCAGACAAGATAAAGAAGAACAAAACAGAAAAGAAAAAATACAGAGTAAGGCAAAAGACCAGGTGCGTGATATAGTGGGAGGAATGGGGGCCCAATGTTAATTCCTAGGCCGCGCCGTGCCCCGAGCTCACCGAGGCCCGATGCCAAACCTAGGGCCTTGTGCGAGGAAATGCTGAAATAAAGGGGAGAGGCATGCCCGGCGGCCGAGGGATTGCACTGCGGCCCCAGTCGCGTCCCGACTCGGTTTCTCTGTGGACGCCGCGGTAGGCCGCGGCGCAACAGATCTTGCAATAACAGCATATTGGGGTGGGGATGTGAGCAAACATGGTGAAAACATGCAACAGTAGGAGCTCAAAGTAATGAAATAAGGTGAGAACGGCAATACGGAGTTCACAGCAGGATAAGAGGATCCAGGCAGTGCAGCTGAAGTCTGTCACACTTTAGCCTGCCTCACCATCTCCCAGCTATCAGCCCTCTGTGCTTCTTCCACTTCTTTGAACACGGTCCCTGTTGGCAGACACTCCAGGCTCCGACACACCCACGGAGATAGTAAAAGGACAACAACACCTTTGCAGGAGTGTCATAGACACAAAAGAAAGAACAGTTTGTTGTCCTCTGCAGGTTTCCACACAGCTCAGTCTCGCATACTTCTACCGAGCCCAAAGCAATCAAAGCTGTGTTACATAAATGACCTTTATGAATTTGTGATGGTGAAAAGTAATGTTCCACTGCCAGCTTTTGTTCTCCTAACCTCGAAACACCTGGGAGGAGGTCCTTGGCTGCTCGTTTGCTCCTGGTAGGATGTTTATAATCTCTTTCCAAGTCGGTGCCTAGCGCTGCACCAACATACTGTGTGGAAGTTCCCATTAGAGGAATGACTTGCAAGCATGCATCCATTGACGTGTGCGTCAAAGCTACATGCATAATTGCAGAACTTGAAAGAATCGCTCTGATGATACCAATAAGTAAATTATTCAAATAACTAAACAAATACATTAAAAAACTGGAACAAATAGGGAATGGACGCCTATATCTGTACAATGTATGTTATTTATTTAGTTGTTTTATATAAGTGCAAACTCAACCCGAAGGTTTTGGAGCATGAGGTGCATTCCAGTTGGAAAGCAACTAAAAGCAAGGGAAACTGAATGTGCACGCTTCTGGGAAGCAGGTGTGATGAACAGGAGCATTGCATGGGACGATTAACTGAACTATGGAATAAAATACAAGCAGTGACGGACACCCTCAGAGTGAGTGAAATCACTACGGCTCGTGAACACACACCAACTGTGTAACACGAGCGGGCAAGAAAAAAAAGTAGTCCCACTAAAGGAACAGATAAACACCTAAAGTGCAAGGATATAGGGCCAGATGTAGGAAGAAAAAAAATTGCGAAGTGCAAATTGCGAGTACTAGCGACTCGCAATTTGCACCTCGCAAAATGTTATGCAGAAAGGGGTCTCAGACACCTTCTGCGTCTCGCTATCTGGTCGCAAAGACCCACCTCATGAATATTTATGAGGTGGGTCACAGTTTGCGACCCCACAGCGAGTCTAGGCACTCAGGGGGATGGTGGCCTGCTGGAGACAGCAGACCACCATGTCCGTGACTGCTTTTAAATAAAGCAGTTTTTTTTTTCTTTTTGCAGCCCGTTTTCCTTAAAGGAAAACGAGCTGCAAATAGAAAAAATACTGAAACCTTTTTGTTTAGTTTTTTTTCATTCACAAAGGGGAAGGGGTCCCATGGGGGACCCCTTCCCATTTGCGAATGAGTTACCATCCACTTCAAGTTGAAGTTGAAGTTGAAGTTGAACAAGTTGAACTGCGAGTTGATTTGCGACCGCTTTCGCAGTCACAAATCAACTCTACATCGCGATGCGGTCGCAAATAGGAAGGGCACACCCCTTCCTATCTGCAAGTCGGAAACACATTTTGCGAGTCGGTACCGACTTGCAAAATGTGTTTCTGCATCGCGTGAGGCCTTTTGCGCCTTGCAAACAGCGTTTTTCGCCGTTTGCGAGGCACAAAAGGCTACCTACATCTGGCCCATAGTACTTGACCTGTGCTCCTCAGCTAAGAATGGAAGTGTGGTATCGGCTGCACGAACCAATTGGAAGGCAACAAAGAAGAGCTACATTAAAATCAACCTATTGTAAGCAGCAGACGGATCAACGTCCTTTAATTTTAACTTTCAGTACAGCAGGTCTTGCAGACAGTACATGCGTACTTCCTAGGCTTGACTTAAAAAAAGTGGCCTCTCTCTATGTGTGTGTGTATATATATATATATATATATATATATATATATATATATATACTGTATATATTAAAGCTCACCGTACCGACGCCCAACAATGCGGTTGGCTCCTGGAGGGACAAGACAAGAATGTAAATTTGTTGAAATTCTGTGTTTTGGATAGTATCCATATGAACCGTAGAGGGGGGAACAGAGAACAGGAATTGCGCAGACTGGAATCAAAAACTGATTATAAAGTACAGGACATTACAACCGAAAGGATTGAACATGGATGAAGAATTGGCAGCCCATTTAGGTTAAGAATTTTGTGAAGTAATAGTATGATTAGAATAAGTTTTAAAGTTTAAGGGAAGTATACTGAGTGTTATGGTACAGATGAGATGAGATGGATTTTACTACATGTAAATTTATTTAATTTCTTTATCTTATTCACAGAGTGATTGGAGATGGCAGTCTTGTATGAAGAAAGCAGGAGAGCTATTATATCTCTTTCGGGTTTCCAGTATTCCTTAAAGGTTATATGTAAAAACATAGTTTTTCATGTATATTATTTTATTTCATATATATATTTTTTTCATATATTGCAGTTGGAGTCTATTTTGAAGTGTATATATATATATATATATATATATAAAATTTCGGTGGTAAGTTTGTCAAGTTGTTGATTTGTATGCATTTCCTCATGTTCAAGATGATTCCATGTGAGTGGACGAATAATCTGAGAATGAATTTATTGAGAAATTAATAATAAGTCTTGTGCACAATGTTCCAAGATGGCTGACAAATTACAGTGATGATTGCACTTGGTGTGGGAATGTAGTCCTTCTACTATTGTTATGTAGGGATTGGTTAGTAAAGAGGTAGAAAAAGTACTACGGTAAAAAGTATAGTTTGTTTTAACTCGTGAACAAAGAGCAGGAGCTCCGAAACGTATTGAGTTTTTTCTGCCATTTTTTTCACTAATAAAATAATACACTAAAAGTTTCTAGCATTCGCATCAAGAATTTTTAATTCTATTAAGGACACGGAGGCGAGGATTATGCTTCTCCTTCTTTGCTGTTTATTAACGTAACCAATGACAGCAGCCAATCAGAAACATGTTAAACAAAAACTACAAATCCCAGAACTCTGAGCTGACATCACTTCCCGCACGTCAGCCCCGATGTCTCCAACTATATAAGCAGCGAGGAACCATAACGCGTCCTCTTTCTTTGCTCTGAATATCAATAAAAAATCACTAGTCCCATTAAAAAACTGCGGCAAATAAAACAGGAGAACAGTCTCAGAACTTGCTGTGACGTAGAAACTTGCAGTACTGCGTAGACAGCCTGAAATCTTCTCATCATCCAGTCTTCTGATCTGGGGCTGCAAAGAGGAAAGAAATATTCTCGTCATAGACATTTGTTGAGTACAAACCACCACCAAAAAGCAATCAAAGCCACTTAGGCAAACTATCCTTAATTGATCACATCAATGAAACACATGCAACATAAAAGAGTAACCATTCTTTTGTATCAACCTGTAGAACATAAGACATCAGTCAGGTTAATTACCCATGACAAAAAAGAGGGCGGGCATGAATACTAATAGGGCGGGATAATCCTCGCCTCCGTGTCCTTAATAGAATTAAAAATTATTGACGCGAATGCTAGAAACTTTTACATTCTATGGCAGGACCGGAGGCTCGGATTATGCTTGTTTAAAGCTGGTGTATTACAATGAAAACCACATCAAGAATAGGTTTACAATAAAATCTCTTAAAAGTGGAATCCGTCGACCAGTCTGCCGCTCTTATTATGTCTTGCAATTGAGAACCAAGGCCAAAAGATTTGGAGGCCATTGCTACCCTGACTGAGTGTGCCCCAAAAATGGAAGTGTTGATACCAGCTTCTGACAAAATCCACTTCACCCAGCGTGCCAAGGTAGCCGATGACACAGGATGAAATGGCTTTTGTAAAGCAATCGAAAGTTGACCCCCAGCGGGTTGGTGAAATTCTCTGGTGCGAACTTCATATTCTCGCAGACTTTGCACAACACACAGTTTAGGATTGTCAGAAAAACTAGGATAAGTTACTTACCTTGAAAAAGTCTTCATCCTCCGGGCTATGGAGAAAGTTACACCTTCAGGAGAATATACTCTACCTGCAATATCCAGAGCGCGAACATCTGACACTCTCCTACAGGAGAGGAGGCATAAGAGAATAGTCAGTTTAGCGGACAGCTGCTTCCTGGATAAATCTGCATTGCAAGGCCATTTCTGCAAAAAATTTAAGATGATATCCACATCCCATAAAAATGCATACTTGGGTTGAGGAGGATTAGACAACCGGTTACCTCTCATTCCCCTGCTCACCAAGGGATGTTCCCTCATGGGTTTCCCGTCCACAAAAACGTGTCCAGCAGATATAGCTGACCTGTAATTATTCACAGAACAGCAGCTCAAACCTTCTGAGGCTAGTTTGGCTAAGAAGTTAATCACATTTGTAATGGGGGCCCCCAAGGGATCCAGGTTGCGAGGGTTGCACCAACTCACCCACCTGCGCCAGGCAGATAAATATCTTCTATGAGTGGAGTCTGCCCAGGAGGCAGAGATGAAGGAGATAGCGCTCTCTGGAAGGCTCGGCAAATACCAGTGTTGCCTGAAATGCGCCAGGCCATGTCTCTGCCATGGTCAGACCCTGGAAGCTAGCTATTATTATGCCCTTGATGAGAATCGCCTCAATAATCTGTGGGCCTGCGCAAGTAATAGGGGGGGGGGGGGAACCCCGATACACTATGCCGCTCTGGAGGCTGTCCAAATGCCAATCTGTGGCCAAGCAAGTGTTATAGCGCCACAAAACCCCCTCAGGAATAATCCTGTAATGGCCAATTTGCAACCCAGGCTAATGGGCGTAGGAGGAGCGTCAAATTCTCACTTGGGAGCTGACTCAAAGATCGCCAAGTCAAGCGTGGGCTCACCGTCACTATACAATCAGTAAAACAGACCTGTGGCACTTAGCGCGTGCGCGAGGGCAGCAAGCCAAAGGAAGGACCAATAGTATTATTTGTGCCGAAATGCCGCGCTCCTCGGCCTCCAGGCACCCCACCGGGTGCCTAAAACAACATGCGGCAATGTTCCCGGAGGAGCACGGGACGAGACATTAGCACTCGCGTCCCGCGTTGCTCCGATCGGCGAAAACGCCTAAGACAACAATGAAATAATAGACACAGAGATTAAAAGAAAAACAATGGCACTTATCTGAGGCGAAAGCAGCAAAGAAAGAGGACGCGTTATGGTTCCTCGCTGCTTATATAGTTGGAGACATCGGGGCTGACATGCGGGAAGTGATGTCAGCTCAGAGTTCTGGGATTTGTAGTTTTTGTTTAACATGTTTCTGATTGGCTGCTGTCATTGGTTACGTTAATAAACAGCGAAGAAGGAGAAGCATAATCCTCGCCTCCGGTCCTGCCATAGAAATGCCAAACCAAAGGAGCTTCTGGATGCTGTCTACTGATCCAATACCCAGGAGGAGTAGGCGTTGTGTTTTTGTTGGTGAAATATATATATATATATATATATATATATAGATATATATATATATATACACAAAAAGAGAGAAAGAAAGATTTATCTCCCTATATTTATATATATTTTTATATATGTATATATATATTTATATATATATATATATATATATATATATATATATATATATATATATATATATATATAAATATATATATAAATACAGAGAGAGAGAGAAACTCTCCCTCTCTATATATATAGATCAGTTTTTTTAGAGATGTGTGGTTTCCCTGGGGGGTAATCGTGGTTCCCAGTGAAACCTCATGTCTAAAAAAAATATTTAGCCCCCACAGGGGTTGGCCTTGCTCACAGACGGCCCCCTGTCAATTTCACTGTCTATTTATTATTTTCTTTAACTTTTAACCCAGGGGGAAACTAACATATTTATTTTTAATATATTACCCTTGGAAGGGCCAGCCCGCTTCCATGAGGGAGAAACCCCCAAATGAAATCCCAGGCATCTAGAAGGGGTTCCTGTCCCAATCCACAGCTAGGAAACCCTTCCAGGAAGGCCTTGTTTGAAAGGAGATACTCTTCCCTTTCAAATGAGGCCTCCATAAAAGCTGGGGAAGCCATTATGGTCTTTTTCACATCACCGGAGTGGAGAGCAGTCTTACCTGGTGTGTCTCTGCTCCGGTGGGGAAAACAAACATGATGTTTGCATGCCTTGCAGCATGCTGACGTCACAGATGGGTGGAAGGGGGCAGGGAGAGATGCGGAAGCTATTTTGCGTTTCTGATCAGGGTTTTGAAAAAAAATCTCCCAGTGCTTTGCACCCAAAGATTTTTAGAAGCCCTCCCTGCTGACAAACAGTGGCCATCAGAAGCACAAGGGAGGTTGTGCGTGTGACCACCATTATCCATCACACAAACCAAAGGAGTTAATCATGTTATATGAAGCTAGGTCAATTAGTTGGTAATGGGTGAGGACTCAGATGTGTTTAAAGTCAGGTAGCCAGTCTCCTCATTCTACTGTACAATTGTATGTGAAATGTTTTAAGGTAGAGGTGTAAAGGATGTGGTCAATGTGTATATCTAAGAAAAATACAATTCTTTAGTGGTAAAAAGTCACCTTTTCCCACTGCATTTCTGAAAAGCTCATCGACAAGTTCACTCAACCTCGCCATTAAATATATTTGAATTTAATTCTGCCCATTTTTCATTGTTAAATTGTTGTGATCATAAAATGTTTTAGAGCCCATAGAGATTTAATTAGGGCTGTTATGAGGTTTCCTGTCAGTGAGGACGAGCAATCTCAGAAGATAAGCCTGGTCATCATATGGTGATAAGCATAGGACTTCATATGTGTTTAAACCTTCGTCAATGGCATAAGATCAATGAAAAGAGGGAGCATTAAATATCCTAATGCTCCCTCCTTTTCAGTGATCCTGTGTCATTGACAAAGTCATGAGTAACATGGCATATTTGATGTAAAGGTAATTGGAAATTTGAATAGGAATATTATATGAAACCCCATCCTAGACCTGCATAATATAAAGCTTTAAATGCTTGAGAGTGTGCCCTATGTGCAAAAGAGTAAGAAAAATATCAGAATGGAAAGAGAGGAGTACGTAATTATGCTGATGCTAAATAGGATGAAGAACAGCAGAGGTGGAGGAAATGTGTAGTTGAGGGAGCGAGAATGTACCCTGTATTGACAAAAGAGAAGCCCAAAAAGAATCAGAAACAAGGAAATTAAAATGCTGATATTGAAGAGATATCTGATACAAATAGTGATTTGGGTGATGACCGCTTAGATGCTCTGTTGTTCTCACATCCACTGCCTTATGTAGCTCCATCAAAAGATTTATATAGTGCTACAACTTCCAGTGATACTACTGCACAGCCCCTGTTGACCCAAATGTAATTCAGATTGGGGGACCACTTGCAATTCTTTCAATTGCAGCTGCACCTGCCGAGACAGCTATTACTGTAATTTGCTCCTGTTGTTTCAGCTTCCATTCTGACTGTTCCAGCATTAATGTTACAAGTCATATAAACTTGAACTTAAGCAATTTCTGTTGTATCTACCTCTATATCCATTACCTCAAATTCGGCTGTTTCAAGAGCTGTAGGTGGAATAGTGACAAGGTTTATCCCACATTTGCACAATTTCTAGATTGTTTCCTGGACCCTACCCCAAAATTTCCAATCTCTCAGACAGGGAAGAAAACCCATTTTTATGACTCCAGTTGCTCAAGGGAGAATAGGACCATTTGATAATGACGTTTTGCCCCCATCATTTGAGGAAACTTTGGAGAGCAGAGGAACAGGAGAGACTAAGGCCCTCATTACAACCCTGGCAGTAAATCCCGCTTACCACCATGCTGAAGGCTGTCAAGATACCATGGCGGAAATCCGCTACAGGTATTACAAACCCACATCTCATAATCCGCCACAATACAGACACCCACACAAGTCTGCCACACCAAAGGTCAGTGATAAACTGGCGATAGCAAGACCTACACCGTCACGGCAACCGAATTACGCCCACACTATCATGACCCACAAATCAACGCAGCAGTCATTTAACCGCTGTAATCCATTGGCAGTACACACACATTTACAAAACACAACCACATTGGACAATTCAAAATACACACACCGGATACACATACACACATCACACTCACAACACTATAAAACACGCACCTACATTACCCACAAACCCTCAGAATGAATTTTTTGGAATAAGCAGAGAGAGAGAGAATAGCAAACACAACACCAGCATCCGCAGAAACACAACACCAAACAACATCCACTCACCTCAACAAACACACACCAACACAACACAGCATACAGCACAGCAAACAGCTCCTCACACCAATACCACATTATGGCACCTCAAAGACATCCCAGGTTTTCTGAGGAGGAGCTCAGGGTCATGGTGGAGGAAATCATCCGGTAGAGCCACCGCTTTTCGGTGCAGCAGACCTCCATTGCAAGGAAGATGGAGCTGGGGCGGAGAATTGTCGACAGGGTGAACGCAGTGGGACAGCACCCCAGAACACGGGAAGACATAAGGAAGAGGTAGAACGACCTACGGGAGAAGGTGCGTTCCATGGTATCCAGACACCAGGTAGCTGTACAGAGGACTGGCGGTGGACCCCCACCTCCTCCCCCACAACTAACAACATGGCAGGAGCAAATCTTGGCAATCATTCATCCTGAGGGCCTCCCAGGAGTAGCAGGAGGACTGGACTCTGGTAAGTCATTTCTTTACTACTATATCCCCCCACCTTACCTGCATGCTATCACAAACTCCTAGCCCAACCCTCACACCAATCACCCCAAAACCCCACTGATACCCCACTATCACAATCCACAAATCCCAAAACCAAGGCCTGCATGTCACACCAAAGCATGGACACCCATCACCAAAGCATGTCCAGTGCAGATACTCACCCAGGCCCCAAAATCACTAATCACACAAGGGCAAAGACAATAAGCCAACCACAGGAGTAGAGGGTAACTCACCAATTGCACAAGATGGCACACACAGATACAATAACTATGCATTTACACCCCAACAGGACCCATACCCAACGTCACCGGACAGGAGGTGCCAGACATATCCAGTCCCCCCATAGAAGAGACCCACAGTGACGACAGCAGCTCTGCACTCCTGGATCAAGAGGACCAGCCCGGCCCATCAGGGACCTCAGGACAGTTGGTTCCCCTGCAGAGTCACAAAGCACCACTGAACCTCCCCCCTCAGGAAACACCAGCACAGCCCCCACACAGCGGGCCCATCCCTCAGTCCCCAGGACATGTCAACCAGCAGTGTGTCCACCACTACAGGGACCCCAGGCAAACCCACCAACCCAAGACAATCAGGGACCTGGGGTCAGTGGCAGTGGGCCACAGGCACAGGATAACAGGGAAACTGGGAGGACTGCTGTGCAAGAGGGGGAGGGCAGGCCCATGGAACCCACTCTCCACGAGGCACTCTCCAACATCATGGGAGTGTACCATCATTCCCAGGAGACCATGGGCATGGTACTGGCCAAGTTTCAGGAGACCCAGCGGCTGCAGGAGGAACAGTACCTGGGGATCATGGAGGACTTGAAGTCCATTAACACCACCCTGGTCACCATTGCAGGGGTGCTGGCAGACATGGCCAACACCATGAGGGACACAGTGGCACACCAACGGGCCCCTGACACTAGCCTGAATGATGAACAGCCCTCCACCTCTGCCAGCGCTAGTGGACAGGAGGCCCCGCCACAGGAACAACAGGCCACCAGCACCTCACCCCCTGCAGATTGGAGAACCAGCCTGCAAACAGTCCCTGAGATCCAGGAATAAGGCAGAGAACATTGCCAAGACCCCCGGCAGGAAATAAGACTCTCCTGATTGTCACCCTTCTGCCCCACTATGACACCCTGACAACCCTGACCTGCCATTACTCCACTTGCTATGCCCCCTTGGACAATGCACCTGTGATACCAATAGACTGGACTCTACCATGGACATTCCTCCAACCTCACCCCAGCCCATTGCACATCCCCCTCTACTTATTAGCACTTAAATAAACACTGTTGAATCACAAATCAATCTGGAGTCAGTCTGTACTTTCTCAAATGTATAATTGCAACCTCTCAGAAAAATAGCAATGCCAATGTTCATTTTCACATACCAATGTTCGACAGTTGTTGGGCATCAGTAAACATAGCAGAAGGCAGAAAGTGGTACCCAGATCCGTGAAATGGAAAGCCAAAGTGAAATATCAGGGTCCATACACAGAGGTAAAAAGGCAGAATCATGCAATGTCCTACAGTAGTATGATATGAGAGGAGCAGTGCCAGTATCTTACCTGTATCTCACTGGAAGTATTGCATAATGATGTTGTTTCGGTTGTCTATATCTTCTTCTTCTGCCTCATCTTCTTCACTGTCCACAGGCTCCACAGCTGCCACAAGACCAACATCAGGCCCAACCTCCTGCAAAAAAGGCACCTGGCGTCGCAAAGCCAGGTTGTGTAACATACAGCATGCCACGATGATCTGGAACACCTTCTTCGGTGAGTAGTATAGGGAGCCACCTGCCAGATGGAGGCACCGGAACCTGGCCTTCAGGAGGCCGAATGTGCGCTCAATTATCCTCCTAGTTCACCCATGTGCCTCATTGTAGCTTTCCTCTGCTCACTGGGTTCAGTAGCCATGACAGATTGGGGTAACCAGAGTCACCTGTAAATATCGAGGGACAGCTGTTAGACACACACTAACCCTTAGGGACAGCCCCATACCCATACACCAACATATACTGGGTGGGGACCATGGGCTCACCTATTAGCCACACATAGTGCCTCTGGAGTTGCCTCATCACATAAGGGATGCTGCTATTTCTCAAAATGTAAGCGTCATGCACTGAGCCAGGATACTTGGCATTCACATGGGAGATGTACTGGTCTGCCAAACACACCATCTGCACATTCATGGAATGGTAGCTTTTGATGTTCCTGTACACCTGTTCATTCCTGCAGGGGGGGACAAATGCCACATGTGTACCATCAATGGCACCAATGATGTTGGGGATATGTCCCAGGGCATCGAAGTCACCTTTCACTGTGGGCAAATCCTCCACCTGAGGGAAAACGATGTAGCTACGCATGTGTTTCAGCAGGACAGACAACACTCTGGACAACACGTTAGAGAACATTGGCTGTGACATCCCTGATGCCATGGCCACTGTTGTCTGAAAGGACCCAATTACCAGGAAATGGAGTACTGACAGGACCTGCATTAGAGGGGCATTCCTGTGGGATGGCGGATGGCTAACATCAGGTCTGGCTGCATCTGGGCACACAGTTCTTGGATTGTGGCCCTATCAAGTCAGTAGGTGATAATGATGTGTCTGTCTGCCATTGTCGACAGGTCCACCAGGGGTCTGTATATCGGAGGATGATGCCATCTTATCATCTGCCCCTGCGGACGTGCCCTACGGAGGAGAAGGGTGAGCAGATGGTCATACACCACATAGCTTGCAAAAGGGTGTTTAGAACAATCGTGATTTAATCGTTGTGTTGCGCTGTCTGTCCGTATTCCTGCCCAAAAGTGTTGTGACGCAGTAGTTGCCCTGCCATGTGCCCACCTGAAATGGTGGCTGCCTGACCTGTAAGGAAGGACAAGGGGAAATGAGGTAACTGCGCTGGCGTTGTGCAGCGTCGCAGTAGTCGGACAAAGACCGGGGCACAAATCAGCATTGGTTATCATTGGGCCCTATGGGTTCCAGAAGCCAATGACTATGTACGTCGGCTGTGACGGTATGCACCGTCGCAGATGTGACCATCATTTTATATCTGTTTACTCACTTGATACCTGACCTTCAACAGCAGAGAACCTACACTGCAAGTGCTGCTGTGACCTGAGTCTGGAAGCGACAATGGCTACAGTGTCTAGGGAAAGGGCCCCTGCCTTCACCCCAGAGGAGTTGGACTACCTGGTGGATGGGGTCCTCCCCCAGTACACGCTACTCTACGATCCTCCAGACAAACAGGTGAGTACACTGTCAGCATGATGGATGGGACATGAATGTATGGAGTGGCGTGGATGGAAGATATGGGGTGGGCAGAGGCCAGCATGTGAGGATGGTCAGTGTATGTGTTTCTGGCCCAGGGTGGGAGGTTTGTGGCCAATGAGTAAGAAGAACCGGACAGGGGAGTAAAATCCATTCTTACTTAACTTTTCCTCTAGGTCAGCGCCCACCAGAAGAAGGGTATTTGGCGTGCCATTGCCAAGGAAGTGTGGACCCTAGGGGGTCTATCATACACAGAGCACCCACTGCCACAAAATATGGGAGGACCTGCGCCGCTGGAGCAAGAAGACGGCGGAGGCCCAGCTGGGGATGGCCTCCAACGTGGAAGGGGTGCCCGTCACACCATGACCCCCCTAATGTATCGGATCCTGGCGGTGGCAGATCCTGAGTTGGATGGGTGCTTGAGGGCATCACAGCAGCCACAAGGGGGTGGGTACAGTCTCATTCAGCTGACTCTGCACGCTTTATGAGGTTTCTGGGTGGGGGAAGTGGGCTGTGGATTCCCCTAGGCCAGGGCAGACGTGCCAGGGTAGATCCATTATTAGGCAGGCTCAGTGGCACTCCAACCCCAAAAGTGGTGGTGGCCCTCTACACCTAGTGGTTTCTGTGTACCTGTGGGTTCCAGGTGTGCATCAAATGGGTCTAGGCACCATCCCCCATGAGCATGTCATTTTCCTCTGAACTGTTAGTGCATGGCCTAGTGCATAGGGCTGTTCCCTGTGTGTTGTATCCCCCAACGGTGGTGTTGTTGCAGGCATTGACCATGTGTCTCTTCGGTCTTTCCTCCCATTTTTTTTTGTTACCCTGTCCTTGTGTGCATTAGCATCATCTGGCGGAGGAGCATTGGCACTGGAGCAAGAGGGAGCGGCAACCCACATGGCCCAGAAGGGTGAATGTACAGAGTCTGAAGGCACCAGTGGGATGGAGGGCGAGGGGAGCTCCATGACGGGGACAGGAGGAGACACCAGTGACAGCGACTCCTCCTCTGGTGGAAGCTCCCTTGCGGTGGCAGGCACATCTGTGCCCACTGCATCAACAGGTACAGCCACCACCCACCCTACCAGCACCACCCTCCCAGAAGCCCCTCAGAGTGTTTCCCGTGCCCGCTCACCAAGGAGGGTGGGCATCTCCTTCGCCCCAGGCACCCCAGGCCCTGCCCCAGTTAGCCCTGATGCCCTCAGTGAGGAGGCTATTGACCTCCTGAGATCCCTCAATGTTGGGCAATCAACCATTCTGAATGCCATCCAGGGTGTTGAGAGGCATTTGCAACAAACAAATGCATACCTGGAGGGCATTCATTCTGGCTTGGCCTCAGCACTGATGGCAGCCATTGTCCCAGTGTCCAGCCTCCCCCCTCCAACTTCCACTACCCGGACCCAATCCACTCTTCCTCAGCCTATCCCAAGCACACCATCAGACCACCATGCACACTCATCAACACACAAGAATGGGCATGGCAAACTTAAGCACCACACATCCCACAGGCACTCACACAAGCACCATCCCCATGCAGACACACCAACATCCACTGCCTCCACTATGTCCCCCTCCTCCACCTCCTCCTCCTCCCTCCCAGTCTCATTTCCACTCACACCTGCATGCACTACATCCTCAGCCACTACCTCCATCACCAGCACGCCCATCACCACACACGGCTCACATGCAACCACCACCCCCACTACCATGCGCACGTCCCCTGTGTCCACTCCCAGTGTGTCTGTGAGCCATCCTCCCAAACTACACAAACGCAGGCACACACCCACTCAACAGCCATCCACCTCACAAGAGCCTCCAGCCCATGCACCCTCACCCAAACTCAGCAGACGTACACCTCCTACAACCACTACCACTTCCTCCACTCCCAAACCCCCTCTGTCTTCCCGTCCCAGTGTGTCTAAAAAACTTTTCCTGGCTAACATTGACCTCTTCCCTACACCTCCCCCCGTCCTTCCCCTAGGGCCAGGATGTCCAGATACCAGCCCAGCACCTCAGCCACGAAATCCTCGAGCACTATGGTCCCTGCAAGTCCAGTAACATCGCAGGCGGCACCCATCAAGGATGCCAGCGTGCCACCTATTGAGGCCAAGGATCACCCTATTCCGCCACCTGCCAAGGTGAAGAAGGGGCCCACATGCCGTAGGGAAAAGCCACACCAACCACCCAGCAATCCATGATCCAAGACAAAAGAGGACAGTGCCAAGGTCCCAGCAGCAACTTCCATGCTGGGGAAGGGACACAAGGCTAAAGGGAAGTCAGCTCAGGGCACAGAGCCTCCGGGGGAGGGACTGGTGTCACCCCTTCTGCAAGACAGAACAGCAACCTGTACGGCGGTGGCCAATGCTGCAAACACCGTCACCTGCACCGCCACCTGCACGTCTGCTGCCTCTGCAACAGTCCCCAGCATCATCCCCAGTGAGACATACATCCGAGGCTGCAGGAGCTGTCCTGCTGTCTCCCTCCACAGGTGCTCACACATGCACCACAGGCAGAATCTCCGCCACAGACACCGCTGCAACCACCGCCACCTGCCCCACGACATGCTCAGACAGTGCCACCACAGCCGATATGAACATCATTCACAGTGGGCAGCCATCCGAGGCTGCAGGAGATGTCCTGGACCGTACACAGACTACATGAGGCACCACAACCAGCACTGGCAGTACAAGCAGTTGGCAGGCAAATTCGCTGCAGGGTGAAGTGTGTCTCTGCCTCCATGGAGTATCATGCTACCTCTTTCCAGGAAATGTTGTGGCTCACACACCCAGGTGAGGGAATGGGAATTGCCACACACCATGTGCAGCACTCTGGGCACCAAACCCCCTCCAGAACCAGTGGAGAAAAGCATCCACTACCCCAGTCCTTGGCAGCATGAAGCACTCTGGGCACCAAGCCCCCTCCAGAACCAGTGGAGAAAAGCATCCACTACCCCAGTCCTTGGCAGGATGAAGCACTCTGGGCACCACGCCCCCTCCAGAACGAGTGGACAAAAGCATCCACTACCCCAGTCCTTGGCAGGATGAAGCACTCTGGGCACCAAGACCCCTCCGGAACCAGGGGAGAAAAGTATCCACTATTCCAGTTCTTGGCAGGATGAAGCACTCTGGGCACAAAGCTCCCTTCAGAACCAGTGGAGAAAAGGATCCACTGGAGAGACTGTGGCTTTGCACTTCCCAGGACCAATCATTGGGCAACCTGCCCACTTGAGAGACTTGTGAGACTGTGGCTTTGCACTCCCCAGGTCCAATCAGTGGGCAACCCACCCACTTGAGAGACTTGTGAGACTGTGGCTTTGCACTCCCCAGGTCCAATCAGTGAGCAACCCACCCACTTAAGAGACTTGTGAGACTGTGGATTTGCACTCCCCAAGACCAATCTGTGGGCATGGAGCCCCCTTGTGGAGCAGTGGCATTGTCCCATCATCCGGATGAGGTACCCCACCTTCCCCTAAGGTGCCTGTTTATTTTCGACCTGATTCCCCTGCAGTGCTCTCTCCGTTTTGAGGCAGGTGTCATGTGTGGGCTTCGCCCATACGTTTTGGAACCACTGGCCACGGACAATGAATGGAACACTATCCGGACTGACTTGTGTAGTTGCTGTACAATTTGTATATATTGCTCTTTTACAGACATGTTTCCCTATCTGGATTTTCGATGATTACACTTGTTACAATCATTTCATTTTGTCCTTGCGTTCTTCCAGGTGGTGATGGGGTGTAAATGTAATGTTGATGCATGTATTTCTGTGTATGGTGTTGTGGGTGAGGGTGGGGGTGGGGTTGGGGGCGTTGTGTGTTGCGTGTTACTCTCTTTTTCCTCCCCCCTCCCCTGTGTGCTAGGTGCAGTACTCACCGTGGTCGTCGCCGCCGTCTTTGATGTTCCTGGTAGAATAGGAGGTAAACCAACATTGGTAACACCTGTAGTTCGGGCTCCATGGCGCCCTGGTTCCTTGTTGGGTTTCAAGAGGTGAGTGGTTTCCCTTCCAAGTCCTGTTTCAGCTGTGCTTTTGATGGTGTTGGTACCGCCCCGGAAAAGCTGGCGGATTGGTGCCTTGTAAAACAGTGGGCGGTACATTGTGTTCTGCCTGTCTGCTGGCAGTTAACGCTGCAGTGTTTGTTTCTATCACCTTGGCGGTCGGAGTGTTAAAGTGGCTGTATGTTTTGGCGGTTTCCGCCATGGTCATGATCCCATTTTTTTTATTGCCAGCCTGTTGGCGGTATTACCACCGCTTTAACACCGACCGCCAGGGTTGTAATGAGGGCCTAAATCACCATTCGCAAGGAGGGAAGCATTAGACCTTTAGATGCACCCGAGTTAAAGGTGGAATTGGAAGAAATCATTAGGGTATGTCTATACATCTCATGTCTGAATCAATACCAGGAAAATGATCTGATATATCTAATTAAAGAGATTACAAGGCGTGCAGCTACCACACATGAGAAACTAACAGAATTAGCAGAAAGATCTGAGGTAGATCTCTCTAACACTACTCCTTTGCGGAAAAGTTTCAGGGCACTAACTAGATGATGGAGCGGTCATCACATGTATCTTCAAGGATGAAATTACACGTTGCTGAATTGGTTAAATGCCTTCAAAAATGGATTGATGTTGATGAATTGGACAGAAAATGGGCAAACAAGCAAGGAAAAAAAGAAGCAAACAGACAGGATAGAGGTAAATGGCAAACTGTTTCGAGCACACCAAGATGAAGATGAGGCCTTGACATTCCCTATGATGCGGATAACAGGTGGAGGGTACGTCCACGTGCCAAGGAGTTGAGGTGATCTTGAGACAATCATGAACAACTTCCTAAATGTGACAGAAAATCCTGTACAATGGTTCACTCGGGTTGACAGATTTGTGAAGATTTTGTAGACAGATTTAAATATAATTTTCAACATTGTAGTACCTAGTAATATTTGGGCTGGGTGTCAGATATCTGCACAGTGGCCACTTAATGAATCCCAAAACTATGTACTTACTCATGCACCATCTACAACGGTGATGACCGAGTATGATGAGGTGATTAGTTTCTTGAAAGGAAAGGTTCCGGTTTAGGTTATTGATCAGATGAAGAGCAACAGGATGACTCAGGAAAATAAAGAATCAGTGCATACTTATTATGAATGATTGTTGCAGGTGTTTAAGCAGCACAGTGGTCAAGACAAACCTGAAAGAGGGAGTTTATTCTTAGGTTGCACACAGAGATCAGTATGCACATAAAACAGAATGTGATTTGCTAGTAGAGTAAGGCCCTCATTATGAAAACGGTGGGAAAGACCACACCACCTGCGGTGGCGGTAATTACCGCCAACAGGCTGGCGGTCTGGCCCCCCAAATAATGAAGCACATGAAAAACAGGCAGCCTGAAAAAAACCTCACCGCCTGCAGAGGAGTGTCTAGTACAACAGAATAGGCGCTCACAGGCCGACGGAAAGGCCCAACCCGCTCAACAAATAATGAAGCACTAGACCTCCATCAGTTCCGGGGCGGGAATCACCGCCACACAAAGCCAGGCGGAAATGAACTAAAGGAAACACTCACCGGAGGCTCACAAAACACACCGAAGCAGACATGCAGAGTGAGTTGAAAATCATGCCAGTCCTGCTCCTTGCCATATACCTCCACGACCGAGACCGCCAACGAAGACAACAACGGTAAGTACTGCAACCTACTACACAAGGGAAGAAAGGGCACAGTTACATACCCACCCACTCCACCCACCCCGCAACGCACCCACAACCCCTCACAACAGCACAAGCCATACACCCCAGAGCCAGAGGTACTTACCCGACACAAGTCTAATTAAACCTGCCCAAAGTACAAACATGTGCACAACACCCCCCCCCACAGTGAAACGAGTAACCACGGATCCAGAGTGTGCCACCAACAACACTGGCCACAAAAACTTTATTAACGCTCCAGGAGCAACAGAACATTCACATTAGGCCAATGGCCAGTCCATAGATGAAAGGCTGATGGGCCCAAATGGCCCCAACTTGACTCCCACATGTGCACATTGTACTCCACCATAAAGGGGCATCAATGGGGCAGCCAGGCACCTCAGGGAACAGGGGCAGTGGGTGGCGGGGTTGGGGACTTACGTCAGTGGGGGGCTTGGGCTTACATTTGGGAGGTGGGGGGGTTTGATTTTTGTTTTTGAAGGTGGGGGAGTGGGCTTTGACTGGAGTGCGTCAGATGTACCAGCACGTAGCCTCTTGCTCACAAGGGAAGGTGCACATGAATGTGAAGGGCGGACGGGGCGGACTTGGACGTGGGAGGAGTGGACAGGGCAAGGAGGTGGGCACGTTTAGGGACGACAAGGGGTGGGCCGGTGGGTTCAAAAAGGTCTACACGGGATAGGAAAATTGTTTTAGGGGCAATCAGGGTGGCCCTGGAGAAAGGTGTGGAAGTGGAGGTAGATGGAGTGGTCGTAACAGGTGTAGGTGTGTGTGATGTGGAAGCAGGTGACTGCACAGTATGCTAAGGTGTGGTGGCTGTGTGTTGGGTGGGTATCTGGGAACGTTTGAGTGTCTTGGGAGGAGGGGGGTGGAAACAATGGGACAAGACAGGCTGCCAGTGCAAATGGATGTCGTCTGGGTGTCTGCAGGTCTGGTGAGTGTGCTGCATGTGGCAGTCAATGTTGTTGTGGTGAGTGCAGGTGTGGTGCCTGGGGTGCATGACTGGATGTCTGATGTTTTGGTGACTGCAAGAATGGGGCCAGAAACAGTTAATGATGGTGCAGTGCCTGTGAGTGTGCAGGGAGGCGGGAGAGGTGAACTCACTTGGGGAAGTGGATGTTGTTGTATGTGCCTTTGTGTGTTGGCTGTGTGTATGCCTGTGGTGGGAAGTGTGGGGCTTGTGTTTCTCTGTGTGCTTCTTGTGTGTTGAGGTTTGTGCATGGTTTTCAGAATATGTGCTTGGGACGGGTGAACGGAGTGGGGTGCTGGAAGGGGCGGAGGTGCTGGGAGGGGGGAATGGAAAGATCAGGGACATTGGCTACTGTCAAAGAGGAGGCCAGAGCCTGAAAAGATCTCTGTAGGCCAGACACGGCACCGTGAATGCCATCCAGGAAGGCATTGGTGATTCTAGCCTCTGGATGGCATTGACATTTGTTTTCTGCCCTGCAGAGATGGTCCTCAGGAGGTCAATAGCCTCCTCCGTGAGGGCAGCAGGGCTGACTGGGGCAGGGGATGAGGTGCCTGGAACGAAAGAGACGCCCACCCTCCCCGGGTGAGCGGGCACGGGCAAGTGGGAGGGGAGCAACTGGGAGGGCGGTGATGGTATGGGGAGTGGCGGATGATAACAAAGAATGGGTGGGCCCACTAGGGTCCGCCACCACCAGGGAGCTCCCATCGGAGGATGTGTCAGAATCACTCCATTCAGTGGTAGTTGTCTCCACCGTGGTACTCCCCTCGCCCTCCAACCCACTGGTTCCCTTGGTGTCGCTTGACTCTGCCTCCTTGGAACCGTGGGCCGCTGCATCCCCACTCGCCGGTGCCACTGCTCCCTGGCCAGATGATGCTGATGTACACAGACAACACAGGAGAACAGGGGGGAGACAAAACATGAAAGACATTTGTAAATAGCTGAATGGATGTATATAACTGGTTCACACATACTCCCCCAGCAAATATACCGCCATCCAGCACCTACAGCTATACTCATGGCTATGCCCCTGACTATTGGCCACAACCCTGGTATACATCCGTATCCAAATCACAGAAGGACTTAAAGAACTGCAGACCTGTCCCTTATCATCTAACTGCCCATGGGGCCACTATGCATAATGACATCTGTCAGAGTCCCTGCCTCTAGACAGCATCCCTACCACAGTACCCTCAGACATCCATCAAGGAGGCATACAATGGTTTCTGTGCTCACTCCCTTGTGTCTGTTGTGCAGCTTTCAAGCGCCAATCCAAGTCTGGATATGCCACTGCCAGAATGCGGTGCATTAGGGGGGGTCTGTGCCCGACGGGCACCCCTTCCTCGTTGGGAGGACTTCCCCAGCTGGGCCTCGCAGGTCTTCCTGGCCCAGAGCTGCAGGTCCTCCCACCGCTTCCTGCAGTGGGTGGTCCGCCGGTTGTAGACCCCCAGGGTCCACACCTCCCTGGCGATGGCCTGCCATAGTCCCCTCTTCTGATGGGCACTGACCTGTAGGGGACACACAGAAAAGTGACACAGAGGTCAGACAATGCCCATTTGATACAGCTGGCTATACGTCTCCTATGGGACGGACACTTAAAACAGCATTACAGCACTTCACACATGCAGTATGTCATGCATTCCATGGCTGTACAGTGTCAAATCGTGCACACTTGTTTACAGCCATCTACCACCATTTCACACATCCATGCACCCTAACCCGCCGACTCACCTGTACCCCTGGTTGACCATAGAGCTTGGCCTACAGGGTTACGACCCCGTCCACCAGCTTCTCCAGTTCCTCAGTGGGGCCCTTTCCCCTGCCACTCGTGCCATTTCCAGGACCAGAGTCAGGACACAGCAGCAGACTCAGTGGAGTATTTGCATGCACGTAATCCGGGAGTCAAGTGAAGTTGGGGTGACAAGATAGCGTACGCTCCGCGGCGGTGTTCACCGTCACTGCAGGCGGCGATCATGATAGGCCCATAATCCCCATTAACAACCATGTTAACCATGAATGGGTGCACGGCGGTGAACACCGCCTTACGCCATCACCACAACCGCTAGCGGTATGAGGTCACATCCACTGCTACATATGTGGATTACTGGGGGCAGACATTTTGCACACTACTAAGCAGTTATTAATTTCTCATTGGCCCCATGCAGGCCCTATGGACCCCATCCACAAAATGCATGGGCAAACAAATATTTACTCACCACAACAGTCCAAATGTATCAGTGAGGACATGGCATTCGAGTTTAACATCCTACAATGCATATTTGTCATCTACTTGTTTCCCAGCAGTGATGAATATTCAACATGTTGTGAAGATGAATATGTGTCCCTCACATGTGTTCTCCACTCCTCCTGGGTACAGAACCATGTGGTGAGGGAGGGCCCCATCGGTATACAGACCACTTGTTGATTTGGAGACCATTTTGGAACGTCACATCATTACAATTACAGACTCACAAGTGCTACTATTCATTAACTTTGTACATTACTGGATCCAGCACTGAGATTGGCTAATCATAATCAGCATGCCATCCCTACTAAAGTGCAAGTGCTCTCTGCACTCCATTTCCTGGCCACAGGCTCATTTCAGGTGACAGTGGGAATGAGTGCAGGGTTCTCACAGCCAATCTTCTGCCTCATACTGTCCAGATTCCTGAATGCATTTGTACGACACCTGCAGTCATATGTGAGTTGTCCCCAAAGTGCTGAACTCCCTGTATCAAGTCAGACTTTTATGCGTTTCCCACCAACCCTCATGTGATTGGTGCCATCGATGGCACACACATAGCTCTCATTCCTTCAAGAGTAAGTGAACAGGTGTACAGACACAGGAAGAACTTTCACTCTATGAACATTCAATTGGTGTGTACTGCTGACCAGTACATCTCACACGTGAATGCCATGTTCCGGGGATAAGTCCATAATTCCTTTGTGCTGAGGAACAGCAGTGTGCCACACATGATGGAACAACTACAAGGGGACAGAGGATGGATCGTAGGTAAGTGTATCTGACACATTTTCTACACATAGCTGACAACCAGCCTGTCTGCAACTGAGGGTTGTTAGTTATAGTCCTGTTTTGCCCACTTTTTGCACATGATTCTGGCTACCCCAACATACATTGGCTCCTGACACCAGTGAGGAATCCTAGGACAGATGCAGAGAGGAATTACAATGAGGCCCATGGGCGTACTAGGAGGGTGATAGAGCACAATGTATGTCCCCTGAATGCTAGATTCCGTTGCTCCATATTTCTGGGGGTTCCCTGGCCTATGAGCCTGAGAAGGTGTGTAGAATAGTGGTGGCCTGCTGCATGCTGCACAACGTGGCTGTGAGGAAATCCATTCCCCTCTTGGAGGAGGAGGGTGCTGTATATCCAGACCAGCTTCCTTTAAGAGGGGATGAGAGTGATGGTGATGATGAAGAGGGGGAAGAGGTACACTCCAGGAACCAACTGATCCAACTATGCTTCCAGTGACTATGATGTACTATTTGCTGCTGTTGTTGTCTGTGCTGCATACTGTCTGTCTGACTTATCCCCTATGTGGGTGTTGGGTCAATGGACATTTTCACTGTAACAAGGTTTGCATGTGACTTGTGACATGATGAACAACATGTTAGACATTTCTGATGACACCACCCCATGTTGTACCTGGGGTGACATTCCTGCAATAAAGGTATGATTATATGATTACAATGACAATTGCATGCACAGTTTGATTTGATTCAACATACTGACAGGGGACATTGACATTGGTGTACATGTGTTTATTAGGTGTCAAGGATGCCAGGGTGTTCTTTACAGTGATGTGAGTGGGCTGCTGATGGATGTCCATACTGGCTACATGGTCTCAGCGATTGTTGGCAGTGGTAATATGTCCATCTGTATTTTACATGTTGTTGAGTTGATATTGCACGGTGGGGATGGCGGTTGAGTGGCACACCTGGGAGACAGTTCAGGTCAGAGTCACTTCTTTGAGAGTGCCTTGGCCTTGGCAGGTGTCCCTGTCCCATATCTGGGCCTGAGGGACCGTTTGGGTGCCTGGTGTTGGCCTGTACAGGTGGAGGTGCTGGTCTCCTGTGTGTCCATAGATTGTGGCTCTAGTCCAGCTGATGCTGTTGATGGCTGGTCTGTATCTTGGTCTGTGGTAGGGGATTTTTGGTCTGTGGGGGTCTCAGGCTGGGTTGGTAAGTGGTGCAGCAACGCCTCTGCAATAGTGGCCATGGTGGCATTGAGCCGTTTCCACTGCTCCTTGGTCTCCTGGTGGTGTGCTATCTGCAGCCTTTGATTATGTTCCAGGATGGCCACGATCTGCCCCATCCTGCCTGGGTATGGTGGTATGCTCCCAGGACCTCAGAGATGACCTCCTGGGCTGCAGCATCCATCCTTTGGCCTCCTCCCTGGGACACTGTTGCCCTCCCACTGGGCCTATCCATTTGTGTCTGTGTAGGTGGTGACTGTGGCCTCTGTCCTTGTGTCCCACCAATCTGTGGTCTGGATACACAGGTGTGGGGCCGTTTGCCTGGAGCTGATGTTGGTGGCTGGGAGGTAAGGGTGTCATTGGTGTCCTGGGTGGGCTGCTGAATGGTGACAGTCCAGGGCTGTGTGAAGGGCCAGGGTATTCCTCACTGTCCAAAGTTCCCTCTCCAGTGTCCTGAGTGGTGCCTCTGTCTGCATGTGGGCCACTGCCACTCCTTGTCCTGTCCATCAGGGTGGCATGGGTGGTGGTGTCTGTTGGGGGAATGGACATGTATGTTACAATTACAAAATCAGATAGGGGTGCACAGGGCAGGCCTATTTTGTGCAGGGCTTCCACTGGTGGGCCATGCAGGGTGCTTCTGTGAGGTTGCCATTGCATTTTTCTTGGGATGTGTAGGTGCATTGTGGGTGGTGTAGTGCCATTGTGATGCCTTGCGGGGGTAGGTGGCTGTGCACAGGGGGAGGGATGTGGACCTGTTGGTGGGTTTGTGGGCATGCTGGGTGACTGGATGTAGAGATTGTGGCCTGGGCGGGGTAATTGTCCTGGTGGTAGTTGGAGAGGTGGGGTGGTGCATGCATTCAAGGTGTGGTGGATATAGGGTCATTGTGGATGACTTACCCAAGTCCATTCCTCCAGTGAGGCCCTCAGGGTGAAGGATTGCCAGTACCTTTTCCTCCCAGTCAGTGCAGTTGGGGGGTGTTGGTGGAGGTCCTCCCTCAGTCTTCTGCACCACAATGTTGTGCCTGGATGCCATGGGCCTCACCTTCCTGCGCAGGTCGTTCCATTTCTTGCAGGTGTCGTCCCTCGTGCATGGATGGTTTCCCACTGCATTGAACTTGTTGACAATGGTCTGCCATAACTCAATCTTTCTGGCGATGGATGTGTGGTGGACCCGTGCCCCGAATATTTGTGGCTCGACCTTGAGTATCCCGTCCAGCATGGTCCTTAGCTTCCTTTCTGTGAAGAGTGGGTGCTTGGGGGGGGTGCCATGGAATGTGTTGTGGGTGGTGTGTTGTGTGGATATTGGTGATGGTGCTGTTGTGTGGTTGGGTGTATGAGTCGTGTGATGTGGCGTTCGGTGTCTGTCTTTAGTGTTGTCCGTCTGTCTTCTCCTATTGGTGATGCAAAGGACTGTGGGGTGTGTCTATGAGTGTTGTGGTGTTGTGGATGTGTGTCAGGTGTGTGGTTTTCAAACTTGCCAATGTGTGCATTTCTTACTGATGGGTTCACTTGCTGGCCGTGGCAGTCTGTACTGCCAATTGTCATCCGACATCCACTGTCTGCTGCAGTGATTTGTGCATCATTATTTGAAGGGTGGGGGATTTGTGTGCTTGGCGGTGGCAGGGTGGGATGTGCAGCTTTTTCGCTAACAAGGCCCTGGAGATGTCTGATGGTAGGAATATTTTCTGTTTCTGTTTTTTGCATCTTTATATGGCAGGTTTCCGTTAACCGCCAATGGCAGGATTCGGTTCGCCATCGCCACAGCGGGATATGGTGTTTACAGCCATGTTCATAATGACCCCCTAAGTGTTGGATGAGATCCTGAGGTATGCTAAAATCTATGGTGATGAACAAGATATGAAGCAGAGGAAACTTAAGGAGAAGTTCATGCTTGCCCAAACAACGTTGGTAAAGAAAGGGTTTCAAAATCAGACATATGTGGGAAAAGTTGGTGGAATACAAGGCCAAACTCAAATGCTTACCAAAATCAGAATCCATTTCAACAATTCTCTATGATAGATCACTAGAGATTTGACAATTCACATTGATGATGCCTGAGTGGGGATGAATCAACCAATCAATTTTTGTAAAGTGTGGCTGCTCACCCGTGAGGGTCTCTAGGCACTGGGGGGGCTGCCAGGAGGGCTGTCTCTGTGCTGTGGTTGCTGTGGAAGCTGGACTGTGAGATGTCTAAGGAGTTGTTGGCCTCAATGAAATTCCATAGTTGTACGTTGATTGCTTTGTTTAGTACTTTGGCAGGGTAGGGTAGCAGTGAGGTGGCCCAGAAATTCTTCAGTTCTGATGGGTCAGCTGAAGATTTCTTCAGGAGAGGGTGTATTTCGGTGTGTTTCCAGTCCTCAAGAAAGGTGCCAGTGTTGATGGAGCAGTTGATTGTGTTCCCGAGCTCAGGGGCAATGGAAGTGTGGGCTCTGATGTATATGTGGTGCATGCAGAGGTCCATGGAGGCTCTAGAGTGGGCCCTGTTCATGATGCTGACTGTTTCCTCTGTGGAGAGAGTGAACCAGCTGTGGGTGGTATGGGAGGGTTCTGGGGGGAAGGCTTGGTGACAGGTTCAGGTGCCATGATTTGCCGGGAGGAAGCTGTCGTAGATGTCCTGGATTTTGCAGTGGACAAAGGTGGTGAGTTTGTTGCAGACGTCCTGAGACGGGGAGGTGCTGGAGGCTTCAGAAGAGGGATCTGGGATTTCATTGATGACTGCGAAGAGTTCCTTAGAGTTGTGTGCGGAGGAGTTGGTGCCCTCTAGGAGTGCGTCCTTCTTAACGTTGTGGATATTTTGGCGGTGGGTGGCTGTAGAGGCTCTGAATGAGGCGAGGTCTTCGCTGGTTTGTCTGTTCCTCCCTTTTTTCTCTAAACATCTGCGGATACGCTTTTACTCTTGGAGTTTGGTGGTGAACCAGCTGGCTTTCTTAGGTATGCATTTGGCCGATGTCAGCCAGAGGGGGGCTAGAGTGTCAGCGCATTTGGTGATCCATGCATTGATATTGTGTGCTGATGTATTGCCGTCATCGGAGGGGGAGGGAGGAATTTGGCGAGTGATGGCGCTAGTTGCTCATTGGTGATTTTGTTCCATTTCCTGTGGGGGCTCTCGGGGCATGGGTGAGGCTGCTGGGTGCGGTGATTGTGAAGTGTATGCAGCGGTGGTCGGTCCAGTCCGGGGTGGCGACGGTCTTGATAGTGATCCGGTTGCTTGAGGTGAAGATGGGGTCCAGTGTGTGTCCTGCTATGTGTGAGGGTACGAAGACCAGCTGTCTGAGGTCGAGGGTGGCTAGGATGTTGAGTAGAGCAGTGGTGTTTGAATGAGTGTGGCCCTCGAGGTGGAAATTCAGGTCACCAAGGAGGAGGTAGTCATCTATGGAAGCTGGACAGGAGGCGGGTGACCTGTACACCAGGGTGCCGTGGATGGAGGAGTTGTGGTTGGAGTGAACCAGGAAGTGAAGGTGTTCCATGGTGGTGCATTATTCTTCTGGGACGGCCTTGACACGCAGTGAGGACTTGTGTATGATGGCGAGTACTCCACCCGGTCGGGTATCCACCTGATCGGGAATGGCGATGGCGATGTCTGGTGCACAGGTGGGGTTGGTCCATGTCTCGTAAGGAAGGCGATGTCTGGTCGCCCTGTGTCAATGAAATTCCAAAGTTCGTGGCGTGCTTGTGGAGGGAGCAGAAGTTCAGGATCAAGCAGTTTATAGGTTTGTGGAAGGTGTTGGTATCTCTGTGTGCGGAGAGTACCTTCAGCTTGTTGAGGATGGCGCTGAAGTTGCAGTTCCTGCAGATGAAAGTTCCATGAGTCTCCTTGGGGGAGATGATGCAGCAGTTGCTGAGATGGAGGCGGGTCTCGGCATCGTAACAGATGCAGGTCAGGGGGTGGGTAAACGGAGATCCAGGCTACCATGTAGAAGAGGGGCAACGGTTAAATGGGAGGCAGGAGGGCGGGAAAAGGAGCTTTGCCGGTAGGAGGGGGTGCAGAGGAAAGGAGGGGAGAAAGGAAAAGGAAAAACAAGTGAAAAAGAAGAGGAAAAACAAGGAGGAGGTATCCGTGTACGAACTGTCCCTTCCAGTCTCTGCTGTGGTGCTCCCCTCGCCCTCCGTCCACTGGTGCCTCCACTGGTGCCTTCAGCGTTGGTGGCCACTGCCTCCTGGGTCCTGTGGGATGCAACCCGCTCCATCACTGGTGCCTCTGCTCCTCCGCCAGAGGATGCTAATGCACAAAAGGACAGGATTATAAAACAAAAAGAGAGGAAGAGACAAAGGATACACTTGGTCAGTGGCTGCACCAACACCACCGTTGGCATTCACACCACTCACACACAGGGAACAGCCTTACGCACTATGCAAAGCACTATCATTAACAATGCTTGTCACCAGGGCATGGGGAGGGACACATACCGTCACATGCAGCATACGTGGGACCCACACAGCCCTGCCCAGTAGTGTTGTAGGAATTTTACATCAGATCCCTGCCCAACATGGATCCTACTCTGCAATGTCAGGCCTAGTCTAGGGGCACCCACAGACACACATCCCCGTCCAGACAGCACCCCACCATGCGTAAGTAGTAATGATGGGCACTATACTCACCCCCTTGTGGCTGCTGTGATGCCCTCAAGCGCCCATCCAGCTCCGGATAGGCCACTGCCAGTATGCGGGCCATCGGGGGGTCAGGGTTTGACGGGCAGCCCTTCCTTGTTGGGAGGCCATCCCCAGCTGGGCCTCCGCCGTCTTTCCGTGACCAGCACCTCAGGTCCTCCCACCGTTTCCAACAGTGGGTGCTCTACCTGCCGTAGACCTCCAGGGTCGGCAAGTCCTTAGCGATGGTACAGCACATTCTCTTCTTTTGATGGACGCTGACCTGCAGAGAAAATATACACAGAGAAAGGTATTAGTGAGACCGTCCTGGCTGTTACACTCATGGCCCACCATAGTCCTTCCCATCCCCTTTCGCACAGACATGGCCCAGCATACATGCTGCACGCTGCACAGGGCCCATCCACCAATCCCCTCCTACATGAGGCCTTCATACCCAGCACTCCATGCATTCATGCCCTATGCATCGTGCTCACAGTATACTCACCTGTTGGTCTGGAGGCCCATACAGCAGTCCGTACTGGGGTAGGACCCCATCCACTAGTCTCTCCAACTCCCCTGAGGTGAAGGCAACTCCCCAGTCACATGGGCCATGGTAGGTTCAAGACACAGCTCACAGCAGCACATGCAGTGTAGATCCTCTCCTGTTGAAGGTCAGGTAGCAAGTGAGTGAACAGATACAAAATGGCGGTGATGTTCATGGAGGTGCATACCGTCACCACCGGCGTACATCACCATTGGCCTCTGTACCCCATGGGGCCGACTGTACGATGAAACAACGACTTCAAAAACAACTACTGCCTTAACAACGAGGTCGGAACACCGACCTCGTTGCTACTACTAATGATTTTACCACAAATGCCTTAACAACGATATTTCGTTGTAAAGGCATTCCTGATAAAATCATTAGCAATAGGCACCATTCACCCTACATCCCTCACCCCACCCCCCCACCCACTCCCCAAAACCAAAAACGCCCCACCCCCCAACCCCACCCTAAAACCTAAAACCCCCTGACCCCCCACCCACTCCCCAAAACCAAAAACGCCCCACCCCCCCAACCCCACCCTAAAACCCCCTGACCCCCCACCCACTCCCCAAAACCAAAAACGCCCCACCCCCCCAACCCCACCCCCAAAACCTAAAACCCCCTGACCCCCCACCCCCTCCCCAAAACCTAAACCCACCACTTACCTTCGCCAACTCACTTCTTTGTACCTTAACCACGCATGTTTGTTGTTCAGAACATACGTAGTTAAGGCACAAAAAACCGGAGTCGTGGTTAAAAAAAGCGTTGTTGTGCTTTCGTTAACCACGACTTTCGGAAAAAAAAAGTCGTAAAAAAGGATGTTCCCCCATAGGGCCCAATATTATCCAATGAGACATTGCACGGCAGATCCCGACCACCTCCCGCAACGGCGCATAACGTCAGCTGAATTACCTCACTTCCACCTGTCCCTCCATACAGGACAGGCAGACACCATTTCAGGGGGGCAGTGCATGATCATAACTGTGTCACAGATCAGAACTGTACATACATGATATATGCCACTAATACATTTAAAATTCACATCATGCATTGAGCTGAAGTGGCTACAATATACAGTTTATGAGAGGCTCCTCACTCTTTTGTCCCATAGATTGCAACCGCTGTGGATGAATAGGAGATGGAGACACCCTCCTGTGTACAGACCCCTGGTGGACTTGGCAAAAATGGAGGACAGGCACATTATCCTCACCTACAGACTTGACAGTGCCACAATCATGGAGCTGTGTACTCAATTGGAGCCAGACCTGATATCTGCTCTCCGTCACCCCACTGGGATTCCCCCCTCTTGTGCAAGTCCTATCCGTGCTCCATTTCGTGGCAACTGTTTTTTTTCCAAGTGACAGTGGGCTTGGGAGCAGGAATGTCATAGCCAATGTTCTCATTAGTGTTGACCAGAGTGTTGTCTGCCCTGATTAAACACACGTGCAGCTACATTGTTTCCCTCAGGTGGCGGATTTGCCCTGGGTGAAGGCTGACTTCTATGCAATGGGACATATACCCAACATAATCGGGGCGATTGATGGAACACATATAGCATTTGTCGTCCCCCCCCAGCAAAATGAACAGGTCTTCATAAATCGCAAACGTTTTCACTCGATCAATGTACAGATGGTCTGTTTGGCGGACCAGTACATCTTCCACGTCAATGCTAAGTAACCTGGGTTGGTGCATGATGCCTTTATCCTGAGGACTAGCAGCATTCCAAATGTGATGGCCCAACTATAGAGGCACAGGGTGTGGCTAATAGGTAAGCCCTGGTTCCAGTGGATGTTGGTGTATGGGTATGGTGCGGGCCATAAGGGATAGTTTGTGGATAACTGTTGTCCCTCGATATTTCAAGGTGACTCTGGTTACCCCAACGTATCATGGTACTAACCCCTGTGAGGAATCCCAGGACAAGGGCTGAGGAATGTTACAATGAGGCACATGGGCGAACAAGAAGGATCATTGAACGTACATTTGGGCTCCTGAAGGCCAGGTTTCGGTGCCTCCATCTGACTGGTGGATCCCTGTGCTACTCACCCAAGAAGGTCTGCCAGATAATCGTGGCATGCTGCATGTTGCATAACCTTGCCTTGAGACGCCATGTGCCTTTTCTGCAGGAGGAGGAGGCTGGAGATGGCCGTGTTGCAGCAGTGGAACCTGTGGACAGTAAAGATAAGGAGGCAGGGGATGAGGATGAGGACAGCAGAACTGCTGTGATAAGACAATACTTCCAATGACACATAGGCAGTGTTACTTCACATTTCATTGTCATTTCTTTGTTTCACATTGTAACTGCCAGGCTGTGATTTCCCACTTCTATGGCCACTCACTGTACCCCTTGGCAACTCTTTTTGGTGTCCCACTATCACTCCTGGTGGGTCTACTGCAGCCAACTACAGGTCTTTCCTATGTAAACATTACTGTACATTTGAATTGCAATGTTTAAACCTTGTTAAACTAATACATACTGAAATCATTTGACATACTCCATACTTGTATTTTTTCAAAGTGTGTTTATGCTGTGCTATGAATAAAAGGGAGAAGTACAATGGGCTGGGGTGATGATGGAGGAAAGCCCATGGTATATTTCCAATCTATTTGTGGCACAGGTGCATTGTCCATGGGGACATAGGAAGGGGAGCAATGGCAGTTCAAGGTGGACAGGGCGACAGAGTGGGACACAAGGGTGACAATCAGGAGAGTCTCGTTTCCTGGCAGGGGTCTTGGCAATAGTCTCTGGCTTCTGCCTGGATCGGAGGGAACGTTTGGGGGTGGTTCTCCTTCTTCAGGGGGAGGAGTGCTGGTGGCCTGTTGGTCCTGTGGGGGGGGGCCTCCTTTCCACTAGCGTCAGCGGAGTTGGAGGGCTGTTCAGTAGTCTGGCTAGTGGCAGGGGCCCGCTGGTGTGACACTGCCTCCCTCATTATGTTGGCCATGTCTGCCAGCACCCCTGCAATGGAGACCAGGGTGGTGTTAATGGCTTGCAATTCCTCCCTGATCCCCTCAGACTGTCCCTCCTGCAGCCGCCTGTTTTGCGGCACCTTGTCCATGATCTGGCCTAGTGTATCCTGGGAATGTTGCTATGCTCCAAGGATCTCAGTGAGTGCCTCCTGGAGAGTCGGTTCCCTGGGCTTGTCCTCCCCCGGTGCACAGAAGTCCTCCCAGCTTCCCTGTTGTCCTGTGCCTCTGTCCCCTGAACCATGTGCCCACTGACCCCAGGTCCTTGATTGTCTTGGGGGTGAGGTGTACCCTGGGGTCACTGTAGTGGTATACACACTGCTGATTGATGTGTCCCGGGGACAGAGGTATGAGCACACTGGGTGTGTGCTGTGGTGGTGTTTCCTAAGGGGGGAGGCTCTCTGGTGGTGTTTAACTGTGCCTGGGTAACCAACTGTCCAGAGGTCCCTGATGGGCCAGGTTGGACATCCAGATCCAGGCCAGCAGAGTCACTGTCATCACTGTGGGCCTCTTCTGTGGGGGGACTGGATGTTGCTGGCACCTCTTCTCTGGTGATATTGGCTGGGATACCTGTGGGGGTGTAAATGCAGTGTTATTGTTTCTGTGTGTGACATATTGTGAATGAGTGGGTTGGCCTCTATGGTTGTATTTGCCCTGGCAGCTTTCACTTGTATATGTTGGTATATGGTGGGATGACTAGTTCTCTCTAGACTGCATGTTATAGTGATAAGTGTCCATGCAGGTCTGTGAGGGGTGTCCATGCATTGGTGATGCATGCAGGGGTTGGCATTGGCATGAGTGAGATGGGATGGTGGGGTATGTGGGATGGAGTGGAGTGATGGGAGTGAGAGCGGGGGTGGGGTATGTGATGGCATCCAGGTAGAGGGGTGATTGTAGTAAAGAGTTGACTTACCAGAGTCCAGTCCTCCTCCTACTCCGGCCAGGCCCTCAGGATGCATGATTGCCAAGACTTGCTCCTACCATGTTGTTAGTTGTAGGGGAGGAGGTGGGGTCCACTGCCAGTCCTCTGTACTGCGAGCTGGTGTCTTGCTGCAATGGAATGTACCTTCCCTGGTAGGTCGTTCCACCTCTTCCTGATGTCATGCCTTGTTCTTGGATGCTGTCCCACCGCGTTGACCCTGTCCACGATCCTCCACCATAGCTCCATCTTCCTAGCAATGGATTTCAGCTGCACCTGTGCTCCAAATAGCTGAGGCTCTACCCTGATGATTTCCTCCACAATGACCCTTAGCTCCTCCTCAGAGAATCTGGGGTGTTGTTGTGGTGCCATGGGTATTGTGTGAGTATTGTGGGTGAAGGTGTGTAGGGTGATGTATTGGTGTGTGTGATGTGGGGTGCATGGGTGGTGTATAGGTGTAGGTGGTGTGTGTCTCTGGTCTTCTCTGTGGTCACATGTCTGTCTTGTGGCTGTTTGTATTCGTAAAGGGCTGTGGGTAATGTGGGTGTGTGTTTATAGTGGTGTGGGTGTGTGGGTGTGGTGTGTGTATGTGTGTCAGGTGTGTTTAGTTTGAATTGTCCAATGTGATGTTGTTTTGTATGTGTGTGTGTATTTTGAGCGCAGCGGTATGTACTGCCAATGGTTTACCGCCAATGAATGTGCGCCGTGGTGATTCATGGGTCATAATGTGATGGGCGTAGTTATGTTGGCGTAACGGTGTGGGTTTTGATACTGCCAGTTTATCTCTGACCTTTGGTGTGGCGGACTTATGTCTGTGGCTGAAAAGTGACGGATTGGTGTGTATGTGTGTCATAATATGGTGAACGAATATCCGCTGCGGAGGTGGCGGCAGTCAGCATGGCGGTAAGTGGGATTTACCGCCAATGTCACAATGAGGGATAAAGTCTTAAAAAAATTAATGTCTCCAAATGTAAAATTGTAATAAAAAAAAACTAGGTTTGGGAACCCCTATAAGGATTATTGTTATACTGGGAAAGAACAACTGGAAGTTGTGGAATCATCCGGGTATTCATGGAAGATTTTCATTAGTATTTTAATTGACAATGAGCATATATCTCATAATTCTTGTAGGGCGATTGATCAGGCTAATGGGCTGTGAGCTTTTTATAATGTTGTTGGGTGCAGGCAGTTTTACACCTGTTGTCTTTATATACAGCAAAAGTATGTCAACTTTGCTGTACGTGGTGGAAATTATTAATGTTATGAAATGTGACTTTTTAAATAAATTATAGGGTTGAGTCTTAAGGAAAAGTTGTAACCTAAATACACTAGTGGCAGTTCAAGCAATATGGTTCGACTACAGGAATGTTCAATGCTTATGTGCAAGACCTACTGGCAGCAGGGGAGACTCCTCTGTTATAGTGGAGGAGCGTCCCTCACCCCCGCCAGCAGCAGCAGCTGCAAAACCTTTACAGGAAAACCGTAACAAACTACGTTTATTTTGGTTTACTGTAAAAGTGGTGGGTCCATGGGGCATGACAGGTACAGAGGGGGAGTGCATAGCACTCCCCCTGAGTGCGCAGGGATGTTTAGCCAGCGATCTTGGGTCGGCCAAACATACATGTGCACTAGGCTCTCTCAAACCCAACACTGCGTTGCTGGTTGGGAGAGAGCAGGCACAGACTCTCACTCTGCCTCGGATCGCCCGGGCTGGGTGCTCCATCCAATCCTAACACTGCTTTCATGCTGCAACAGCATGAAAGCAGCATTAGGATTGGATGCACTGCAGGCTGGGAGCCTGTGCCTGTTGTGGAGGACCGGATCAGAGTAGCGCGGCCCCACCCCTTTTCCCTCCTGCGAGCCACAACTGACCGGCAGTGCTTCCTTGAGGGCATCAGATATCTTTAAGTGAAGAAATGTCATTAAGGTAATTAATGCGTACTGATATTTTTGAAAGGCAGAGTGAGAAGTTGGTGTTTTATTGGACTTTTATTTTTGTGTTAAAATCATTTAATTTAAAGGAGGAAAAATATTTTCTCTTTGTCAGGTAGTTAGTTAAAATGCTTTTAAAAGGAAGGTTGAGATTCTCCAGGGATTCAGAATTTTGTATTAATAAGAATAGATTTGGCGTAATAGCCTCTTCATGTATGGGGAGGACTACTCAAAAATATTTATTGTGGAATATTGATCACTGAGCTCAGTGTTTCATGATGTTAGTATGACGGAATATTCTACCCTTATATTGCATAACAGAGGTGTCGTGAAGCCCACAGGTAACAGAGAGTGTGTGATTTTTGGATATGGGCCATGTACCTTTGGTTTGCACAGCTTTGCACCAAGAACACCATATTTAGTTGACACCTTTATTTTTAAAATATAACGAACGTTCGGGAGCAGAAGCTTGCGCTCTAATAACTGCTCCAGGATATAAAATGTTTTTATATGAAATGCATACATTTTTTTAATGTTTCTTAAATCTACATATGAATGTCCCAAAACCTCTATGTTAGGGAAATATTATTTTATGGATTTGCATAGGTCTTGGGTTTGCATGGTTTAATCACTGAATTGTAAAGTACAGTGGTAAGGGGTAATTTATGTAAAATCCCTTAGAAAAAAAAAAAAAAATGTTTTATATTTGGAATTGTGTTTATGAAATTTCTACATTCCTCCTCTGCACAGTTTTGTACTTTAAGTACAGCAATGTTTGGAACCAGTATTTTTTTATGTTTTATTGTAGGGATGGTAGTTGTTACTCATGAATTCCTAGGAAACGAAATGTTTTTAGTTTATACAGTTTATTGACAATATGTATTTTTTGTAATGAAAAATTACTGAAATATTCTGTGGACCTTGTTTGAGATCCAAATCTTGAATAAAGAATTGATTGTATACATTTGGTGATTTTCTTCCTGATTAAAAGTGGTGCTTTTCCATCTACTGCTTTGTAGGTGATACAAAGCAGCTTGAAGGAGGATCTTCTGGCAATTGATAACCGGTATGGGCCTCAATGCAAAGGAGATGTGTGCTCGTGGCTTTCCATGTAGGAGAAGTCAGCAATACTGTTCTGAATTCTCTTATAGTTGATAAAGGTGGCTGTGGTGAAGACCATTAATTCAATCACGTTTTGACAAGATTGAGATTGTCACTTGGACTTTGTGGGGGGATCATAAGTGAAGGAAGGTGCATAGCAGCGTTTTCATTGTCACAGTGCTTGATTTGGCTACCTTATCCACTTTAGATTTCATTGACAGCTTGGCATCCATAATAATTCAGGGTTTCTTACCTCCTTAGATATTTTTGTTGGTGGTCATGGATCATCAGACCAGGTGCAGCGAGGATCATAAGTTTTCACAGGTGAGTATTTCAGTTTTTGATGCATATTATTTGAGATGACTCCAAAACATCTTCCCCTTTGCGAATGGGTTACCACCAATCTGAAATTGGTGGTAACTGATTGTTTTGAGACCGCATTCATGGTCACAAAACAACCATACATACCTCTGCGATTCGGTGTTAGGAAGGGATGACCTTGACACGCCCCTTCCTAATACCAAATTGGTATGGAGGCGCAAATCCAATTTGCGATTCGGTAACAAGTTACTGAATCCAAATGGGATTTGATACATACCAAAATGTGGGCTTTTGCGGTTGCAAAACTGTTGGATACATCTGGCTCAAAATGCTTTTTAGCCCCGGTGGAATACCCCAGGGACCTCAGCACCAGGTCTAAGGGGTCAGGTGACTCTACCCAGGCCCCTTTTCTTTTTTTTGGTCTTTTTTTTCTGGGGCCCAAGACGGCTACCAGCACTTCCTTGCTGAAGTGTTGGCAGTCAATCAGATATCAGCACAGGGACAGTTAGATCCGTGCAGGATCCACATCCCTATATATCTAAATATTTTGGCCTTAAATGTCTTCAAAACTGCTAAACAGATTTGCACCAAATCACAAAAAGCGTTATCTGCGGAACAGAATCTAGCCTCATGTCAAATTTGGTGTAATTCGGTTCAGAGGTTCAAGCTGTAGGCGCGTCTAAAGGTCCTATGGAAAAATGAATGGGGAAAACTCATTTTGGGACCCCCCTTTTTCTCAGCCCCCGCTTGATAGATCACCCCAAAACTTTCAAGTTTCACATTCAGGTGCATATTCTGAGGGTGTTAGGCGGCCCCCTTTGTACTACGAGATAGCACTCACCTCCTTTAAGGGAGCCGAATGCTATCTTGTAGTATTGTTACCTACTGGTCTGACAGGCGGAAATGCTCTATTGCAATATTCCTGCCGGCCAGACTGGTGGGAACATTGTAGTAGGGTGGGGGGATGCCACCACTATGGCGGAGGCATCCTCCCTGTGAGTTTGATGACCCTGTGATGGGGCCACCAAACTCCTAATGAGGCCCTTTGTTTTCTTCCATCGATCAACCAGAACTTCTCTTCAGCTTTAATTTACTTAGGAAACTCTCACACACAGATCTACAATTTTTAACCACAATAGTATTGTACATTCAGAATCATAGTACACATGCACTGGAGCACTAAAACAAATTGATTTAACTCTACTCAAGAAGCTATGTAGCATTGCTTTGACAACTGCATTGTGACCACAGTACATCACATAGGGGGTTATTACAACTTTGGAGGTGTTAATCCGTCCCAAAAGTGACGGTAAAGTGACGGATATACCACCAGCCGTATTACGAGTCCATTATATCCTATGGAACTCGTAGTATGGCTGGTGGTATATCCGTCACTTTACCGTCACTTTTGGGATGGATTAACACCTCCTCCAAAGTTGTAATGACCCCCATAGTCTTTAAACAATAGATGATAAGGCCAGTACATTTTATGTAAGGGACTTATGATGATCTAATGCAATGGGGCTTTGATACCTGAACTCTGACCCTGCCTACTGACTGAGTGTGCAAAATATTGGAATGTGGTTTGGCTGTGGTAAGAGTTGTGAGCAATCTCCATGAGTCAAAACATACTGTTATAAATGAAACAGGCCTCTCTAATATGATACATCTCCAAAATGCAACAGGATATCAAAATGTCAAAATAACTTTCTGTATACAAGACATAGGTTTTAGCTTCACAGATTTAGCATTTTAATTGTTTTTCTGTCTAGTGTCTTAAACCACAATAAGACTGAGAATTGTTTTTTTCATTGGCAACCCCAAAAAGCTAAGGTAGTGGCATGTTATAATGGATAATGTGCACTAAGATACTTATATTGGTGGGATGTTATGAATATGTTTCAACCTGTCCTAGTAGACTATAGCACTCAGAGGAGATATTAAAGAAAAGGCTTATTGATCCTACTTGATAACAAGCATGCGTGTGCCTCTGATTGATTTTTGAGAGAGCCTTTAACCTTTAATAGATGTCAATCTACTTTGACAGTGCCATTACAATTTGATGCATGACTCTCTTGTTTGAAGGAAGACTTCTCGGAAAAAAGATGATTTTAAACTTTGGAGTTGTCAATTTCCAATTTCAGCATACACTTAAGCAATGGAGATGTGAGATTTAATAAATACTGAATGTGATTTCAGTCTCATGAAGAGGTAACTTTCTTGTCCTACAACACTTTTAAATGTTAGGCATTCCATCACCTCCAAACTTTGCAGAACTGATTTGCCTTCCCTAAAGAACAATTGAACATTGTAGCTATGAGTTTCATGTGTAAATATGGGATTCTGGTTAATTTTCTCTGAGAGAATATTGGAGATATAAAGTGTTTTGCCCTATAGATATGTAGTGAGTTACTAATGGCATGAGGGTGTGGCACTGATTTTAAAGTGAAGACATTACCTCTTAAATGGGGTAACACTTGCTAGTGTGACTTACCATAATGAGATTATGGGGGTCATTACAACATTGGCGGTAAAAGCCGCTTACTGCCGTGGAGAAGACCGCCAACACACCGCCGCAGCCGCAGAATTCCGCCACAGCTATTATGACCCACAGCACGGAATCCGCCGAATTTCAGACACCCACACAAGTCTGACACAACAAAGGTCAGTGATAAACTGGCGAAAACAATTCCTCCACCATCACGCCAACAGAAACACGCCCATGCTATCACGACCCACGAATCCACGCGGCGGTCTTTCAACCACGGTATTCCATTGGCGGTACACACCGCCGCGCTCAAAATACACACACATCTCCAAAACACCGCCACATTGGACCATTCGAAATACACACACCTGATACACATACACATACACATACACACACCACTCCCACACACCCAATACAATATAAAACACACACCCACATCACCCACAAACCCCTGCGACCAAACATTATAGAGCACAGCACTAGACAACCCCACCACACAGAGGCACACAACACCATCACCCATACAACATCCACGCACAAAACACCCCACACCACCACACATCACCACACTCATCAACACATACACCACCCCAAACATCACCTACACCACCCCATGGCACGCCAAAGACACCCCAGGTTTTCCGAGGAGGAGCTCAGGGTCATGGTGGAGGAAATCGTACGGGTAGAGCCACAACTATTTGGATCACAGGTGCAGCACACCTCCATAGCCAGGAAGATGGAGCTATGGTGAAGAATAGTCGACAGGATCAACGCTGTGGGACAGCATCCAAGAAATCAGGAGGACATCAGGAAGAGGTGGAACGACCTACGGGGGAAGGAGCGTTCAGTGGTCTCCAGGCACAACATCGCGTTTCAGCGGACTGGCGGCGGACCCCCACCTCCTCCCCCACAACTAACAACATGGGAGGAGCAGGTCTTGACCATCATGCATCCAGAGGGCCTCGGGGGAGTCGGTGGAGGAATGGACACTGGTAAGTCAAATCTTAACTATCATATCCCCACCCTACCTGCATGCTATCACACACCCCCACCCTCAGCCCCTCCCCTATCACTCCAACTCCTCACTAATGTACTAATAACACAAACCACCCATCCCAACACCAAGCCCTGCATGACACAACAAAGCATGGACACCCATCACTAAAGCATGCCCACTGCACATACCCATTACACCCCCCAACCATCATCACACAAGCCCCCACACAGGAATGCTTGCACTGGGGTACACGCACACCCACCCATTGCACACCATGACACACACACATGCAATAATCATGCTCTTATACCCCTGCAGGACCACAACGTAACGTCACCACACAGGAGGGTCCAGACATCTCCACTCCACCCACAGAAGAGGCGCACAGTGACGACAGCAGCTCTGGCCAACTGGATCCAGATGACCAGCCCGGACCATTGTGGGCCTCGGGACAATCGGTTCCCCTTACACAGGCACAGCCCAACACTGACCTTCCACCTTCTGGTAACACCAGCCCACACCCACCCAGCGGGCCCATACCTCCGTACCCAGGACACGTCAATCAGCTGTGTGTCCACCACTACAGGGAACCTAGGATAACCTACCACCCCAAAAACAACAGGGACCTGGGGGCAGTAGTAGTGGGCACACAGTCCAGGGGATGGAGGCCCAGGAACACAGGGGAACTGGGAGGGCTGCTGTGCGACAGGGGGCGGACAGGCCAAGGGAACCCACTCTCCACGAGGCCCTCTCCTCCATCATGGGGGCATACCACCACTCCCAGGAGACGATGGCTATGGTCCTGGCCAAGTTTCAGGAGACCCAGCGCATGCAGGATGAACAGTATTTGGGGTTCAGGGAGGAGATCCAGGAACAGGACAGAGCAAGATGGCAAGACCCCCGCCAGGAAATGAGACCACCCTGATTGTCATCCCACTGTCCCACTTTGTTACCTTGTCCAGATTGGAACTGCCCCAGCTACACTTCCTATGCCCTTATGGGCAAAGCACCTGTGATACTAATCGACTGGACTCTGCCATGGGCATTCCTCCACCATCACGCATCACCATTTTGCCACCCCCTCCAATAATTAGCACTTCAATAAACACCCTTGAACCACAAAACAATCTGGAGTCAGTCTGTGATTTTAAAAATGTGCATTAGCAATGACAGAGACAAAATGCGATTTTCAAATGTAATGTCAACATACCTATGTCACACATCACAAGTCCATGAAGGATGCAAGCAGATAACACACGTTGGTAACCACACCTGTGAAACCGTAATGGAAATTTACAACTCAGTTACCAAATACTGCTTCAAATTGACAGACAGGATAGAGGTAGATGTCTTCTTCCTCAGCTTCCTCCTCATCACTGTCCACAGGCTCCACAGCTGCCACAACACAGTCATCTGGACCATCCTCCTGCAGAAAAGGCACCTGGCATCGCAAAGCAAGATTGTGAAGCATCGAGCAGGCGATTATGATCTGGCACACCTTCCTTGGTGAGTAGAATAGGGAACCACCTGTCTTGTGGAGGCACCTGAACCTGGCCTTCAGGAGGCCGAAGGTGCGTTCGATCACCCTCCTATTCCGCCCATGGGCCTCATTGTAGCGTTCCTCTGCCCTGGTCCTGGGATTCCTCACTGGGGTCAGTAGCCATGACAGGTTGGGGCAACCAGAGTCCCCTAATAGCCACACACGGTGCCTCTGGAGTTGACCAATCACATACGGGATGCTGTTATTCCGCAGGATGTAGGCGTCATGCACTGAGCCAGGAAACATAGCATTTACCTGCGAGATGTACTGGTCTGCCAAACATACCATCTGTACATTCATGGAATGATAACTCTTCCAGTTCCTGTACACCTGTTCACTCCTGCAGGGTGGACCAGAGCTTCATGGGTGCCATCAATAGCACCTATGATGTTGGCGATATGTCCCAGGGCATAGAAGTCACCTTTAACTGTAGCCAAATCCTCCACCTGAGGGAAAACGATGTAGCTCCTCACGTGTTTCAGCAGGGCAGACAACACTCTGGACAACACGTTGGAAAACATAGGCTGGGATATCCCTGATGCCATGGCCACTGTTGTTTGAAATGACCCACTTGCAAGGAAATGGAGCACTGATAGCACCTGCACTTCAGGAGGTATTCCTGTCGCTCCTCCATTGTTAACAGGTCCACCAGCGGTCGGTACACCGGAGGATTCCGCCATCTCCTCAAATGTCCCAGCTGACGGTGCCTAAGAAGGACAACAGCGACCACAGAGTCAACAAATTCTCAGGTATGTACCCACAGCTACACAGAACACGACACCAAATCCAAAACTCTTCCTGTATGTGTGTTGAGTCCAGGCCTAGGTGTGTGTGATGCAGTAGTAAATGAAGCCATGAGGGCCCCTGAAATGGTGGCTGCCTGACCTCTAAACTGGGACAATGGGATGTGAGGTATCTGCGCTGGCGTTGTACACCATTGCAGTAGGCGGTCGTAGACTGCGGCGCAATGCTGCATTGGTTAACATTGGACCCTATGGGTCCCAGGAGCCAATGATGAAGTGCGCCGGCGGTGATGATACGCACCACCGCGGACGTCACCGCCGCGGCCGTGACCACCATTTTCTATCTGTTCAATCACTCGATACCTGATGTTCGACAGGAGAGGACCTACACTGCAAGTGCTGCTGTGACCTCGGTCTGGAAAGGGCCCCTGCCTTCACTGCTCAGGAGTTGGAGAAGCTCGTGGACGGGGTCCTCTCCCAGTACACGCTACTCTACGGTCCTCCAGACCAACAGGTAAGTACACAGGGAGCACGTTGTATGGGCTATGCCTGGGTGGAGAGGGCTGGATGTCAGTAGGAAGGGGGCAGAGTTCTGCGAGCATGAAGGACTGTGAATGCATGTGCCACATGGCAAGGGTAGGGATGGGGGCCACTCACTTCGACGGTGCAGTTGGTAATGACTTCTCTTCTTCCCCTGTACATGTCATGTAGGTCAGCGCCCACCAGAAGAAGGACATTTGGCGTGCCATCGCCAAGGACGTCCGGACCCTGGGGGTCCACCAGAGACGGAGCACCCACTGCCGTAAAAGATGGGAGGACATTCGCCACTGGAGCAAGAAGACGGCGGAGGCTCAGCTGGGGATGGCCTCCCAACGTGGGAGGGGTGCCCGTCGCACCATGACCCCCCTGATGTTCCGGATCCTTGCGGTGGCCTACCCTGAGTTGGATGGGCGCTTGAGGGCATCACAGCAGACACAAGGGGGTGAGTACACTCTCATTCTGCGGACTTTGCGCGCAGTGGATGGGTCTGGGTGGGGGAGGAGGGCTGTGGGTTTCCCTAGGCCAGGGCGAGTTACGTAGGCTGTCCCTTCCAGAATGCAGGCCATGTGCCACTCCACCCCACCTCTGTAGAGTGGCAAGTACAGGTAGACATGCCCCTGTGTCATCTATGTGGACAGATGACACTCATAGCCATGTAGGCCATATCCCAGAAATTGCATCTATAGAGGCCAAGAGCACGGCGTAGTGCAGGGGGCTGCTGTGTCTGTATTGTCCGCCAACGGTAGCGGTAAGCCATGCACTCAACCTGTCTTTCTTCTGTCATCCCCCCCCTTTTTTGTGGTCTCCCTGTTCTTTTGTGCATCAGCATCATCAGGCGGCGGTACAGTGGCACCGGAGCACGAGGGAGCTGCATCCCACATGGCCATGGAGGGCCACACCACGGACTCTGAATACACCAGTGGGACGGAGGGCGAGGGGAGCTTCACGTCGGTCACCGGATCAGCAAACAGCGACATGGACTCGTCCGCCGATGGGAGTTCCCTTGTGGTGGCGGCACCATCTGTGCCCCCACTTCTACAGGTACAGCCGCCACCACCCCTACCAGCACCGCCCTCCCAGCAGCCCCTCAGCCTTAGGCTCCGTGCCCGCTCACCCAGGAGGGTGGGCATCACCTTCGCCCCAGGCACCTCAGCCCCTGCCCCTGTCAGCCCTGCTGCCCTCAGGCCATTGACCTCCTCACTGTTGGGCAGTCTACCATTGTGAATGCCATCCAGGGTGTAGAAAGGGAGTTGCAACACACTAATGCATTCCTGGAGGGCATTCATTCTGGTCAGGCTGCCCATCCTCGAACCCTGTAATCTCTGGCCTCAGCACTGATGGCAGCCATTGTCCCTGTGTCTATCCTCCCCCCTCCAACTTCCTCCACCCAGACCCAATCCCCTGTACCCCAGCCTATCCCAAGCACACCATTAGACAAGCATGCACACACCTCAACACACAAAAGTAGCTCAGGCAAACATAGGCACCACACATCCCACAGGCACCCACACAAGCATCACACACATACAGACACAGCAACATCCACTGCCTCCACTGTGTCCCCCTCCTCGTCGTCTCCCTCCTCCCTCCCAGTGTCGTCTACACTCTCACCTGCATGCACTACAGCTACAGGCACTAGGACTCGCACCAGAACACCCAGCACCACACCCCGCTCACCTGCACTCACCACCCCCACTACCATTTACACGTCCCCTGTGTCCACTCCCAATGTGTCTGTGACGCCCCCTCCCAAAGTTCACAAACACGGGCACCCACACACCCAACATCCATCCACCTCACGACAGCCTCCAGTACCTGCACCTGCACCCAAATCACCTAAAGTTACACCTCCTACAACCACCTCCTCTTCCTCCACTCCCAGACCCCCTCCAGCTACCCATCCCAGTGTTCGTCAGAAACGTTTCCTGAGCAACGTTGACCTCTGTGCCACCACCCCCACCCCTCCAATTCATAGGTCCCGTAGTAGCACCTCAGCCAAAAAAAGTCCGGTACCAGTGGTGCGTGTTAGAGGTCTGTGGAGTGCATCGGCCACCAGGGCAGCCAGTGTGACACGGAGCCAAAGCACCGCCAGTCCACCCCCTATAAAGCACCTTAAGTTGGAAAGTGCCCGACGGGAGAGGGTGAAGACTCCTGCCGGCAAAACAGCTCACAAGGGTCCAGGGGGGAGTGCCGAGTCAGCTGTGACTCCTCCTAAGGTGGTGAAGGGGCAGAAGAAGTCTCCAAAGTGTGGTAAGAGCAGCACTGTGGAGAAGGCCGCCATCCTCCCCGCCGGCCGGGACGCCACCGCCAGCAATATCGTGACTGGTCCGGAGACCACCGCCAGAGTCAGTGCCCTGGAGGGCAGCACTATTGTCACTGGTCCAGAGACCACCGCCAGAGTCAGTGCCCTAGAGGGCACCACTATCGTCACTGGTCCGGAGACCACCGCCAGCGTCAGTGCCCTGGAGGGCCCCGGCAGCCACAGCCCCGATGGGCACTGCGGGACCGTCATGCCACACACCGCTGCACAGGTCAGAGACAGCAAAGTCAAGCACCGCTGAACAGGGCAAAGATCGCCATGGTGAAACCGCTGAACAGGGCAAAGACCGCCATGGCAAAGTACCGCTGAACAGGTCAGAGACAGCAAAGTCAAGCACCGCTGAACAGGGCAAAGCACCACTGAACAGGGCAAAGACCGCCATGGTGAAGACCGCTGAACAGGGCAAAGACCGCCATGGCAAAGCACTGCTGCACAGGTCAGAGACAGCAAAGTCAAACACCGCTGAACAGAGCAAAGACCATCATGGTGAAGACCGCTGAACAGGGCAAAGACCGCCATGGCAAAGCACCGCTGAACAGGTCAGAGACAACAAAGTCAAGCACCGCTGAACAGGGCAAAGCACCGCTGAAGAGGGCAAAGCACCGCTGAACAGGGCAAAGACCGCCATGGCAAAGCACCGCTGAACAGGTCAGAGACAGCAAAGTCAAGCACCGCTGAACAGGGCACAGCACCGCTGAACAGGGCAAAGACCGCCATGGTGAAGACCGCTGAACAGGGCAAAGACCGCCATGGCAAAGCACCGCTGAACAGGTCAGAGACAGCAAAGTCAAGCACCGCTGAGCAGGGCAAAGCACCGCTGAAGAGGGCAAAGCACCGCTGAACAGGGTAAAGACCGCCAACTCAAGAATCGTTAGCCCATGTGCAGCTGGGACAGTGACGGAACTGGGACCGTCACGGGGAGCGTGAGGCACTCTGGGCACCAGTCCCCCTCCAGAACCAGTGGAAAACAGCATCCACTCTGTCTGTCCTTCACAGGATGAAGCACTCTGGGCACCAGTCCCCCTCCAGAACCAGTGGAGAACAGCATCCACTCTGTCTGTCCTTCACAGGATGAGGCACTCTGGGCACCAGTCCCCCTCCAGAACCAGCGGAGACTGTTATCCACTTGAGAGACTGTGGCTTTGCACTCCCCAGGATAAAGCAGTGGGCAAACCACCCACTGGAGTGACTTGAGAGACTGTGGCTTTGCACTCCCCAGGATGGTACAGTGGGCAACCCACCCACTGTAGAGACTTGAGAGACTGTGGCTTTGCACTCCCCAGGATTGAACAGTGGGCAACCCACCCACTGTAGAGACTTGAGAGACTGTGGCTTTGCATTCCACAGGATTGTACAGTGGGCAAGTCACCCACTGTAGAGACTTGAGAGACTGTGGCTTTGTACTCCCCAGGATACATCAATGGACATGGAGCCCCGTCGTGGATCTGGCGTGGTGCTGTAATCCGGCTGAGGTGCCCCCCCCTTCCCTTCCCCCTGAGGTGCCTGTTGTATTTCTATCTGATGCCCCTGCAGTGTTCTCTCTGTTTGTGGACAGGTATCTAGTGTGGGCCTTGCCCATGCTTTGTGGGCCCAGTGGTCCACGGACATTTTTATCCACGGTGAATCCGCCCCGGAAAAGGTGGCGGATTGGCGGGTTGTGATACTGTGGGCAGTACATTGTCTTCCGCCTGTCTGTTGGCAGTGACACTGCGCTGCTTGTCTGTACCGCCGTGGCGGTCGGAGTGTTAAAGTGGCTGTCTATGTTGGCGGTTTCCGCCACGGTCATAATTACCTTTTTTTTCCGCCAGCCTGTTTGCGGCATTACCGCAGCTTTAACACCGTCCGCCAAGGTTGTAATGACCACCTATATGTTGAACATTAAATAAGTTACTCTCTTTCTTGTTAGAGCAGTTGATAAGGAAATGTGACCCTTCTGTCAAAGAAACGAGTTAAATACTTTAGACAGTCCTATGCCAGAGAAAGCTGTTAAACATTCTGGTGTGATTCTACTTGATGTAGACATGGGAGATATGACTCTCATTCCCTAAAGATTAGCATTTTCTGGCGTTCCCTACTCTAATTTCTGTTCCAGGTGACTTCCTTTGATTGAATGTATCACAGAAATATTCCAGATCTCATGAGCTACTATTGATTAATTCTATAAAAAGTTCCTCCAATGCATTGATGTTATTGTTTGTGCATTTGTTAATTTCTCTGAGTGTTTCACAAAAGAGTTCTAGCATATGTAATATGGAAATCTAGTGACTCCAAACCATTGTTTCGAAATGGAAATTTGTAGAATAGCTGTGTTTAGTGTATGTGAGTGCATATTGAAGCCTGCTGTCATGATTCACACAAGTTACTCAGGTCAAAAGCAGTAGATTCCATATGAACCAAAGGGAAACTATGACCTATTCAGGGAAACTGACAGATGTGTCTCCCTCCTCTCCTGTTGAGGTAAGTTTGAGTTTTGGGGAATGTTTGTAGTTGGACGAACCTGTCATAGAGTTTCTGAAGGTGGTATAAGTGGAATTAATATGCACACATTATGACTGACTTTTACAGTGTGTGACTACTTATTTTACACTTTTTGTCTTACTGATATTCTTACTCAATTCATGAATGTTCCATTGGTTGTTCCTAAAACAATATCTCAGGATTCACACTTGTAACTCCTTCTTCGATCTACTGAGTACCGTTTAGTCTTAATCATCAATATTACTAGTATTATTGAAGCTAATCCAGAAAAATGCTGAATGTTAAATGTCTTATAGTCTGAGAGCCTGATCTTTAAAGGGGAAGTTAAACATACTTGATTGTCCCTTTCCAGCTGTTTTTATGTTTGAGTTTGCCTGTCGTGTCAGGCATTTAAAATCATTTCCAAAGTCTCGGTGGATACTGGTGGATAGGCTGTGAGCATCAGCTGTATAATTTGTGTTGCACTATGTGCTACGTGTAGACCATGTTCATTATTGCTGAAGTTATTCCTCCATCTTGTTTTAATAGTAACAAAACTATACTATTTAGTATTGCATAAGAAAACGTACTAGTACTTAGCTAGCAAAGCAACATATTTGCCTCATATGGTGGTGGAAATAATTCATAACCACATCATTCACCTCTTTCGTTCACAGTGACAAATAACTGAATTCTTTTCTCAAGGCACAACAGACTAGTTGACTATATATTAACCATTTTTCATTATTGTAAATTCTTCAGTAATGTCTTGCTTTGGATATATGTATATATATATATATATATATATATATATATATGTATATATATATATATATATATATATATATATTTGTCATTCAAATCACTTCAATTGCATTAATTAGGTAGATTGGTCAGTTTCCATCTGAGGGAAATACCCAAATGTGTAGCACAATCTACTGTACTGAAGAAAACAGATTGTTCTTCTTCCTAGTAATGTAACGAGAATGGGATTTTCCAAGAACAGTAACAGACTATAATACCCTACTTATTTCTTCAATAAACAATCCTCAAAATATAAAATATTTATAAGTATTGTGATGAACCCAGGACCTTATTTTTCATGTGAATACATGGTGATAATTCGGACTCTTGGCCTAAAACCAAGCTATAGGACAAATCCAGTTTACTGAGCACTACTCGATGATCATTCATACCATAAGGTTAAAATATTACAGAATGATTGCTAATGTTCCATTGTACTCTGTGTGATTCAACAGCTTTAAAGAAGATTGAAATGCAAAAATATCCTTATATTACTCCTGCCCTTGGTAACAGTGTTCAATTGTGTGTTTCGTAACTTTAGTAACAAAGGATGTTAGTTCTGAAATTGAGCATTTCTCTTTTCAGTATTTCAAGGTGTCCACCTGCCATTCTGAGTGTGCTTCTAATATTTTCTTCAACTATTTCTCTAATAGGTCTGTCTCACTCCCTTGTGGAATTGACAGATTTTTGCATGAGAGCAATACCTAGCCATAAGATTAGGTTTCTTTTGCACCTACTGTGAAAAAAACAGTCCTGTGCATTTGTGTATTAAATGATTCAAAATGTTGTGTTTTTGCAGCCAAAGAAAGTTTTACATAATTTTTGATAAAATTGTCTAATGCCATATGTGCTGGCATGACCTGTACCATACCTTGGATCTACGTTTTTTTGCTAGAGGTCCCATGACTTATTTAGAAAATCTTTCATGAGATTCGTTTCTGTGTAAATTCTAAATACAATTTTCCTTAGTTTACACTATCAATTGTTAATGTATCATTAGCAATTACGGTAGTCATTTCATCTCTGTTCAGTGCTCCTTTCCACTTTTAACTTACAAAGTGTGAATAAATCAATCTAGGAATTATAGGCATGATCAATACCCTAATACCTGAAAAAACAAACCACAACAGGTACCTTTTAACAGTTTGTCATTGTTATATCTGTTTTTGCACACTACAGGTTTAATACTTTTTCAAGCCTAGGTTTTTCCACATTAGACACTGTTTTGTGATCCATCTTTAAAAAAGATTCTTTTCTAATTGCAGTTAGCCACTTGTGTGTCACTTGGGATTCAGGATATGAGAATAAGGTCTCTATTGAGATGATAGTTATAGCTAGGATTGTAAGGTTCGAAATTCGGATTTAAGCCTAGCTCTAAATTCTGAGATTATGATTCTTGAATAGAAAATACCAGCGTTACATAGGGGGTCATTCTGACCCTGGCGGTAGACTACCGCCAGGGCCAACGACCGCGGGAGCACCGCCAACAGGCTGGCGGTGCTCCCATGGGCATTTTGACCGCGGCGGTACAGCCACGGTCAGATACGGGAAACCGGCGGTGTCCCGCCAGTTTCCCGCTGCCCAGGGGAATCCTCCATGGCGGCGCTGCAAGCAGCGCCGCCATGGGGATTGCGACCCCCTTACCGCCAGCCTGGTTCTGGCGGTTTTGACCGCCAGAACCTGGCTAGTGGTAACGGGTGTCGTGGGGCCCCTAACAGGGCCCCACCAAGATTTTCAGTGTCTGCCAAGCAGACACTGAAAATCGCGACGGGTGCAACTGCACCCGTCGCACCCCTTCCACTCCGCCGGCTCCATTCGGAGGCGGCATCCTCATGGAAGGGGGTTTCCCGCTGGGCTGGCGGGCGGCCTTCTGGCGGTCGCCCGCCAGCCTAGCGGGAAACTCAGAATTACCGCGGCGGTCTTCGGACCGCGTAGCGGTATTCTGCCGGCGGGACTTTGGCGGGCGGCCTCCGCCGCCCGTCAAAGTCAGAATGACCGCCATAGTGTCTGCTATTAATAAACTACAAAATGGTGAAATGTTGCTCAACTTATCATTGTTGCTTGAATTCCTGCAATGCTTCATATGTGTTCACAGCTATTATAAATGCTAATTTAGAAGCTTTTAATTTTTTTTTGCAAACTATGGACTTATGCTGGTGTAGGTGGAATTTGGGCTTGACTGTTCCCATGGGGAGCAGGGTCAAGGCTGATTTGCACATGGCTGGTTCCAAACAGGAATGGCGTGGCAAGCAAAATAAGCATGGAGTAAGCCCAGATCTGTGACTTTTTGTGTTGCATTTTGCCCTAGGTCAAAAGAGTATGCCCAGACGTAAACCACTGGTTTCAAGCTTACCTGGCTTATGAGGGGTGATACCTTGAAATAGGTCCCAGGATGCTTGTTTTCCAGTCCAGGGAGGACTTGGCCTGGAAGTTTGGGCTTGACTGTTACCATGGGGAGCAGGGTGTAGGCTGATTTGCACATGGCTGGGTCCAAACTAGAATGACATGGCCAGCAAATTAACAATGGATTAAACCAAGACGCTATCATGTGTGCTGACAGGGGGCAGGACCCACCATGCCATCTGGGCATCCCAATGCACTTCTTTAGGCTCTGTAGGCTCCTGAAGCACAGGACACTATTTTGTGTGCTGACAGGGGGCAGGACTCTCAGCCCCAGGAACCCTTGCAGTGGGAGGGCTGCCACACCATCTGTGTGCCCCAGGGCACTTCTTGAGGCTCTGCAGGCTTCTGCAGCGTGTTAAGTCATTGTGTGTGCTGAAAGGGGCAGGTTTTGCAGCCCCAGGAACCCTTGCGGCAGGAGGACAGCCACACCATATGCATACCTGGCAAAGACCAGGCCAAGAGTGGGCCCGTCTGAGCCCAGACAAGGCTGGATTGCCCTTTTTAGGGTACTGTTTTCCCCTTTTTTGAGTTGTTCTACTGGATTTACCAACTAGTCAGCATGGGAAAGCGTAAAACTGTAATTTCCCACCAGCTGCCTCTGGGTCTACTTCTGATGGTTTAATTGTACGAGCAGTAGGAGATATTTAGAGAAAGACTGAATTCGCAGAACACCGTTTGTCTCTTCCTTCCCCTCCTGGTATATCTCTTAGCCCTGCTTCGTCTTCTGTTGATGCCCCCCTGTATTGCTTTACTTTAAACTAAGAGTAAACAATGTCAAAGAATGCAGCACTCTTAGTCTGAGTAATGATTTTATTAAGGCACTTCCCAGATATCAAATAAAAGCACAGGAAGACATAAACATAAGCATATAACTTGAATGCACTGAAACACGTGTGTATGCCAATATACTCACAGCAGTTAGACAATGATAGGCAGAAAATATGAAATACATCAACAGTAAATATATACAGTGAAAATATATATATATAGTTAAGCTAAATAATTAAGAATTAAAATGCATCACCATAGTGGTTGAATCAGTCATCCATGCCAGCATCAAGCTGAGGAATCATGAACAGCTGAGGTAGGAGGTCTTCCCCACAATGGGATTTTTTCCTGAACAGTGCATCCACTTTCAGGCAAGCTCCTTCCTCAGTGCCAAGTTTCCCCACCTTAAACCAGCTCAAGAGCAAGATTCTACTAATTTCTCCCTCCCTTCGGTTATGAAAGTGCTGGCTGTACTCGGTCTTTGTCGAAAACACACAAAGAAATGGGACCTGCCCCAATGCGCATTCCAGAGACAGAGCAGCACTTTTCCTTGATGAAAACATTCCCAGACTGAGACTATCTTATCATGTCTATCTTCCACATCCCCATGTTGTGTTTCAGCACAGTGTAACCCTGTGCTGGTGTGAAAAGCACAAACACGTTCTGTGTGGCAAACAAGCTGGGTGTGGAAAACCCTGCGCTGCTGCAGTGATGGCACCTGAAGCTAAACATAATAGTGGAGTTAGTGGTCAAGATGGAGTTGGTAGTCAAATACACATAGCATTACACCCCATGGGGGAGTTTTGTGAGGTGGCAAATACTTTAACCGTGGCAACAGGGTGTAAGGAGACAATCTTGCCAGACATGGAGCAGGGGGACAACAGATTATCCAGCAGGGAGGAGTTGCTACCTGATCTTTGACTCGGAAATGGAAGAAAGCCCTTGCTAGTTCCAGACTGAAGAGGTCTTGTGCGACTAGTCATATCCCTGGCTCACCTTATGGGCACCCTGATGAAGATTTGCTTCTGGGGAAAATTATATTTTCCAGCAAATTTGACTCTATTTTTGCATGTCTGGGGGAGTCACTGACGCTAAGTTGAACTGCCTTTCCCCTCAGTCAAGTGCTAGTCAACACATTAGGGTCAGCCTTCTGAAGGCGACTGATGGGACAGGGATTGGCATTGTTGCTAGCCAGGCTGCTTATCTGATGGGGGTTCCCTTTGCCACTATGCTCTAGGTATAGCTCAAGTTCCCTCTGCCCCCATACTTTCACCCCAGCCTATGCCGAAAGGCTTGCCTGTAGAAGGCCCAAATTCTACTCATCACCTCCTGCCAGTCCCCAAAAAGGGGTTTTGGGTCTCACATGAACTCCTTCCAATGTGATTTACCACCTGCTGCCAGCCAATGTGTGATCATCCTTGCTGATGTTACAGCCTGAAGCCAAAGAGCCTACAGTTGACCTAATGAATGAAGTAACCCATTAGCTACAAGGGAATGTTAGAGGTCAGGGTAACCTCTTTCAAGAGATCATCATGTCCAGGAGAGTGGGGTGGGTGGGGAAGTCACAAAAGGAATTTGATGGTGACTGTATTATTGTTACTTTCAGGCATCCTAGGGTCACAGGGGAGTTATTTGGGCTTCCAGAGAAGGGCACATTAAGCATGGCAGAATAAAATTGCTCCCCTTTTTTATAGAGATCTGTCTAGGAGTGTAAGTGCAAGAGAGAGGCTTCCTTCAACAAAATTGGTGTAGCCTACCCCTTTAAACTTGCCAGTGTATAATAGATTTTCTCCTCTTGGGGACCTGTTGGACAATGACTGACTGGTCCCCAGTGAGGAGGTGAAATATCGGACCCCAGTGGAGGTTGGATATCCTGAGATTTTGTCTGTCTATGGCCCTGATTTGGTATGTGCATAACCTGTAAATGAGGGGCTGTCTGAACCTAACTCCCCAAAAATCTTTTCACCTAGTTATGTGGCAAACCTTGAATTGCTGGTGCCATGTGCTCAAGTTGTTAACGTCAATTTTTTGGAGCATTGCAGGGCTTGCTGCCAAAATGAGGACTGGGTCCAGTTTGTTTGTGGCCATGATATGATACTTTTTCAGGAAACATAGGTGACTGATGTCTTGTGCCCAGATGGGTATTACTCTTACCATGTTCCTGCAGTCCCCTCCTCATCCTTGCGAGCCAGGGTGGGGCTTATGTCTTGGATTAAGACTACGCTGGACTGCAAAGTTAATGGGATCCCTTCTAATTGTTCTTTATTTCAAGCACTCCTTATTAGGTGGTCTGACAATGTCAATACTGTTTTTATTAACTTTTATAATGTTATTTTAATCTGATTGCTATATAAATTTTTATGTGGTCCATGATTTCATCTAGGGTTGATGCAGGTAGAGGAGGACCCTAGTTTGGGCGTTGATCCTGGACTTGAGAGTGGTTATATGTATAGAGATAGGAGGAGTCTCACCCTGTTGTTGTTAATTAGGTCGTTAACTATGGCTGAATGCTGTTGTGGTCTGTGATATAGATTACCCTGCTAATGTCACTTTTGAGAGGGGCGATTACTCTTCTGTTACTGATTATGTTTTTGTAGCCAGTACTCTGTTAGCTAAGGTGGAAGGAGCTGCAATAGTTCACAGTATCCACAGTGATCATAACCCCTTCTATCTAAGTCTTCATATACCGAATGGGGGAAGGGCTCCTAAGTGTATGGTCCAGGCTTTCTTACCTGTCAAGACCCAGGGTTTGAGTTTGGCCTGGAGAAATGTGAATTTGAACTCTCTTTTCTCCCTTCAGTCTGTGCTCTTTACATTCCTCACTGGTATACTGCTGTTATGGTGCTTGTTTCCAAGAAGGGTGACCCATCACAACCAGGGTGTTATCGCCCGATATCACTGTTTGATTCTGCATTTAAATTAGATGGGCAAGTGGTCCTAGAATGCCTACTTACTTGGTTGAAGGCAGCTGAAACATTGTCAGAAGTACAGTATGGGTTCCCTGAGGGGCTCGTCAGATTGAGCAATGCTCAAAATTATATCTTCTGGTTAGCAAATGCACGATTGCTAGGCAGGGCTTGATCTTCCAGGCCTTTATAGACAGCATTGTCAGGTCTAAATTATGGGAGATCCTTTCAGGTTTGGGGACGGAGGATGATTGGTATTGTTTCTGAGAGCTCTCCATTTTGATTTGTCAGCCTCCGTGAGATCTGGCCTTCTCAGTGAGAGGATGGGTATCTTCTAGCTGGGTTGCGGGGTGAGATAGGACTGTGTTCTGGCCCTTATATTGTTATATTGTTTCTCTTGTATGTAAATGGTCTCGGTGCAGCTCTTTCTGGTGTTGCTTTGGATGTCCCTATGGTAGGTAGGAAAAACATTTCCTGGTTTTATTATACGCAGATGATGCTTTTTTATTCTCCAGAACTCCCAATGGTTTTCATATTTTATTCCAGGAATTTGTTTCCTTTATGGGATCTTTAAGCTTGGCTACCAACCAAGAGAAAACTGGTTTGGAACCCAAAGAACAGCAGGATGTGGGGTATAGCTCTGAGTTACTGAGTTTGAGTTTTCGTATGTGGGGGTGGTAATGGAAATCAGGTTAAGTTGGGGGCCATGCATACCCAGGGTGAGGAATAGATTAGCTAGTGCCGTGGGCTTTGTTTTTAATATGGCCAAAATCATTGGTAAGAAACCTTTTCCTCAATTATGTCGCTGGGAATATGTGAACTCTAGTGTTCTCCAGGTGAAACAGAATAGCGTTTTGAGGAGACTTTTGGGAGTCCCACCTGCTTGCCCACTTTCAATGCTCACTGTAGGAAAGTCCCATCTTGCCTGGCATGTTACCCCCTTTTTTTCACATGTATGTAAGTTTGTTTGTCTGTCTCACTGGGGTCCTGCTAGCCAGGACCCCAGTGCTCATAGTTGTTTCCTGAATGTGTGTATCTGTGTAGTGACTAACTGAGGTTCTGCTAACCAGAACCTTAGTGCTTATGCTCTCTCTGCCTTTAAAATTGTCACTATAGACTAGTGACCATTTTCACCAATTCTAATTGGCACACTGGAACACCCTTATAATTCCCTAGTATATGGTACCTAGGGACCCAGGGTATTGTGGTTCCAGGAGATCCCTATGGGCTGCAGCATTTCTTTTGCCACCCATTGGGAGCTCAGACAAATCTTACACAGGACTGCCACTGCAGCCTGAGTGAAATAATGCACACGTTCTTTCACAGCCATTTTGCACTGCACTTAAGTAACTTATAAGTCACCTATATGTCTAACCTTAATAGTTCAGGGCAATTTTCCCGGACTTTGTGAGTGCAGGGACACCATTACACGTGTGCACAACATATAGGTCAATACCTATATGTAGCTTCACAATGGTAACTCCGAATATGGCCATGTATCATGTCTAAGATCATGGAATTGTCGCCCCGTGCCAAATCAGATATTGGGGTGCCAATCCCATGCATCCCTGGGGCTCCACTATGGGCCCCGGGTACTGCTAAACCAGCTCTCTGGGGTTTTCTCTGCAGCTACCGCCGCTGCCACCCCACAGACAGGGTTCTGCCCTCTTGGGGTCTGGGCAGCCCAGTCCCAGGAAGGCAGAACAAAGGATTTCCTCTGAGAGAGGGTGTTACACACTCTCCCTTTGGAAATAGGTGTTAAGGGCTAGGGAGGAGTAGCCTCTCCCAGCCTCTGGAAATGCTTTAAAGGGCACAGGTTGTGCCCTCCTTGCTTAAGCCAGTCCACACCGGTTCAGGGAACCCCCAGTCCCTGCTCTGGTGCAAATTTGGACAAAGGAAATAGGAGTGACCACTCCCCTGTCCATCACCACCCCAGGGGTGGTGCCCAGAGCTCCTCCAGTGTGTCCCAGACCTCCGCCATCTTGAATCCAGAGGTGTGAGGGCACAATGGAGGCCTCTGAGTGGCCAGTGCCAGCAGGTGACGTCAGAGACCTCTCCTGATAGGTGCTTACCTCACTAGGTGGCCAATCCTCCTCCGAAGGCTATTTAGGGTCTTTCCAGTGGGCTTGTCCTCAGATAAAGACTTGCAAGAATTCACCAGAGTTCCTCTGCACCTCTCTCTTCGACTTCTGCAAAGGATCGACCGCTGACTGCTCCAGGACGCCTGCAAAACTCCAACAAAGTAGCAAGAAGACTATCAGCGACATTGTAGCGCCTAATACTTTCTCGACTGTTTCCTGGTGGTGCATGCTCTGAGGGCTATCTGCCTTCACCCTGCACTTGAAGCCATGAAGAAATCTCCCATGGGTTGACGGAATCTTCCCCCGCTCCAGCAGGCATCAGACTTCAGCATCACCGGTACTCTGGGACCCCTCTCATCCTGACGGGCATGGCCCCTGAAACACAGGTGGTAGACTCCAGTGACCCTGGCTGTCCAGTGGTCTAACTTTCCAAATTTGGAGGAGGTAAGTCCTTGCCTCCCCTCTCCAGTCAGTAATCCTGTGCAGCAGGTATACTGCAGCTGCTAGGGCTTATGTGCACTTTTGCAAGGTATCTTTCATGCACAGCCTAGCCCAGGTCCCCAGCACTCTGTCCTGCATTGCTCAACTCGCTGAGTTGAACACCGGCTTTGTGGGACCCTCTTTTATAGTGTTGAGATGACCACCATGCTCAGTCTTCTTGAACCCATGTTCAAGGACTTCTGCGGGTGCTGCCTTCTTGTGCATGGGCTCTTTGTATTGCTGAGGGCACCCTCTGTCACTTCTCCCAAGTGGCGACATCCTGGTCTTTCCTTGGCCCGGGCAGCACCCTTTTTCTTCAACCAAGACCTTTGCAGCTAGCAAGGCTTGTTTGTGGTTTTTCTCTAAGGAAACAATGCTGCATCCTCCAGCACTCTGTGGGACATCTTCTGCACAAAGAAGACATTCCTAGCATCTTTCGTTGTTGCAGAATCTTCAGCTTCTTCCATCCATAGGCAGCCATTTTGCACCTTTATCTGGAGTTTAGTGGGCTCCTGCCCCCTCCGGACACTTTCACAACTCTTGGACTTGGTCCCCTTCCTTTGCAGGTCCTCAGGTCCAGGAATCCGTCTTCAGTGCTTTGCAGTCTGTTGTGGTCTTTGCAGAATCCTCTATCACGAGTTTAGTGTGTTTCTGGGGAAGTAGTATCACTTTAATCTTATTTTTCAGGGTCTTGGAGTTGGGTATCTTGGACACCTTTAGTGTTTTCTTACACTCCCAGCGACCCTCTACATACTACATTAGCCTAGGGGTCCATTCGAGGTTCGCATTCCACTTTCAGAGTATGTGGTTTGTGTTGCCCCTAGGCCTATTGCATCCTATTATATTCTATAGTATTTGCTCTACTTTCTGACTGTTTTACTTACCTGATTTTGGTTTTTACTTGCCTCCTAATGGAGTATATCCTCTGAGGTATTTTTGGCACATTGTCACTAAAATAAAGTACCTTTATTTTTAGTAACCCTGGGTATTGTGTTTGATGTAAATGGTATAGTAGGAGCTTTGCATGTCTCCTAGTTCAGTCTAAGCTGCTCTGCTCTATCTACCTCTATCAGCCTTAGCTGCTAGAACATTACTAATCTACAAATAAGAGATAACTGGACCTGGAACAAGGTGTAAGTACCATCAGGTACCCCCTATAAGCCAGGTAAGCCTCCTACATTCATCAGGAACTTGGGATGGAGTATGTAGAGGATGCCAATAAGCTTGCTCCACTGCTCCTCTGGTGTTGCATCAGGACTGGAATAAATAAGGAAATCATCTCTGATTGTCTGGGGTGTGAGAAAAGTATAAAAATCCTATGGATAGGTTATATTTTAACTGAATTAACTAAGCTGGACAGGCCTAACTTTTTACCAGTCCAGTCACCACTCAGAAGTCCGATTTATTGTGGGTTAAAACCACCTTCATGGATAGTTCAAGATCACTGAGGTAGTGTCCCGAGTTTGAAAAGTGGTCCTTCAGAGATTATGCGGAGGTCCATCTCTCTCCCACCATGGAACCCTTTCTAAAGAGGGTGGATGACTCCTGGGATAGGCATCTTCTCACTAGGTTCAGGTTGGGTTTCATGAGGTGGAATCTGGGGTTTCCCTTGGGCCAATTTGAATCCACTAACACACTCTTATGCCCATGCGATGAAATCTGCTTGCAAAGCCTTTTGCACTTTGTTTTCTTCTGTAGGTTTTTTAACAATTTGCTAATGCAGTTTTTAATACCTATTATCAGAAGAAAGGGGAACAGATCTGCTGGAAAAGTGCCTTTGTTTTTTTTACAACAGTTAGATTCCCCCACCAGCTGTATTAATATTTATTCTTTCTTGAGATGTGCCCTTAGCAGAAGGAAATCTTTATTGTTTTAGTACAGTGGTTTTAATTGTTGATAGACTCTTGTGTACTCGATTGGGAACCTCAATGTTTGCACTCTGCACTTTGTATTTTTATATGTTTTTTTATCTATTTTTTTTTTTGCTGTACTGTGATGTTTTTATTTTCTTTACTTTTATTGTCACATTCTGTGACTGGTGGTGAATGTTGGACAATGCTCAGCATTCTGTCCATCACCTTTTTGTGTTGCATAGGTGTTTATTACACCACTTCAGATTTGTACTGCATTTAGGTCCCTCATTTCTCTTCTTGGCAGTGTGGAAAAGTGTGGAAAAAATATAAGGTTGATAAGACCCTTCAAATTAGTTCATTCAGAATGTGGCAAGTTAAACTGAACACTTTTTGTGTTGCAATTCCCAAGAGTCAATCGCACTATGTAAATGCTATGATTCACCATGTGTAGAAATGTGTACTAGCATATATTTATTACAATTGGACAATTCTTATCAAGTTTAGTTGAAAATTTCAAAAGTTAGAAAGCAAGCAACACGGTTTACATTGACAGTGTTACATGAACATTCATCCTATTTGTTGAGGGAGCGGTACTGATTGACCTCCAAGCAGCAAAGTTAAAATGTCCTACTAGATTTTTCATGCACTATTGAGATTGGTTGAGAATGATTGGATCATTATAAGTTGTTGCGATGTTTACTTAATGTTTGGATATGGTGGCTAAATTGTGCAGTGCAGCTGAAAACCGAGGGGGTACGTGAAAAAGAAAATTAAAGCAATGTATAATAAAATGAAAGGGTAGGAGAGAAGGAAAAAATAAAAAGATGGGGGTATCACAGACTTGAGGCGGAAGAGAGACAGCATGGAGTGTAGTGTAGTGAGGGGAAGAGAAAATGAGATGGTGAAGAAGGCAAAGGGGGAAACAGGACGGAGAGAAAGCCACATACAAGGAACTGGCAAAAAGCAGAAAAAGGCACTTGACTAGAGAGAGAGAGAAGGATGAGGATGGAATAAGAAGGGAGGAGAAAGGAGTAAGAATGAAAAGCAAAGCAAGGGAGAGCAAGACAAAAGAGTAAACATGAAAAGGATGTATGATGAGGAAGTCATACAGTTGTCATTGTTACAAAAGTGAGGAGGAGGGTGATCGCGAATGAAGATGAAAGAGGAGAGGAAAAGGGTGAGGAGAAGAATATGGGAACAGCATGATGAAAAATGTATTGCAAAATCAGCCCTTTACCCATCTCTTAAAAACAAAATTGTCTGAAGAGACTGCACTCATCCCCCAAATCACCCTGGCAGTGGTTGTCATGCCTGTTGAAACCTTTTTGCTACATTAGAGGTTGATTCAGGAATAGTAGGTGAACTTTCTAGCGCCTAACCAAAATACTGATCAAACATAAACAATAGGCATAGGACTGCTGTACTTCTATTCCAAAGCAGTGCACCACCTAGAATCAGGTCTTGGATATTCAACATGTTGTTATGTAGGCACATACAGACTGTGTGTATTCCAGAATATTGTTTGGAATGATTTGGATTTCTAGACAAGGTTGTATCTGCACTTTTATCTAAAATTGCATCAACTTGTTCATATAAAGACCCCCAACATCATGCCACTCTGCACTGTTTTGGTGTCTTCTCTGTAAGGGTGTAGAATATTTTGAGTGTGACAGTGGGCAGTCTGCAGGCTTAAGTTCAGTGATATAAAAAGCTGCAACTATTTATTGAGTTGAGGAGCCGATTTGTATAAAATCTAACTGAGCTTTTGTCTGTTGGTTTGCGATTACTGAATCACTTTAGTCATTTTACACTGCTGTGTTTTGGCTGGTAGGCATATTTGTATCTGCTGTACCCCATGGACCTCTTCAGTAGTCTTTCTATCAATGTCAGTGTGTGTTCTTCTGGCTACTTCATCGCCAGGGCCATTCTTGGAACAGATTATAGATGTCGTGGGTAGATTTGCCTTCTTAAGGGACTGCTGTGTTGGCTTAGTGGAGGAATCCAGTCAGAAACAAGAGAACCCAAGTATCTCAGACAGGGCCCGTGCCCTTCCACTCCTATTGTTTATATTCATTAAACACTATGTTAGACCTGTTAGACTTAGGGTGGTCCTGCCCCAAATGTTTTGCCTTCCTCCTCCATTTTGTCTGATGTCATTTTTACTGGCCTTAGGCCTCTGTGCACTTTACCACTGCTAACCAGTGCTAAAGGGCTTCTGCTCCCTCCTCTATACATTGTAACATAGGCTTATACCCTATTGGCATATTTAAGTTATTTATAAGCCCCTAGTAAAGTGGCAGTACATGTGCCCAGGGCCTGTAAATTAAATGATACTATTGGGCCAGTGTACTGATTGTGCCGCTCACTTAAGTAGACCCTTAAACATTTCTCAGGTCTGCCATTGCAGAGCCTGTATGTGCAGTTTTAAACTGCCATTTCAACCTGGCAAAATAAATCTTTTGCCAAGCCCAAATGTTTCTTTTTAATCCACATGTGTCACCTCTAGGATAGGCCCTGGATAGCCCAGAGGACACGGTGGAAAGTATTGAAGAAGTAGGACATTAAGTTTTACATGTTCTGGGTGTGACAAATTATTAATTTCATTTTTCACTACTGCAAAGCATAGTTCTCCCAGAGGATAACATTGGAGTTGCCATATTACATTTTATAAGGATAATTTCCAAATGGGAAGGGATAACCAGTTCATGGTTCATCTCTAGAAGAGGAATCCCAACGCCTAAATTATAGTGAAGTCAGATGTTTAGTTACAATTTTGAAAATCCCACTTTTAGAAAGTCCGCATTTTTCTGCCTTAGCCATTGAGTTCCTTTTGTCACTGTCTCTGGACACATGACTGAGAATACCTGAGAGTTGAGCTTTATTTATTCGTACTAGACTGCCACACACAATAGGGAGCTTAGGTGTGCCTAGATGGGCCATCACTGGCAGGATGGGAGGGAGAAGCTGGGCACATCCCCATTTACACATGAATCAGCTGTGTCTTGCCTCCACACAAATAGCTGCATACCCCCAGTAATTAATCTGGAGCTAGGGAAGGGAGGATGCCTAGGGACTTCAAAGTGAAATCTCTAGAAGCTTCTCCCCGCTTCAAAGGCACAACTGTGTATAAATATTTGATTTCGGACACCAACTCTTCAATGGACTTCTGGAACTGCGGATACTCTGCCAGACGGAAGGAATGCTGTGCTGCAGCAAGGAATACTACTCTGCTGGACTAAAGGAACTTCTGCCCTGTGGTGCTGACCTGCTGCCTATTGTCCTCTTGCCTGTGAAAGAAGAATTGGACCTGCAACTTCATCTTGATCCCAGGACCCATGAGTGATTCCATGGGCTAGTCTGCTGACCACCTGATCTGAGCCTCAGGGACATAAAAGGCTCCCCAAACAGCTCCTGAAACCAGCTGCAGCGAGTTTCTGACCCCAGGTGGTGCTTCACAGGTCTGGGACCCTTGGAGAGGCTCACAGGCTCAATCAAACTTTTGGGCTCTTTACGACCCCGAATGGGCCCATCGCACCGAGATCATACTGCTCACACCAAAATCTATTTTGAGTCGCCACCAGCCCGTCTCTTTGCACAGCAACATCGAATACCCATGAGGGACCATCAAAGCAAAGTTCCATACACGATTCTCAGCTTGCTCTAGCTCCTGGCTGATAGCCTCCTGTGACACTCTCCGTTCTGCCCGCAATGACTCTTGGCACAAAATCTGAGAAGGTAAGACCTCAGCAATATTTATCTGGGAATGTGCCAGACTCACTCTCCATCTTGATCAGCCTGACCTTTGAAGTTGACCTAGACCAGACTGTGGTTGGTGCTTTCTGCCTTTAGGAACTATTTTATAGTTTATTCTTTAAAAATTCATAACTCCAATTCTACTGATTGGATTTGTATAATTTTCATCTTGCATTATTCATTAAATTAAGCTAAATTATTCTAACTGGGTGTGGGAATATTGTTGTGTGGTATTTTCACTGTTTTACTGTCAGAAGTGTTGCACAAATACTTTACATATTGCCCCTAAGTTAAGCCTGACTGCTCGATGCCAAGCTATTAGAGGGTTGAGCACAGGTTAAGTTAAGGGGTATGCTTGTGCCTTACCCTGAGAAAATTTGTGGTTGCTGCTTGACCAGTTCTCACGCCTCACTCAACCAGTCCCCCAATTGCTTGCACTGCAGTATTAGAGGCAATAGACAAACCTGTACACTGTACAGTTAAGACATGACTACGTCTCTTAGACCAGTCAGCCTTAGGGTGATCTTTCCCCAAAGCTTTTGCCTACTTGCCTTTCACTTTTGCTGAATTTTTGTTTCTGTTGGCATTAGGACTGTGTGCACTTTACCACTTCTAACCAGCGTTAAAGTGCTTGTGCTCACACCCATTAACATGGTTTGATTGACATGTAGTTAATAGGCATATTTAATTTGCTTGTGAGCCCCCTGTAGAGTGGTATACCTAATACCCAGGACCAGTAAATTAAATGCTACCAGTGGCCCTGTGTTAGAAATGGGGTCTTTGGTTGGCAGTCAAGCCCAAGCCCAAGTCCAAGCAAGGATACTCTTTCTAGTCAGGGTAAGTCACACACAATCCAAATTATCCTGTGCCCACACTCTGGTAGCTTGGCACTGAGCAGTCAGGCTTAACTTAGAAGGCAATGTGTAAAGCATTTGTGGAATAAATCATGCAATAACAAAGTATAACACCATAAAAATACACCACACAGGTCTTAGAATAATATAGAATAATTATCTGAGTAGATTAAGGTCAAAACGATTAAGATTTGATAAACACAAGTTGAAATATCACTTTGGTAATGATAAATAGAGTCTTTAGTGTTTAGAAAAAGCATTAAGTATCTCTTGCAAGCACAAAGTACCTGGTTTGCGTCTAAATTAACTGCACGGGTCTGCAGAGGAGATGCCTGGAAATGGGGAGGTGTGCGTCGGTTTCTCCGGGCGCACACAGACAATGCATCAATGCTTTCCTACGCAACAAGGGCTTTGCATCGATTTCCGGCATGCAGGCTTGGATCCTTTTCAGGTTGCAGGGTATTTGGACACCCTGGGGATGAAGCAGCGGAATCCTGGGGTTGTAGGACGAAGTCACAGGAGCTGCATCGATCTGGTGGGCAATGCAGGGAAATTTCTATCGCACGGCAGGCGCTGCATCGATTCCTCCACAGGAAGTCAGGCTGCGTTGTTCCTGCTTGGCTATGCGATCATCCAGTGGGCCGTACATCGAAGTTCCGGTTGCAGCGGTGGTGCTGAGTGGATCTCTACTTGGGGAGCTAGGCTGCATCCTTCCGGTTTGGCATTGCAGTGATTTTCTCACCGCAGAGCAGGCTGTGCGTCGATTCCGGCAGGCTGTGCGTCGATTTTCAACGCACAAGGAGTTCTTTGCAGAGATTAAGGGGGTCATTCCAACCCTGGCGGTCGGTGTTAAAGCTGCGGCCAAACCGCAAACAGGCTGGCGGGAAAAAAAATTGAATTCCGACCCTGGTGGAAACCGCCAACAGCGACCGCCACAACAACACACCGCCCGCCACGGTGGCACAAACAAACAGCGCGGCGGTCACCGCCAACAGACAGGCGGGAGACAATGTACCGCCCACTCTATCACAACCTACCAATCCGCCACCTTTTCCGGGGCGGTAGCCCCGCCGATAAAAACACGGCGGAAACAGCCATTTAGAAGGGAAAACGCTCACCTCCATACAGCCCACGAGGAATCAGGACAGCATGGAACCCGAACTCCACATACTCCCAGCGATAGTGTTCCTACTCCTCTACCAGGCGCACGAACGCCGGCGCAGAAGACAACGGTGAGTACTGCACCTACGACACAGGGGAGGGGGAGGGGAAATTATTACGGGTACACACATACGCGACACACCCACCCTCACCCTCACCCACTACAACACGCAAATCAATGCATAGCAACACATCAGAGTGACACCCCCCGAACCCCCCGGAAGAATGCAAATACAAAAGTAAATGATTCTAAACATTGGAATATATTGTTATACATCCAAAAATATATATATACACATCAAAAAATCTTATATACATAAATGTACAAGTCCGAGCATTGTAGCAGGCATTGTTCGTGGACCACTGGGCCCAAATCACATGGGCAAAGCCCACACAGGATACCTGACTCCAATGGAGAGAACACTGCAGGGGCATCAGATAGCAAAACTAAAGGCACCTCAGGGGGAAGGGAAGGGGGGGCACCTCAGCCAGATGAGTGCACGACGCCAGATCCACTAGGGGCCTCCATGCCCACTGTTCAATCCTGGGGAGTGCAAAGCCACAGTCTCACAAGTCCAGACAGTGGGTGGGCTTCCCACTGTTACATCCTGGGGAGTGCAAAGCCACAGTCTCACAAGTCCAGACAGTGGGTGGGCTTCCCACTGTTACATCCTGGGGAGTGCAAAGCCACAGTCTCACAAGTGGATAATAGTCTCCACTGGTTCTGGAGGGGGACTGGTGCCCAGAGTGCTTCGTGCAGCCCTGTCCGACACAGATGCGGGCCAGCCCCTGCCGCTCATGGGCCAGCGGTGCTTGAGATGAAGGGCCCAGTTCAGCGGTGCTTGAGATGAAGGGCCCAGTTCAGCGGTGCTTGAGATGAAGGACCCAGTTCAGCGGTGCTTGAGATGAAGGGCCCAGTTCAGCGGTGCTTGAGACGGCGGTGCCCAGCGCAGCGTGCTTGAGACGGCGGTGCCCAGTGCAGCAGTGCTTGAGATGAAGGGCCCAGTTCAGCGGTGCTTGAGACGGCGGTGCCCAGCGCAGCGGTGCTTGAGATGAAGGGCCCAGTTCAGCAGTGCTTGAGATGAAGGGCCCAGTTCAGCGGTGCTTGAGATGAAGGGCCCAGTTCAGCGGTGCTTGCGATGAAGGGCCCAGTTCAGCGGTGCTTGAGACGGAGGTGCCCAGCGCAGCGGCGCTTGAGACGGCGGTGCCCAGCGCAGCGGTGCTTGAGACGCCGGTGCCCAGCGCAGCGGTGCTTGAGATGAAGGGCCCAGTTCAGCGGTGCTTGAGATGAAGGGCCCAGTTCAGCGGTGCTTGAGACGGCAGTGCCCAGCGCAGCGGTACTTGAGACGGCGGTGCCCAGCGCAGCGGTGCTTGAGATGAAGGGCCCAGTTCAGCGGTGCTTGAGACGGCGGTGCCCAGTGCAGCAGTGCTTGAGATGAAGGGCCCAGTTCAGCAGTGCTTGAGACGGTGGTGCCCAGCGCAGCGGTGCTTGAGATGAAGGGCCCAGTTAAGCGGTGCTTTAGACGGCGGTGCCCAGCGCAGCGGTGCTTGAGATGAAGGGCCCAGTTCAGCGGTGCTTGAGACGGGGGTGCCCAGCGCAGCGGTGCTTGAGACGGCGGTGCCCAGTTCAGCGGTGCTTGAGATGAAGGGCCCAGTTCAGCGGTGCTTGAGATGAAGGGCCCAGTTCAGCAGTGCTTGAGATGAAGGGCCCAGTTCAGCGGTGCTTGAGATGAAGGGCCCAGTTCAGCGGTGCTTGAGACGGTGGTGCCCAGCGCAGCGGTGCTTGAGATGAAGGGCCCAGTTCAGCGGTTCCGGCCATGGCGGGGAGGTCATTTGCCACCTGTCCTGTGGCTGGCGGGGCCCTCCTGGGCTGCAGTGCCGGGCCTGTTGGTGGCCTCCTGCCCACCTGGGATGGGGCAGGTGGGGCCCTCCTGGCCAGCTGTGCTGATGGCGGTGTTGTCGGGCGTGCTGCCCTTCCCAGCCTTCCCTGATCGCCTGTGGCCCTTCCCCACCTTGGGCGGTGTGCCAGCTGTCTCCACACTTCCTGCCGCAGCCATGGTAGGGGTTTTAGTCCCTGGTGCTTTCACCCTCTCGCGCCGGCCACTGCCTATCTTGGGATGTTTCTCCGGGGGTGGGCTGCCCGTGCCTTGGCTTCGTACCGAACTGGCTGCCCTGGAGGGTGGGACACTCCACAGTCCATGGCAGACTGTGATGACAGGGGCCGGTTTTGTCGTGGCTGAGGTGCTGACTGTAGTCCTATGACATGGACGGGGTGGGGGACTTGGAGGAAAGCGGTTGAGTTTGGACAGGAAAAGCTTTTTAGGAGCAGTCGGACAGGTAGCTGTAGTGGGTATGGGAGTGGAGGAAGAGGTTGTGGTTGTAGGAGTTTTAAGTCTGGTGTCTTTGGGTGCAGGTGCTTGGGCTGGAGGCTGTCGTGAGGTGGATGGCTGTTGGGTGGGTGGCTGCCTTTGTTTGTGTATCTTGGAAGAGGGGGTCACAGACACACTGGGAGAGGACACAGGGGACGTGTAAATGGTAGTGGGGGTGGTGAGTGCACGTGTGCGGGGGTGCTGGTGTGTGTGCTGGTGATGGAAGTAGTGGCTGTAGATGTAGTGCATGCAGGTGTGAGTGGAGACGAGACTGGGAGGGAGGAGGGAGATGAGGAGGAGGGGGACACAGTGGAGGCAGTGGGTGTTGGTATGTCTGTATGTGGATGTTGCTTGTGTGAATGCTTGTGTGATGTGTGGTGCTTATGTCTGGCTGAGCTTCCCTTGGGTGTTGAGGTGTGTGCAGGCTGGTCTGATGGTGTGTCTGGGATAGGCAGAGGTACAGGTGATAGGGTATGGGTGGAGGAAGTTGGAGGGGGCAGGCTAGAGACAGGTACAATGGCTGCCATCAGTGCTGAGGCCAGAGTCTGGAACGATCGCTGAAGGGCAGCCTGACCAGAATGAATGCCCTCCAGGTATGCATTACTCTGGTGCACCTCTCTCTCAACGCCCTGGATGGCATTCAAGATGGTAGACTGCCCAACAGTGAGCGTCCTCAGGAGGTCAATGATCTCCTCACTGAGGGCAGCAGGGGTGACTGGGGCAGGGCCTGAGGTGCCTGGGGCGAAGGAGATGCCCACCTTCCTGGGTGAGCGGGCACGGGGCAAACGCTGAGGGGCTGCTGGGAGGGCGGTGCTGGTGCGGTGGGTGGCGGCTGTACCTGTTGTTGCGGGGGGCACAGATGTTGCCGCCACCACAAAGGAGCTCCCTTCAGAGGACGAGTCGGTGTCACTGATGTCTGCCCGAGTCCCCGCTGTGGAGCTCCCCTCGCCCTCTGTCCCACTGGTGAATTCGGAGTCCGTTGAATGGCCCTCCATGGCCATGTGGGATGCAGCTCCCTCGTATTCCGATGCCACTGCTCCTCCGCCTGATGATGCTAATGCACACGTGAACAGGAAGACCACAAAAAAGGGGGGGGAGAAAATAAAGACATGTTGAGTTCATGCATTGGCGACACCATGTGCGGACAGGACAGACACAGAAGCCCCCTGCACTACGCCGCGCACTTTGGGCCGACTACTCAATCCGTGGGACATGGCCTACAAGCCTATGGACGACATCTGCACACATAGAGGACACAGGGCCATGAATAGCTGTATTTGGCACCCTACAGAGGTGGGGGGTGGAGGCACAGGGCCATGCCTTACGGAGGGGCCTAGCCTACAGAAATCACCCTGGCCTAGGGATACCCACAGCCCTCCTCCCCCACCCAGACACCTCCACTGCACGCAAAGTCACCAGGATGAGAGTGTACTCACCCCCTTGTGTCTGCTGTGATGTCCTCACGCGCCCATCTAAATCGGGGTAGGCCACCGCCAGGATCCATGACATCAGGGGGGTCAAAGTCCGACTGGCACCCCTCCCACGTTGGGAGGCCATCCCCAGCTGACCCTCCGCCGTCTTCCTGCTCCAGCGGTGGATGTCCTCCCATCTCTTCCGGCAGTGGGTGCCCCGTCTGTGGTGGACCCCCAGGGTCCGGACGTCCTTGGCGATGGCCGCCAAATATCGATCTTCTGGTGGGCGCTGACCTATGTGAAATGTACAGGGGGAGAAAAATAGTCATCACCTTCTGCACGCTCAATGTGAGTGGCCCCCCATCCCTACCCTTGCCATGTGGCACATGCTCTCACCGTCGTTTGATGCATACCTCAATCGCTCCCCTCCCCCCCATCTTTCATCCACCCCACTCAACACAGGCATTGCCCACAAAGCATGCTCCCAGTGTACTTACCTGTTGGTCTGGAGGACCGTAGAGTAGCGCGTACTGGGGGAGGACCCCATCCACAAGTTTCTCCAATTCCTGAGCAGTGAAGGCAGGGGCCCTTTCCCCAGTCGCATGAGCCATTGTCTCTTCCAGACTGAGGTCACAGCAGCACTTGCAGTGTAGGTCCTCTCCTGTCGAAGATCAGGTATCGAGTGATTAAGCAGATATAAAATGGCGGCCACGCCCGCGGCGGTGCGTACCGCGACCGCCGACGCACATCGTCATTGGCTCCTGAGACCCATAGGGTCCAATGTTAACCAATGCTGCTTAGCGCTGCGGTCTTCGACCGCCTACCGCTACGGTGTGCCACGCCAGCGCAGTTACCTCACATCCCATTGTCGCACTTCACAGGTCAGGCAGCCACCATTTCAGGGGCCCACACGGCTTACTTTCTACTGCGTCACACATACCTAGGCCTTTCATCAACACTCATACAAACCATTCAATGGAATGAGAATCGTGTTATGTGCAAGCTGTGGTTACGTACCTGTGGGTTGATTGACTCTGTGCTCGCTGTTGTCCTTCATAGGCACCGTCCGCTGGGACATGCGAGGAGATGGCGAAATCTTCCCGTGTACAGACCGCTGGTGGACCTGTCGACAATGGAGGAAAGACATGTCATACTGACATACAGGCTTGAACGAGCCACTATTCATGAACTGTGTGCCCAGCTGGAGCCAGACCTGATGTCACCAATCCGCCAACCCACAGGGATCCCCCCTCAAGTGCAGGTGCTGTCAGTGCTCCATTTCTTTGCAAGTGGGTCATTTCAAACAACAGTGGCCATATCATCAGGGATGTCCCAGCCTATGTTTTCCACGGTGTTGTCCAGAGTGTTGTCTGCCCTGCTGAAACACATGCGCAGCTACATCGTTTTCCCTGAGGTGGGGGAATTACCTACAGTGAAGGGTGATTTCTATGCCCTTGGACATATCCCCAACATCATAGGTGCCATTGATGGGACCCATGTGGCTTTGGTTCCCCCACAGAGGAGTGAACAGGTGTACAGAAACAGGAAGAGTTATCATTCCATGAATGTACAGATGGTGTGTTTGGCAGACCAGTACATCTCCCATGTTAATGCCAAGTTCCCTGGCTCAGTGCATGACGCGTACATCATGCGGAATAGCAGCATCCCTTACGTGATGGGTCAACTCCAGAGGCACCGTGTGTGGCTAATTGGTGACTCTGGTTACCCCAACCTGTCATGGCTACTGACCCCAGTGAGGAATCCCAGGACAAGGGCAGAGGAACGCTACAATTAGGCCCATGGGCGAACTAGGAGGGTGATCGAGTGGACTTTCGGCCTCCTGCAGGCCAGGTTCCGCTGCCTCCATATGACAGGTGGATCCCTATTCTACTCACCAAAGAAGGTGTGCCAGATCATCGTGGCCTGCTGTATGCTTCACAACCTGGCTTTGCTACGACAGGTGCCTTTTCTGCAGGAGGATGGTCCAGATGGTGGTGTTGTAGCAGCTGTGGAGCCTGTGGAGAGTGAAGATGAGGAAGCAGAAGAAGACGACATAGACAACAGGAACACAGTAATACAGCAGCATTTCCAATGACACACAGGTAAGAATACACACTGGCATATTACATATACTTAAACACTACTACCTCTCTACTGTCTGTCCTTTTCCCCCAGTGTATGGTAACTGAGTTGTGACTTTCCCTTCCAATTTCAGAGATGTGGGCCCCACTGCGTGACATCTGCTTTGTTTCCCCATGGACTACAGCTGTGTGACAGTGGTATGTTGGCATCACAATGTAAATAAGCATTTTGGCACGGTAATGTCTAATCCATTTGTACAAAATCACAGCCAGACTCCTGATTGTTTTGTGCAAGAACTGTGTTTATTACAGTGCTCTATATTGGTGGGTGGTTGCAAATCAGTGAGGGGTGATGGTGGAGGATTGTCCATGGCAGAGTCCAGAATATTTGTATCACAGTTGCATTGTCCAAATGGCTGAGCGAAGTGGAGCAGGGGCAGTTTAAGGATGGACAGGGTGACAATGTGGGACAGTGGGATGACAATCAGGGAGGTATCCTTTCCTGGCGGGGGTCTTGGCATCGTACTCTGTCATCTTCCTGGATCTCAGGGCCTGTTTGCGGGGTGGTTCTCCTTCTGCAGGGGGTGGGGTGCTGGTGGCCTGTTGTTCCTGTGGCGGGGCCTCCTGTCCACTAGCGCCGGCAGAGGTGGTAGGCAGTTCTTGGTCCATGCTAGTGTCAGGGGCCCTTTGTGGTGCCACAGTGTCCCGCAATGTGGTGACTACCTGATTCAGATCCCCTACAATGGTGCCCAGGGCGGAACTGATGGTTCGTAGTTCCTCCCTGAACCCCAAATACTGTTCCTCCTGCAGGAGCTGGATCTCCTGAAACCTGGCCAGGACCGTCGCCATCGTCTCCTGGGAATGATGGTAGGCTCCCATGATGGAGGAGAGGGCCTCGTGGAGAGTGGGTTCCCTGGGCCTGTCCCCCCCTGTCGCACTGCAGCCCTCCCAGTTCCCCTGTTTCCCTGGGCCTCTGTCCCCTGGACCCTGTTGTTGTTGGGGTGGTGGGTTAACCTGGGTGCCCTGTAGTGGTGGACACACCGCTCATTGACGTGTCCTGGGGACAGAGGTATGGGCCCGCTGGGTTGGTGCTGTGCTGGTGTTCCCAGAGGGGGGGGGGTCTGCTGTGGCCTGTGGCTGTCTGAGGGGAACCGATTGTCCCGAGGTCCCCGATGGGCCGGGCTTGTCATCTAGATCCAGGTTGACAGAGGTGCTGTTATCACTGTGGGCCTCTTCTGGGGGTGGAGTGGACATTTGTGGACCCTCCAGCGCGGTGACGTGGCGTTCGGGTCCTGCAGGGGTATAAATGGATGGTTATTGCATCTGTGTGTGCCATAGCGTGCAATGGGTGGGTGCTCGTGTACCCCAGTGCTGGCATTCCTGTGTGGGGGCTTTTGTGACGGTGGTTTGGGGGGGGGATGGGGATGTGCAGTGGGCATGCTTTGGTGATGGGTGTCCATGCTTTGTGGTCGCATGCAGGGCTTTGGGTTGGGATGGGTGGGTTGTGATGGTGAGACATTTACAAGGAGTAAGTGTGATGGGGGTTAGGGTGAGGGTGGGGGTATGAGTTGGCATGCTGGTGGGGTGGGGGGATGAAGTAGTGAAGATGAGACTTACCAGAGTCCATTCCTCCAGATACTTCTGCGATGCCCTCAGGATGCAGGATCGCCAAGACCTGCTCCTCCCATGTTGTAAATTCTGGGGGAGGAGGTGGGGGTCCGCCGCCAGTCCGCTGCACCGCAATGTTGTGCCTGGATACCATTGAACGCACCTTCCCCCGTAGGTCATTCCACCGCTTCCTGATGTCGTCCCAATTTCTTGGGTGCTGTCCCACAGCGTTGACCCTGTCGACTATTCTGCTCCATAGCTCCATCTTCCTGGCAATGGTGGTGTGCTGCACCTGTGTCCCGAAGAGCTGTGGCTCTACCCGTACAATTTCCTCCACCATGACCCTGAGTTCATCTTCAGAAAACCTGGGGTGTCTTTGCGGTGCCATGGGGTGGTGTGGGTGATGTGTGGGGTGGATTGTGTGGTGCTAAGTGTGGTGATGTGTATTGGTGTGTTGTGTGAAGTGCGTGGTAATATTGCTGGGTGTATGTAATATGCGCGTCTGGGTGCTCGGTTCTCTATATCTCTGTGAGTAGTCCCGATTCTCTAGGAGTGGAGGTTTCTGCGTGATGTGGGTGTGTGTTTTATATTTAATTGGGTGTGTGGGAGTGGTGTGTGTATGTGTATCAGGTGTGTGTGTTTCGAATTGTCCAATGTGGCTGTGTTTTGTAAGTGTGCGTGTATTTTGAGTGCGGCGGTGTGTACCGCCAATAGAATACCGCGGTTGAAAGACCGCTGCGTGGATTAGTGTGTCGTGATAGTGTGGCCGTATTTCTGTTGGCGTGGCGGTGGAGGTTTGGTCATCGCCAGTTTCTCGCTGGCCTTTGGTGTGGCGGACTTTTGTGGATGTCTGTATTTTGGTGGATTGCCTGTTGTGGGTCAGAATGACCGTGGCGGTTTACCGCGGCGGTATGTTGGCGGTCTTCTGACAGCGGTAAGCGGCTTTTACCGCCAGGGTTGGAATGACCCCCTAAGTCTTTTTGTACCTTAGACTCTAAGAAACATGAGGCAAGCTCAATTCCTTGGAGAGCACTTCTCAGCAGAGCCAGATGACAGCAAGGCAGCAGGGCAACAGCAAGGCAGCAGTCCTTTACAGCAAAGCAGTCAAGTGAGTCCTTTATGCAGCCAGGCAGTTCCTCTTGGCAGGTTGCAGGTTCTGGTTCAGAGATTTTCAGCAGTGGGATCTTGTCCAGAAGTGTCTGAGGTGATAGGGTCAGAGGCCCTGTTTAAATACCCAAATGTGCCTTTGAAGTGAGTGAGACTTTAAAGAGTGGCTTAGAAGTGCACCAGGTCACCTTTCAGTTCCATCCTGTCTGCCAGGGTCCCAGTAGGGGGTTTGGCAGTCCATTGTGTGAGGGCAGGCTACTGTCCTTTCAAATGTAAGTGTCAGGCCCTCCACCCTCCCAGCCCAGAAAGACCCATTCATTATGCAGATGTGTGCAGGTGTGACTGAGCATCCTGTGTTTGGGGTTGTCTGAGTGGAATGCACAAGGGAGCTGTCAACTGACCTAGCCAGACGTGGATTGTAAGGCACAGAAGGATTTAAGTGCAGAGAAATGCTCACTTTCTAAAAGTGGCATTTCTAAAACAGTAGTATTAAATCCACTAGTCAGCAGGATTTTGTATTACCATTCTGGCCATACTAAATATGACCCTGTTACTCCTTTCAGATCAGAATCTGCCACTCAACCAGTGTATGAGGGTAGCCCTAAGGTTAGCCTACGAAAGGAGCAGGCCTCACAGCAGTGAAAAACGAATTTAGGAGTTTTACACTACCTTGACATATAAACTACACAGGTATATGTCCTGACTTTTATCTGCATAGCATCCTGCCCTATGGGTTACCTAGGGCCTACATTAGGGGTGACTTATATGTAGAAAAAGGGGAGTTTAAACTTGGCAAGTACTTTTAAATGGCAAGTCAAGTTGGCATTGAAACTGCACACACAGGCCTTGCAATGGCAGGCCTGAGACATGGTTAAGGGGCTACTTATGTGGGTGGCACAAGCAGTGCTGCAGGCCCACTAGTAGCACTTAATCTACAGGCCCTGGGCACATGTAGTGCACTTTACTAGGGACTTATAAGTAAATAATAAGCCAATTGGGTATGAGCTAATGTCACCATGTTTTAAGGGAGAGAACATTTGCACTTTAGCACTGGTTAGCAATGGAAAGTGTGCAGAGTCCTAAAATCAGTAAAAATGAAGTCAGAAAAAGAGAAGGAGGAAGGCAAAAATGTTGGGGGTGACCACCCTAAGGCTGTCAGGTTTAACAGCCTGCAGCTCCTATTGTACCACCCACCTATGTAGCACTTTAAAAGTTGTCCCAGGCCTGACATTGCAGCCTGAATGCAGTGCACACAGCCTTGTTGACTTAGGCCCTCATTACAACCCTGGAGGCAAATGCCGCCTACCGCCATGCTGACGGCTGCCAACACACCGTGACCGCGGCGGTATTCCGCTACGGGTATTATGACCCACACTGAGAAAACCGCCACTATACAGACACCCAAAGAAGTCCGCCACACCAAAGGTCAGTGATAAACTGGCGATAGCAAAACCCACACCGTTATGCAACAGCAATACGCCCACAGTATCACGACCCACGAATCACTGCATCGGTTTTTCAACCGCGGTAAGCCATAGGCGGTACACACCGCCACGCTCAAAATACACACACATTTACAAAACACCACCAAATTGGACAATTCAAACTACACACACCTGACACACATACACACACCACACCCACGAAAAAAAGATTGCCAACAGAGAGAGACACAAGCCAGGAGCACCCACTCAATCTGAGCAACAGAACACCATCACCCTTACACTATCCATGCATCTCAGAGCATACACCCCAACACATCACCCTACACATCACCCCACACATCCTCACACATATCACTCACACCACTTCCATGGCACCCCAAAGACACCCCAGGTTTTCAGAGGATGAGCTAAGGGTCATGGTGGAAGAAATCATCCGGGTAGAGCCACAGCTATTCGGATCACAGGTGCAGCAGACGTCCATTGCTAGGAAGATGGAGCTATGGCGGAGGATCGTGGACAGGGTCAAAACCATGGTACAGCATCCAAGAAAAAGGGATGACATGAGGAAGAGGTGGAACGACTTACGGAGGAAGGTGCATTCTGTGGTTGCAAGACACAAGGTAGCCGTACAGAGGACTGGCGGTGGACCCCCACCTCCTCACCCACAACTAACAACATGGGAGGAGCAAGTCTTGGCAATAATGCATCCTGAGGGCCTCAGGAGTAGCAGGTGTACTGGACTCTGGTAAGTCAAATCTTTACTACTTATTCCCCCACCCTACCTGCACGCCATCACAAACTCCTACCCCTGCCCTCACCCCATCACTCCACCACCTCACACATACCCCACAATCACAACCCACCCATCCTAATACCAAGAACTGCATGTAACACCAATGTGTGGACACCCAACACAGACCTGCATGGACACCCATCACCACAGCATGCCCAGTAGAGAGACTCACCCAGCCCACAAAATCACCACTCACACAAGTCCAAGCTGATAGGGAAATCACAATCATACAGGGAAACACACCCATGCACAAGATGACACACGCAGATACACTAACACTGCATTTGCATCCCCACAGGACCCATACTCAATGTCACCGGAGAGGAGGTGCCAGCTACATCCAGTCCCCCCCCCCGAGGAGGCCCACAGTGACGACAGCAGCTCTGCATGCCTGTATCAGGATGACCAACCTGGCCCATCCGGGACCTCTGGACAGTTGGTTCCCATGCCACAGTCCCAACCCACCATAGATCCTCCCCCCTCAGGAAACAGCAGCACAGCTCCCACCCAGCAGGCCCATGCCACTGTTCCCAGGACACATAAATCAGCAGTGTGTCCTCCACTACAGGGACCCCAGGCAACCCCACACACACAGGACGATCAGAGACCTGGGGTCAGTGGCAGTGGGCACACGGTTCAGGGGACAGAGGCACAGAACAACAGGGAAGCTGGGAGGACTGCTGTGTGACAGGGGGAGGACAGGCCCAGGGAACACACTCTCCAGGAGGCACTCTCCAACATTCTTGGAGCATACCACCATACCTAGGAGACGATGGACCAGATACTGGCCAAGTTGCAGGAGACCCAGGGCTGCAGGAGGGAAGGTACCTGGGGATCAGGGAGGACCTCTAAAACATCTACACCATCCTGGTCACCATTGCAGGGGTGCTGGCCCACATGGGCAACACCATAAGGGAGACAGTGGCACACCAACGGGCCCCTGACACTAGCTAAACCGATGAACAGCCTTCCACCTCCACCGGCGCTAGTGGACACAAGACCCCGCCACAGGAGCAACAGGCCACCAGCATCCCACCCCCTGCAGAAGGAGAACCGCCCCGCAAACAGTCCCTGCAACGCAGGCAGAAGCCAGAAAACATTGCCAAGACCCCCGCCAGGAAATAAGACTCTCCTGATTGTCACCCTTCTGTCCCACTCTGTCACCCTGTCCACCTTGAACTGCCATTACTTCCCTTCCTATGTCCCATTGGACCATGCACCTGTGATACCAAGAGACTGGACTCTACCCTGGACTTTCCTCCACCATCAGCCCAGCCCATTGCACATCCTCCTCTACTTATGAGAGCGTAAATAAACACCCTTGGAACAAATACTAATCTGGAGTCTGTCATATGATTCAAATATGTATTAGTTCAACATTATCAAAGCATTGCAAGTCAAATGTACAGTGAAATATACTTTGGAATGACCTTTGGTGGGCAGCAGTACACATAGCAGGAGCCAGAGTGGGGCATAGAGATCTGAAAACAGAGATGCCAAAGGATACAGTCAGTGGCCATACCCATAGGGAAACAGGCTACCATGTACAATGTCCAACAGAAAACTGAAAAGTAAAGTGAAGTTACAGTGTCTTACCCGTGTGTCACTAGAAGTACTGCTGAATTATATTGCTTCTGTTGTCCACATCTTCTTCCTCTGCCTCCTCTTCCTCACTGTCCACAGGCTCCACCGCTGCCACAAGACCATCTCAAGGCACATCCTCCTGCAGAAAAGGCACCTGGCGTCTCAAGGCCAGGTTGTGCAACATGCAACATGCAACGATGATCTGGCACACCTTCTTGTGTGAATAGTACAGGGATCCACCTGTCAGATGGAGGCACCAGAACCTGGCCTTCAGGATGCCGAAGGTTCTCTCAATAATCCTCCTTGTACGCCCTGTGCCTCATTGTAACGTTACTCTGCCCTTGTCCTGGCATTCCTCACTGGGGTCAGTAGCCATGAGAGGTTGGGGTAACCAGAGTCACCTGCAAATATCAAGGGACAACTGTTAGACACACACTAAGCCTTAGGGACAACCCTATACCCAGGCACCTACTCATACTGTGTGGGGACCTTTGGCTCACCTATGAGCCACACCCGATGCCTCTGGAGTTGGCCCATCACATATGGGATGCTGCTATTCCTCAAGATAAAGGTGTCATGCACAGAGCCAGGATATTTGGCATTCACATGGGAGATGTACTGGTCCGCCAAACACACCATCTGGACATTCATCGAGTGATAACTTTTTCTTTTCCTGTAAACCTGTTCATTTCTCCGGGGGGGGGACAAATGCCACATATGTACCATCAATGGCACCAATGATGATGGGGATATGTCCCAGGCATAAAAGTCAGCTTTCACTGTGGCCAAATCCTCCACCGGGGGGAATACGATGTAGCTGCACATGTGTTTCAGCAGGGCTGACAACACTCTTGTCAACTTGTTGGAAAACATTGGCTGAGACATCCCTGATGACATGGCCACTGTTGTCTGGAAGGAACCACTTGCCAGGAAATGGAGCACAGACAGGAACTGCACGAGAGGGAGGGTACCTGTGGGCTGGTCGATAGCTGACATCAGGTCTGGCTCCAATTCGGCACACAGTTCTTGGATTGTGGCACGATCAGATCCGCAGGTTATGATAATGTGTCTGTCCTCCATTGTCGCAAGGTCCACCAGGGGTCTGTGCACCGGAGGATGCCACCATCTCATTTCAGCCTCAGTGGTTGAAGCCTATGGAAGACAATGGTGGGCAGAGGGTCATATTCACACACTATTGCACTAATGATGATAATTTTGATTTACAGAACCAGTATATGAATCCGATAATCTGTTGCTGTGCTAATGTCTGCTGTGACGCAGTTAGGTGCCATGCCCTGTGCCCCCCATGAAATGGCGGCTGCCTGACCTGTGAGGAGGGACAAGTGGAAATGAGGTAATTCCGCTGTCGTTGTGTGCTGTCGCGGTAGGCAGTCGAAGACCACCGCACAACTTCACATTAGTTATCATTGGGCCCTATGGGTTCCAGGAGCCAATGGCGCTGTACTCCGGCGGTGACGGTACACACCGCCGCGGACGTGACCACCATTTTCTATCTGTTCACTCACTTGCTACCTGACCGTCAACAGGAGAGGACCTATACTGCAAGTGCTGCTGTGACCTGTGTCTGGAAGCGACAATGGCTCATGTGTCGGGATAGGGCCCCTGCCTTCACCTCAGAGAGAAACTGGTGGATGAGGTCCTACCCCAGTACACGTTACTCTACGGTCCTCCAGACAAACAGGTGAGTACACTGTGAGCATGATATGTGGGCCATGAATGTATGGAGTGCTGTGTTGGTAAGCCACATGTGGGTGGGGGGCAGAAGCGTCCTGACCAGAGTGCTGCACCTAAGGTGGTCAGTGTATGTGCGTCAGGGGATGAGAGGGATCTGGTGGGCCATGAGTATGACAGTCTGGACGGTTGACTAATTCACTTTTCTGCTGTCTTTTCCATGCAGATCAGCGCCCACCAGAAAAAGGGTTTTTGGCGTGCCATCGCCAAGGAGGTGTGGACCCGGGGGGTCTTTGACAGGCGGAGCACCCACTGCTGGAAAAAGGTGGGAGGATCTGCACCGCTGGGCAAAGAAGACGGCGGAGGCTCAGCTGGGGCTGGGCTTTCAATGAGGAAGGGGTGCCCATCACACCATGAGCCCCCTGATGTTCCGCATCCTGGCGGTGGCCTATCCGGAGTTGGATGGGCGCTTGAAGGCATCACAGCAGCCACAAGGTGGTGAGTACAGATTCAGAATCCTGACTTTGCACGCGTTAAGAGTTACCTGGGTGGGGAATGTGGGCTATGGGTGCACCTATACCAGGGCGAAGATGGCAGGGTAGGTCCCTTGTTGGGCAGGCTCTGGAGCACTCCTACCCAAATAGTGTTAGTGGGCATCTACTACTGGGCAGGGTCCTGTGGTTTCAGGTGTGCAGCTATTGGCGGTAGGCATTGTACCCCATGGGCTGGTGATTATCTTAGTAAGTGGTTGGGCATGGCCTAGTGCATAGGGCTGCTCCCTGTGTGTTGTGTACGCCAACGGTAGTGTTGTTGCTGTATGTTTTGTTACCCTGTCCTTGTGTGCAGTAGCATCATCTGGCGGAGGAGCAGAGCACCTGCGACAGAGGGAGCTGCATCCCACATGGGCCTGGAGGCCGAATCCACAGAGGGTGAGGGCACCAGTGGGACAGAGGGCGAGGGGAGCACCACAATGGAGACACGAGGAGAGACCACAGACAGAGACTCCTCCTCTGATGGAAGCTCCCTGCAGTGGCGGATACCTCTGTGCCCACCCCAACAACAGGTACAGCCACTACCCCCCCACCAGCACCGCCCTCCCAGGAGCCCCTCAGCGTGTTTCCCATACCCGCTCACCCAGGAGGGTGGGCATCTCCTTCGCCCCAGGCACCTCAGGCCCTGCCCCAGTCAGCCCTGCTGCCCTCAGTGGGGCGGCTATTGACCTCCAAAGATCCCTCACTATTGGGTAGTCAACCAAACTGAATGCCATCCAGGGTGTTGAGAGGCATTTGGAACACACAAATGCAAATCTGGAGGGCACTCACTCTGGAGTGGTGACCCAACAGAGAGCATTTCAGGCTCTGGCATCAACACTGATGGCAGCCCTTGTATCTGTGTCTAGCCTCCCCCCTCCAACTTACTCTACCCAGTCCCAATCCCCTCAACCCTAGCTTATCCCAAGCACACTTTCAGACCTGATTTCACCCAAATTAAAACCCAAAAGTGTCTGAGGAAAACACAAGCACCACACTTCATCTCACAGGAACACACACAAGCACCATCCCCATGCAGACACACCAACATCCACTGCCTCCCCTGTGTCCCCCTCCTCCTCATCGTCCACCTCCCTCCCAGTAGCTTCTCCACGCACACCTGCATGCACTATATCCTCATCCACTACCTCCATCACCAGCATGCCCATCATAACACACCCCTCATGAGCAGTCAACACCCTCACATCCATTCACACATCCCCTGTGTCCTCTCCCAGTGTGTCTGTGACCCTACCTCCAAAGTACACAAACGCAAACACCCACCCACCCAACAGCCATCCACCTCACAACAGCATCCAGCTCATGCACCCAAAGTCAGAAGACAGACACCTCCTACAACCACTCCCTCTTCCTCCACTCCCACACCCTCTCCCTCTTCCTGCCCTAGTGTGTCTAAGAAGCTTTTCCTGGCAAACATTGACCTGTTCCCTCCCCCCCCATCCTTCCCCATGGGCCAGGGTGTCCAGAACCCAGGCCAGCACCTCAGCCACCAAGTCGACGTCCGTTGTGGTACCTGCAACTCACAGAGGCTCAAAGGGGGCAGCTGACAGGCCAGCCAGTGTACCAGCAACCCCTGCAAAGGAAAAAACATTCCAACACCTGCCAAGGTGAAGAAGGGGACAGCATGCAGCAAGGCCGAGGAGCACAAACCACCCATCAAGGCCTGCTCAAAAACTCCAGCAGCCAGACCCAAGGCCACACCACCATCTGCCAAGGTGAGGAAGGGGCAGAAAAAATCATTCAAGGCACTTCAGCCGTCAGAGGCTGCAGGTGAAGGCCTGGTGACTACTATCACAACCGCCAGTACCTCCACCTGCACCGCGGCCAGCACCGGCAGCAGCCCCGCTGCAGGCACCGCTGCAAGCACCTGCACCTGCACCTGCGCTAGGACCAGAACTGTCAGCAGCAGCCCCAGTGGGCAGCCGTCCGAGGCTGCAGGAGAAGAGCTGGAGCCTCCCTCCACCACTGGCAGCACAGGCACCTGCACCACGGCCAGCACCGCCACATGCACCACAGCTAGCACCGCCGCAGGCCCCGCCACAACCACCGTCACCTGCACCGCTGACAGTAGGACCACTACCAGCAGCAGCAGCCCCAGCAGGCAGCCGTCCGAGGCTGCAAGAGGAGGGCTGGAGTCTCCCACCACCACTGGCAGCACCCCCACCAGCACCATCACTACCACCAGTTTGCAGCATTAGCCATCGCAGGATGGAGTCTAGCCCTGCCTCCATGGACTATCATGCAACCTGTTCCCTGCAAATCTTGTGCATTAGACACCCAGGTGAGGGAATGTGAACTGCCACACCCCTAAGTGTTGCTTCACTGTGCACAAGGCCTCCTCCAGAATCAGTGGAGGAAGGCATCTACTCACCCTATCCTTGGCAGGATGAAGCACTCTGGGCACAAAGCCCCCTCCAGAACCAGTGGAGAAAGACATCCACTCACCCTATCCTTGGCAGGATGAAACACACTGGGCACAAAGCCCCCTCCTGAACCAGGGGAGAAAGGCATCCACTCACCCTATCCTTGGCAGGATGAAGCACACTGGGAACAAACCCCCTCCAGAACCAGTGGAGAAAGGCATCCACTCACCCTATCCTTGGCAGGATGAAGCATACTGGGCACTAAGCTCCTTCCAGACTCAGTGAAGAAAGGCATCCACTCACCCTATCCTTGGCAGGATGAAGCACACTGGGCACAAAGCCCCCTCTAGAACCAGTGGAAGAAAACATCCACTTGAGAGACTGTGGCTTTGCACTTCCCAGGACCAAGCAGTGGGCAAACCACCCACTTGAGAGACTGTGGCTTTGCACTCCCAGGACCAAGCAGTGGGCATGGAGCCCCCTCGAGGAGCAGTGGCATTATTCCATCTTCCGGCTAAGATGCCCCCCCCCCTGTCCCCTGAGGTGCCTGTGTGTTTTCGACCTGATTCCCCTTCAGTGTTCTCTCCGTATTGAGTCAGGAGTCAAGTGTGGGTTTGGCCCATGATTTTTGGCCCAGTGGCCCACAGACATTTGGAAGGGACAATGTACGTCCTTATGTATATTTTTGTAAATACTGTTTTTCTATTCATTACATATATATTTGCCTATTTCTAATATACCACTGATTTAACTCAATTCCTTTTATCCTTGCGTTCTTCCAGGGAGTTACGGGGTGTAAATGTAATGCTGTTGCATATGTTTGTCTGTATGGTGTTGTGGGTGAGGGTGGGGGTGTTGCGTGTTGCGTGTGTGTGCGTCACTCTCGTTTTCTTCCCCCCTCCCCTGTTTACTAGGTGCAGTACTCACCATGGTCATCGCTGCCGCCTTTCGTATTCCTGGTAGATGAGGAGGTAGACCAGCATGGGCAGGACGTGTAACTCGGGCTCCATGGTGTCCTGGTTCTTCGTTGAGTGTCGAGTGGTTTCCGTTCTATGTTCTGTTTCTGCCATACTTTTGATGGCGTTGGTACTGCCCTGGAAAAGCTGGCGGATAGGTGGGTTGTGATAGGGTGGGCGGTACATTGTCTTCCTGCTGTCTGTTGGCGGTTACCGCTGTGGTGTTTGTTGCTATGCTGTGGCAGTCGGAGTATTAAAGTGGCTGTCTGTGTTGGTGGTTTCTACTGTGGTTGTGATTCCATTTTTTTTTACTGCTGGCCTGTTGGCGCTATTACCGCCACTTTAACACTGACCGCCACAGTTGTGATGAGGGCCTTAGTATTTAAACCCCTTTGCTAAGCCTTAAACTTCCCTTGTATTACATTTGCCATCCATCAGTTCTGGTAGCCCACAGGGCAGGGTGCTGTGTAATTAAAAGGTAGGACATGTGCTTTCAAGTTTTACATGTCTTGGTAGTGAAAAGCTCTCAAATTCATTTTTCACCACTGTAAGACCTACCCCTCCCACAGGATAACATTGGGGATGATTTATTACATTTAGTAAGCTGCAGTTCCAATTGATAGGAGGTATATATGTCATGTTTGGGACCTATGAAATTGTAATGATTAATGGTGTAGTCAGAATATTTCATTACAATTTTGAAAATGCCACTTTTGGAAATGTGGCATTTTCCTGCCCTTAACCCATGATGAATGGATGTAGCTGACAGACTTTGTTAATTTCTCCAAGTCAGTTATATAATAGTGGGATTAGCTGCACCTCAATCGGCCATTAACTGGCAGGATGGGAGGGTGAAGCTGAGCACAGCCACACTTGCATCTAAATAGGCTGTGTCCGGTCTCCTCACAACAGGCCTGTGTTGTCACTGCAGCCATCTTGGGCCACAGCAGGGGAGTCAGGAAATTGGATGAACTTCAAAGAACCTTTACCAGAAACTTATCCCAACTTCTAGGAGAAGGGAACCAGGGCATACAAATAGGATCACCAAATCTACTCTTCAGTGTACTACTGGACCTGTGGAAGGACTCTCACAGAACTGCCTGCTGATGTGACCACTGTGCCAGACTGCTGCTGTACCTAAAAGCACTATCCTGCTTCCTGGAGCCTGCCTTCAATCCTCAGAGTCCAGCCTTGCTGTTAAGCCCTGCATCTACATCTTCACCCAGGACTACTCGAAGTAAATCCAACGCCTGTTTTGCTGGCCTCCTGTTCAGAGCCACAGGGACCTAACAGGCTCCCACCATCTTGAACCTGCATCTGGACCCAGCCTGAGTGACTCCTGAACCACTCCTGGACCCTTTGTTGTGGTGCTAAATGTGTCCAGATGGCCATTTTCCAACATTGAGAACTTAGACAAAATGTAGCCAAAAATTGCTCTGAGAACCAGGAGGTGATCTGGACTAACCTGGACTAACCTGATCGCCTATCCGCCCGAGGTGCATTGCCTGTCGGATTTAATTCACGGCATCTCCTGCTATGTTCTTCTCCACAGCAGCAAATCTGTTTCAGCTGTCCTGCACCAAAGGGGTATCCAACCTTGTGGAATTGTCTTCGACAAAAGCCTTCTGCCTTGTCCCAATGGAGATTTTTTACTTCCATTTCAATTACTAAGTCCAGAGGTAAAAATCATCACTGTGGCTTCTCTCACCAGGCATCTGACAACAACCCTCCCTTTTTGGACACTCCTGCAGCCTTGTCCTTCTGAACTTCAACATTCTCAGACCTTTTTCTCTCAAAACCTTTTAAGACAGAAGGTAAGCGCTGACTGGTCCCAATCCACTTCTGATGTCAGAACTGTGCTATATTGCAGTCAGCCTTAACTTTTCACTTTGACCCGGTTTAGTGCATTCAGATGCCCGTGGTTAGCAATTTGATCTTTCTTTGCTATTCCGAATCATAACATTTTTTACAAAATCATGAGTCCGGTTCAACTGATTGAAAATTTGTCATTTTGGAGTCAAACAATTTATTCAAATATACCCTATTTTTCTAAATTGGTGTGGGATTTTTCTTCTGCTGTGTTTTCACTTTATTACTGTTTGTATGCTGCATAACTACTTTACGCATTGTCCCTAATTTAAGACTGAATGATTTTTGTGCCAGGCTACCAAGGGTTAAGAACAGGTGAATTTAGTGACTTTTCGTGGTTCACCCTGCAAAGGGATTGTGGCTGTTGCTTGACCAGGGCTCACATCCCAGTCAGTCAACAATCCAGTTTTCCTAACTTCTCTTACACATAAAGATGCAAGCTTGTGGTATGGCACTAAACACCGTAAAGTGTAATAAAGAGAAGTTAATAAGGAGAAGTTAAGATGCAACTTGGGCAAATCAGCTGGCAGGTAGGCCCTGTTCTTCTTTTGGTTGTTTTGGCAGTTTTGGGCACTTGCTGGTTCTCACACAGTAGGGTTCGGTAATAATAAAGTAGGTTGAGGGTCAGCATGGACGGAACCAACATACAGGGGTTTTGAAAGAAACATGTGATAATATTAGCTGACATAAACAATGTTTTTCAGGGATTCTTTTATCTTGGGTCTTACTTTTGCATCAGTGTTTTCTCAGAAGTCCAGCTTGGTTGGGATGCTGACAAGCAGAACAAGCATTTGCAATGCAATAGGTCTCGCATTTGCATGAGTTAGACCTATTGGCGGTGTAAGTTAATAATTGGACATTTCTTGCCACATAAATTGGTCAACCCTGCCTCATAATTTGACCTTTTCCTGCCACATAAATCCATTGACTCTGCATATAACTGAAGTGCTTTCATTTACCTTCTTCATCTATCTGCAGCAAAAAATGAAAATGATGCCATTTTGCATCCTAATTTAAATCTGCCATGCTTATACATATAGAATACCACTTTCACCACCCTACCATCAGAGTTGCTGGCTGGCTAACACAATCCCCCCCAAAGAAAATACACAAAACACCCACTGAGGAGTAACAAGAAACTAAAAGGGTTACCCAGACATATCAAGAGTGTTCAAACAGTCAGAGTGTAATAAGGATAAGATCATGGTCTTAATTGCAATAAGGAGAGATTAATAAAACATATACAATTATCATATAAACTCAATAAAACCATGTTCAGAAATAAAGCTTTGGCATTAGACTGCAAGTACAAACTAGGCACTGCAATCTAAAGGGGGTAAAAGTGATTACACATATATGGAAAAATGCCTGAGATGGCTTTAGAATAATGGTGCCTCAGTATTCACATTGAACTACAACAGCTGCGTGTTGGAAAGGAAAGCTATAGGTACCTGCACATGATTATTTACAAATAAAGCTCTGAGTGAGCTGAAGGGGTTAAAAGTGTCTGTTCATATATTAAAAATGGCTGAGATGGCTTTAGAGTCATGTTGCCTCACTATTCACATTGAACTGAAACAGTCACGCATTGGAAAGGAAAGCTTTAGGCGCTGCCACTTGATTATTTACAAATTAATCACTGTGCTAAAGAGGTTAGATGTGGTTGTACATATATTAAAAATGCCTGAGATGGATTTAGAATAACGCTGCTTCAATATTCACAATGAACTGCAGCAGAGCATTGCACAGAAAAGGTTTAGTCACCTGCACATGATTATTGTCAAATTAGGCACTGCAAGATTGATCTAAAGGGGTTATAAATGGCTGTACATACATTAAAATGCACCAGATGGCTTTAGAATAATGGTGCTTCAGTTTTCACATTGAACTGCAACAGCCGTGTGTTGCAAACAAAAGCTTTAGGCACCAGTATGTGATTATTTACAAATTAAGTTCTGCACTAAAGGGCTTAAAAGTGGCTGTACATATATTAGGAATGCCCGAGATGGCTTTAAAATAATGGTGCCTCAGTATTCACATTAAACTGCAAAAGCCACACATTGTAAAGGAAAGGAAAGCTTTAGGCACCGGCACGTGATTATTTACAAATTAAGCACTCCTCTAAAGGGCCTAAAAGTGGCTGTACATATATTAAAAATGCTCAAGATGGCTTTAGAATAATGGTGCCTTAGTATTCACATTGAACTGCAACAGACGCACTCTGCAAAGGAAAGCTTTAGGCACCTTCACATGATTATTTACAAATTAAGCACTGCGCTGAAGGGGTTAAAAGTGACTGTACATATATTCAAAATGTGGGGATGGCTTTAGAATAATGCTGCATTAGTATTCACATTGAACTGTAGCAACCACTAGTTGCAAAGGAAAGCTTTAGGCACCAGCACTTGGTTGTTTACAAACTAAGCACAGCGAGCTAAAGGGGTTAAAAGTGGCTGTCCATATATGAAAAATGCCTGAGATGGCTTTAAATTAATGGTGCCTCAGTAATCACATTGAACTGTAGAAACCACGAGTTGCATAGGAAAGCTTTAGGCACCAGCACTTGATTGTTTACAAACTAAGCACTGCGAGTTAAAGGGGTTAAAATTGGCTGTACATATATTAAAAATGCCTCAGATGAATTTAGAATAACGCTGCTCCAATATTCACATTGAACAGCAGCAGCAACGCATTGCACAGGAAAGCTTTAGTCATCTGCACATGATTATTGTCAAATTAGGCACTGCAAGATTGATCTAAAGGGGTTAAAAATGGATGTACATATATTAAAATGCATCAGATGGCTTTAGAATAATGGTGCCTCAGTTTTCACATTGAACTGCAACAGCCGTGCGTTGCAAACGAAAGTTTTAGGCACCAGTATGTGATTATTTACAAATTAAGTTCTGCACTAAAGTGCTTAAAAGTGGCTGTAAATATATTAAAAATGCGCGAGATGGCTTTAGAATAATGGTGCCTCAGTATTCACATTAAACTGCAAAAGCCACGCATTCTAAAGGAAAGCTCTAGGCACCGGCACGTGATTATTTACAAATTAAGCACTCTAAAGGGCCTAAAAGTGTCTGTACATATATTAAAAATGCCAGAGATGGCTTTAGAATAATGATGCCTTAGTATTCACATTGAACTACAACAGTCGCACGTTGCAAAGGAAAGCTTTAGGCACCTTCACATGATTATTTACAAATAAAGCACTGTGCTAAAGGGGTTAAAAGTGACTGTACATGTATTCAAAATGCGGAGATGGCTTTAGAATAATGCTGCATTAGTATTCAAATTGAACTGTAGCAACCACAAGTTGCAAAGGAAAGCTTTAGGCACCAGCACTTGGTTGTTTGCAAACTAAGCACTGTGAGGTAAAGGGGTTAAAAGTGGCTGCACGCATATTAAAAATGCCTGAGATATCTTTAAAATAATAGTGCCTCAGTACTCACATTAAACTGCAACAGACATGCTTTGCAGAGGAAAGCTTTAGTCACTGGCACATGATTATTTACAAATTAAGCACTGTGCAGCTAAAGTGGTTAGATGTGGCTGTACATATATTAAAAATGCCCGAGATGGCTTCAGAATAATGGTTCCTCAGTATTCACATTAACCTGCAAAAGCCATGCATTGTAAAGGAAAGCTTTAGGCACCGCACATGATTATTTACAAATGAAGCACCCCTCGAAAGGGCCTAAAAGTGTCTGTACATATATTAAAAATGCACAAGATGGCTTTAGAATACTGGTGCCTTAGTATTCACATTGAACTGCAACAGCCGCACGTTGCAAAGGAAAGCTTTAGGCACCTTCACATGATTATTTACAAATTAAGCACTGCGCTAAAGGGGTTAAAAGTGACTGTACATATATTCAAAATGTGGGGGTGGCTTTAGAATAATGCTGCATTAGTATTCACATTGAACTGTAGCAACCACTAGTTGCAAAGGAAAGCTTTAGGCACCAGCACTTGGTTGTTTACAAACTAAGCACAGCGAGCTAAAGGGGTTAAAAGTGGCTGTACATATATGAAAAATGCCTCAGATGGATTTAGAATAATGCTGCTTCAATATTCACATTGAACAGCAGCAGCAGCGCATTGCACAGGAAAGCTTTAGTCATCTGCACATGATTATTGTCAAATTAGGCACTGCAAGATTGATCTAAAGGGGTTAAAAGTGGATGTACATATATTAAAATGCATCAGATGGCTTTAGAATAATGGTGCCTCAGTTTTCACATTGAACTGCAACAGCCGTGCGTTGCAAACAAAAGTTTTAGGCACCAGTATGTGATTATTTACAAATTAAGTTCTGCACTAAAGTGCTTAAAAGTGGCTGTAAATATATTAAAAATGTGCGAGATGGCTTTAGAATAATGGTGCCTCAGTATTCACATTAAACTGCAAAAGCCACGCATTCTAAAGGAAAGCTCTAGGCACCGGCACGTGATTATTTACAAATTAAGCACTCTAAAGGGCCTAAAAGTGTCTGTACATATATTAAAAATGCCCGAGATTGCTTTAGAATAATGATGCCTTAGTATTCACATTGAACTACAACAGTCGCACGTTGCAAAGGAAAGCTTTAGGCACCTTCACATGATTATTTACAAATAAAGCACTGCGCTAAAGGGGTTAAAAGTGACTGTACACGTATTCAAAATGCGGAGATGGCTTTAGAATAATGCTGCATTAGTATTCAAATTGAACTGTAGCAACCACAAGTTGCAAAGGAAAGCTTTAGGCACCAGCACTTGGTTGTTTGCAAACTAAGCACTGTGAGGTAAAGGGGTTAAAAGTGGCTGTACGTATATTAAAAATGCCTGAGATGTCTTTAAAATAATAGTGCCTCAGTACTCACATTAAACTGCAACAGACATACTTTGCAAAGGAAAGCTTTAGGCACTGGCACATGATTATTTACAAATTAAGCACTGTGCAGCTAAAGTGGTTAGATGTGGCTGTACATATATTAAAAATGCCTGAGATGACTTTAGAATAACGCTGCTTCAATATTCACATTAAACTGCAGCAGCAGCACATTGCACAGGAAAGCTTTAGGAACCTGTACAGGATTATTGTCAAATTAGGCACTGCAAGATTGACCTAAAGGGGTTAAACGTGGCTGTAGATACATTAAAATGCACCAGATGGCTTTAAAGTAATGGTGCTTCAGTTTTCACATTGAACTGCAACAGCGACGTGTTGCAAAGGAAAGCTTTAGGCACGAGTATGTGATTATTTACAAATTAAGCACTGCAAGAGTGAGATAAAGGTGTTAAAAATGGCTGTACATATATTAAAAATGCCTGAGATGTTTTTAGAATAATGATGTATTCACATTGAGCTGCAAATGCTGTGCATTGCAAAGGCAAACTGTAGGCACTGGCACGTGATTATTTACAAATTAAGCACTCCACTAAAAGGCTTAAAAGTCTTTGTTTTTGGTCTAGAGCTTGCCCCCCACGTCCGCAGCACCACCTTGCTGTCTCGTGTCCCTGACCCCCGCCCACGCTGCTGCTAGCGTGTTCGAGGCCCTCCTCCACCCGCAAGCATCCTCCTGCGCCTCGTCCCTGGTGTCTAGTGGGCTCTGATTAGCTTCGCTAGACCCGTGTGAACTGTGCCGCTTTCGCCGTATCTGTAAGTGTTTTTACTTTTCAGCGCCTTGCCTCCTTGCGCTCTTGCCCCCATTTGTGCCCCTTCTGATTGCTGTACTCCGCTTGTTCTTTGTGCCATTTACCGTATTTGTGACTGTTTTGACTTGTGCTTTATTTCTCACTGTTGTGCCTTTTTCAGCCTGGTTTTTGCCCCTTAGGCGCTCCCCCTTGCCGCTTCCCCTGCTGCTGCCTCCCTGCGGCCCGCCCCCTCACGCCCCCATTCGCCGCTCCCTCTTGCCTCCCGCCTCCCAGCTGCTCCTCCCTCCCCCCTCCCTTCTTAATGGCTGGCGCTGCACGTCGAGGGTGAGCGACCTCTGACCTGTTTTTGGTCTAGAGCTCGCCCCCCACGTCCGCAGCACCACCTTGCTGTCTCGTGTCCCTGACCCCCACCCACGCTGCTGCTAGCGTGTTCGAGGCCTTCCTCCACCCGCAGGCATCCTCCTGCGCCTCATCCCTGGTGTCTAGTGGGCTCTGATAAGCTTCGCTAGACCCGTGTGAACTGTGCCGCTTTCGCCGTATCTGTAAGTGTTTTTACTTTTCAGCGCCTTGCCTCCTTGCGCTCTTGCCCCCATCTGTGCCCCTTCTGATTGCTGTATTCCGCTTATACTTTGTGCCATTTACCGTATTTGTGACTGTTTTGACTTGTGCTTTATTTCTCACTGTTGTGCCTTTTTCAGCCTGGTTTTCGCCCCTTAGGCGCTCCCCCTTGCCGCTTCCCCTGCCGCTGCCTCCCTGCGGCCCCGCCCACCTCACGCCCCCATTCGCCGCTCCCTCCCGCCTCCCGCCTCCCAGCTGCTCCTCCCTCCCCCCTCCCTTCTTAATGGCTGGCGCTGCACGTCGAGGGTGAGCGACCTCTGATCTGTTTTTCGTCTAGAGCTCGCCCCCCACGTCCGCAGCACCACCTTGCTGTCTCGTGTCCCTGACCCCCGACCACGCTGCTGCTAGCGTGTTCGAGGCCTTCCTCCACCCGCAGGCATCCTCCTGCGTCTCATCCCTGGTGTCTAGTGGGCTCTGATAAGCTTCGCTAGACCCGTGTGAACTGTGCCGCTTTCGCCGTATCTGTAAGTGTTTTTACTTTTCAGCGCCTTGCCTCCTTGCGCTCTTGCCCCCATTTGTGCCCCTTCTGATTGCTGTATTCCGCTTATACTTTGTGCCATTTACCGTATTTGTGACTGTTTTGACTTGTGCTTTATTTCTCACTGTTGTGCCTTTTTCAGCCTGGTTTTCGCCCCTTAGGCGCTCCCTCTTGCCGCTTCCCCTGCCATTGCCTTCCTGCGGCCCCACCCCCCTCGCGCCCCCATTCGCCGCTCCCTCCCGCCTCCCGCCTCCCAGCTGCTCCTCCCTCCCCCCTCCCTTCTTAATGGCTGGCGCTGCACGTCCGCGCCGCTGGCGCGCCAGAGGCAAGCCCGTCTGCGCCCGTCCACGCCTGGACCGCGCCCAGCGCCACCCCCCCTGGTCCGCACGCCCCCCGCACCATCAGACTTCAATACTCGGCCAGCGAGCTCCTCGCCCTCAACCCTGGCTCCTCCACAGCCTGCTTCCAGGCCACTCCGAAGCACACCAAAAGGACCCTTCTCCTGCCGAGCCTGCAACTTCACCTGCAACAGAACAAGGAAGCCAGCAACAATCAACACCAACCACCTCCACTGCATTCTCCTCAACACACGCTCCGCACGAAAGCACGCCATCGAGCTCTGGGACCTGCTCGACACCACCGCCCCAGACGTAGCCTTCCTGACCGAAACCTGGTGGAACGACTCCTCGGCCCCAGACATCGCCATCGCCATCCCTGACGGCTACAAGATCACCAGAAGAGATCGCACCAACGGAATTGGAGGAGGAATAGCCATCGTCCTCAAGATCCACACCCACACGGACGACACCCTCAAGACAGCTGAGCACCTTCACTTCCGGATCCACACGGACCCCAACACAACTCTCATCTACCGTCTTCCAGGACCAAGAGCCCCCTTTAGTGACACCATTGCCGACCTCGCAAGCACCCACACCCTCGCCTCTACGGACTACATCCTCCTTGGAGACCTCAACTTCCACCTGGAGAACAACAACGATGCCAACACCGCCTCACTTGCCACCAACCTCTCCAACCTCGGACTCAGACAACTGGTCAACACACCCACCCACATCGCCGGCCACACGCTAGACCCAGTCTTCACTGCAAGCAACCACATCTCCTTCAGCCACACCACCGAACTCCACTGGACCGACCACCACTGCGTCCACTTCACATTCAAGAAACACACCGAGCACCACCGCAACCCACTATCTCCGCACCGCCGCTGGGGCAAAGTCACCGAAGACCAACTAACCAGCACCCTCGCCCAGAACCCGCCGACCGACCCAACCGACCCGGACACCGCCGCCATCAACCTCCAACAGTGGAGCCTCAACGGCGCCAACACCCTCGCACCACTCAAGAGGCCCACCATCAACCAAGAAAAGAAAAAAGAAGCCTGGTTCACAGACGAACTCATCACCTCCAAACGCACCTGCCAGAAACTTAAGAAAAAATGGCTTCTCGAACGCACACCGGACAGCCTGGCAAACCACAAGGAAGCCACCTGCAAGCACCACCAACTAATCCGACTCGCCAAATGCTCCCACTTCACAGAACGCCTAAACAACAACGCACACGACAGCAAGGAGCTCTTCTGCATCGTGAAGGAGCTCTCCAACCCCAGCGCCAACGTCAACGACGTCCCACCATCCCAGAAACTCTGCGATGCACTCTCCACCTTCTTCTACCAGAAGATCGCCGCCATCCACGACAGCCTTAACACCACACCTCTGCCAGAGCCTACCCCCGACAACTCCTCCTACGCCAACCGCCTCACCACCTGGACCCACGTAGACGACGCCGAAACTCGAAAGATCATGAACTCCATCCACTCAGGATCCCCCTCAGACCCCTGCCCACACCACGTCTACAACAAAGCCGACTCCACCATCGGCCCCCAACTTTGAAAGACCATCAACCTTTCCTTCGATACCGCGACTTTCCCGGACAGCTGGAAGCACGCCGATATCCAAGCCCTCCTCAAGAAACCCAAGGCTGACCTCAACGACCTCAAAAACTTCTGCCCGATCTCCCTCCTCCCCTTCCCAGCGAAGGTCATCGAGAAAATTGTCAACACGCAGCTCACCCACTACCTCGAGGACAACTCCATCCTGGACCCCTCCCAATCCGGCTTCAGACGCAATCACAGCACCGAGACTGCGCTCCTCACCGCCACAGACGACATCAGACAGCAAATGGACAACGGCGGAACTTCAGCCCTCATCCTCCTGGACCTCTCCGCTGCCTTTGATACGGTCTGCCACCGCACCCTACTAACACGTCTCCACAAAGCCGGAATACAAGACAAAGCCCTCAATTGGATCTCCTCATTCCTCTCCGGCAGAACCCAGAGAGTCCGCTCCGAAGCCACTAACCTCATCTGCGGCGTCCCCTAAGGCTCCTCACTAAGCCCAACGCTGTTCAACATCTACATGGCACCCCTCGCACAACTGGCCCGTCAGCACAAACTCAGCATTCTCTCCTACGCCGACGACACCCAGCTCATCCTCTCCCTCACCAATGACCCACACACCGCCAAAGTCAACCTCCATGAGGGATTGAAATCCATCGCCGAGTGGATGAGAAACAGCCGCCTGAAATTAAACTCCGACAAGACGGAGGTCCTCATCCTCGGACGCACCCCCTCGGCCTGGGACGACTCCTGGTGGCCCACCGCGCTGGGACCCCCCCTACACCAGCCAACCACACACGCAACCTCGGCTTCATCCTCGACTCCACTCTCACCATGTCCAAACAGGTCAACGCAGTCTCCACCTCCTTCTTCAACACCCTTCGTATGCTCCGTAGAATCTACAAGTGGATCCTGACGGAAACCAGAAAAACAGTGACCCAGGCCCTCGTCAGTAGCAGACTTGACTACGGCAATGCACTCTACACAGGCATCCCAGCAAAAGACATCCAACGACTCCAACGCATCCAGAACGCCTCCGCCCGCTTGATCCTCGACGTACCCCGCCGATGCCACATCTCCCACCACCTGAAGGATCTCCACTGGCTCCTGTGGACAAGAGGATCACCTTTAAACTCCTCACCCAGGCACACAAAGCACTCCACAACGCCGGACCCGCCTACCTGAACAACAGACTCAACTTCTACATCCCCTCCGCCAACTCCGCTCTGCCAACCTCTCCCTCGCCATAGTTCCCCGATTCCAACGCAAGACCTCCTGCGCCTGACCCAGGACCTCCTCACCTTCAGGAGACTCCTCAAGACCTGGCTCTTCGACCAATAGCAGCTACCCCCCCTCCCCTCAGTGCCTTGAAACCCTAACGGTTACGTAGCGCGCTTTAGAAATTTACTGATTGATTGATTGATTGATTGATTGAAAAGTGGCTGTACATATATTAAAAATGTCTGAGATGGCTTTAGAATAATGGTGCCTCAGTATTCACATTGAACTGAGACAGCCATGCATTGTAAAGGAAAGCTTTAGGCACCTGCACATGATTATTTACAAATCAAGCACTGCTCTAAAGAGGTTATAAGTTGCCTGAGATGGCTTTAGAATAATGGTGCCTAAGTAGTCACATTTAACTGCAACAACCACATGTTGCAAAGGAAAGCTTTGGGCAGCGGCACATGATTATATACAAACTAAGCACTGTCGAGCTGCTACATTATAGCCCTTCATTACAGTTGCTATATGTTATATTATAATTTTATAGTGTGCAACTGTAATAAAGCGCTATAATAAAGCAGACCTTTCTTTTGAGATTGTCTTTGGAACATGAACTCGTATATGGTGTGCACTTTTTTTGTTGGATAAAAACAGTGGTTTTATTCCAGATGGTAGCACAAGTGAAGAGCGCATAAAGCGCTATAATGCAGCAGCACTTTCTTGCACATACAAAACCAATCTCAAAAGAAAGCACTGCTACATTATGGCGCTTTAATACAGTTGCTACATTATAACATTATATTTTATTTGATGTCTAATTCTGCGTAAATGTATTTTTAAAAGCAACCTTTTGTGTGTTTATCTGCTTATTTTGTCACTACGCAGCTCTAATTACCATATAAACACATAAAAATGTTGGTTTTCAAAATACATTTACACACAACTGTGACATAAACAAGCAACCGTGACATAAACAAAAACAAAAAAACACTATGTAAAAACACCAACAAACACGAGCTAACACACGAGCAATCACATGCTTTTACATTCATCTGTGACAGAAAAAACAAAAGCCAGGAATAAACAATGGAAGTAAACTGCTCGGCATGCAAATAGGTCCAATACTGCTGAGCAAGTAGGGGATAAAAAGAAAAAGTAATCCAGAAACCATGCTGAAAACAGCTGCGTACGTTTTCAGTAGTCAGCGGGTGCTCTCAAGGAGGGCAAAACACAGGAAAAGGCGTGACGTTTGCAAGCCTTTCGCAAATGAAATCATGAGGATTTTAAAAGGCAAGCCCACAAACCAACCAAACTGATGGGAGTGACCTGGGTGTGGTTAAAAGCCCATATAGATGCCAACAAGTTGAAAAAGCAGCGCTTGTGCTCTGCTATGATCACCCTAAAAAGGAGTGATAGATGGGCTATAGCTTCTATTGGAAAATAAGGAAGGGTTTAGTATCTCCCTTAATTAATGCCTATATTGAAATAGCAGCTGCAATACCAACTTACTGAGCAAATATACTTAGACATTAAACGTCACCACTTGAACATTTATGATCAGTATACCGTTTGTATACTTCAGGAGGCCCTTGGCTTTTAGTTCACAAATTATTGCTTACTGTATGGGAATCATACCTGACCTTCAAAAAATGAACAGGTCGTGTGAGGCGTTTACAAAGTCACCACCTTTACCCTCTCAGACAACTACAAAAGTAATTTGGCAACTGCTGTGTAATGTAAATTGGTTTAAATTGTGAAATTATCCACTGTGGGTTGGGAGATTGAGAAAAAAGGCTTTGCTTCTGTTTTCATTTCGTAAGACTGTTAGATATGTTCAAATCATTCAAATAAATGCAAAACACAGATATTTGAGATGGAATTTGAGTACGTGAGTGCTTCCCTGTCACTTTGTTTCACTGAGGAGCACAAACATATGCCATTTCAGGGATAATCATGTGTGCTATTTTGCTGTGCCTTTTTAAACAAATATGATCTTTAGAGATGCTGCTAATTTCCATAATCACAAATTGTACAACCATCTGATGGAACTGGTATCTGGGGTGTGCTTAAAGTCTCTAGAGTACTATATAATTGCATGCTAGCCTAGCCTGTGTTGCGCCTAACGTCAGTCCATTTGTCAACATTTTAAAGTATGTGCCATTTCTTTGAGCAACCTAGATAAATAGCCTACTCCAGTCCAGGAAAGGTCATTGATATTAATAGCATGGACCGTCAGGTCCTATACTTCACTGCAGTATATTTTATTATATTCCGTTGTATTCCCCATATTCATTTTACACTGCATCTATTTTAAAAACAGTTTGTAATGATATAGGTAGACAAATATCAGGCGAGATGATAAGTCCTTGCCCAGTGGTGTTCCAGTTCCACAGAATTAGACATTAAAGTGCAATGACAATTATTCCAAAATGGAACATTGGTCTTTCACATTGCCTGCCATCCATCCCAGGGCTTCATGTTTTTCAGCATGTTGGAAAAAATGTAAACTAATTTCTACATGTATAGGCTGTACAAATGTAGGTTATCTGAAACAGTTCAGCTGAAAAAGGGATATGACGATAAAAAAAGCCTTTACCTTAGTGAGACTGACATATGCATATGGTGAAAAAATATTTTAGGCCTGATTCATAAAGGTAATCTTACACTTTTGTGAAAGTTTACAATTGTTTGGGATTAAAAATGAGGACATCGGGTGTTATATTTGTAACGCAGGTGGTCGGGATTGGTCGCGGGCAGTCGCAATGGTTAGCGATCAGAAGGCTGCCGCTCGAGTAGGAAATCTAAATGAGCGGCAACAAAATCTACTGGAGTTGCTGAGAACTGCACTGCATGGTGCCACTTTCACTGATTTTTAAGAGTGCAATACACTACAAGCACTAAATCTCAGCACGAGCTGCGCAATATACCAATTTCTGCCAGTTGGCAGAACTCCGCTGAGTTTTTATGTAACTCTGTGAAATTCTGAAGTGTAAAATTCCACGAGTTCTACCCTCCCCTAATTCTCAGACACCTCAATGAGCCACAGACCCTCGGGGAAAAGTCTGTGAGTCCTCTTTCACCCTCGAAATGAACTACACTGATTGAGACTATTATTCCCAAAGGAGCAGATTATGGAAATATCCCTGAGTCTTCCAAAGATGCTTGGGTAAAGGTCAAGTCTGCTGCACTTTGAAGGAACACTGGGGGCCAGCAATAGAAGGGTCAACATTAGCTTAATTTGAAAAAGCCTACACATTATCAATGGACTTGAACTAAAGAAAGCAGGCATAGCCTTTGATGAGTGAACAATTGCAGATCGTGGGCAAAATAATAATGGACCAGGATGCAACCCCAATTCATTACTAGTTGTTGAGAAAAATTTGAGCAGTCCATCCATTACTTTTTTATTTACATGAACGCATTGGCCTAAGTGCGAAGTTGTACCCAACTGAAGAGGCCCAAGTTGTTCAAACCCAGCATTTGCGTTGCTTGTGTTCCAGTTCAGCATGGTCTGGCTTGGCAGTTTGTTCCAGTTGGAGCAGGGTCAAGGCTGTTTTGAATACGAGGTGGCTTGGTGGCCAAACTAACAATGGACTTGGATGCAACGTGAGTATTAAAAAGTGACTAATTCAGCCATTCCACTAACCACATTTTTGTTTACTTCAGTTCTAGAGGGAGACATTGGCTACTCCAGACCCCATCTCCCAAACAAGTCCAGGTGTTTGTCCAATAAGGATGAATGACAGTCCACTTCCAGAGAGCCGTACAGGAACCTTATTGTCAGAAACACTTGATAATACAGCATACAGTCACTTCAGTTGCTAGTTCTGTAAGTGCCAGTTAGCTAGAAAGTGAGAAATACAACACAAGCACTAAGTTATTTCTCCAGGCAGAAGCTCCAATGTTGGTAGCTAGGAATGCCAGATTCTAGGACCCAGCCGTTCCTATTTGCGGCTACAGTGAACTGCAAAGATGTTTCCCATCTAAAGCAGAGGCACATAATGAGATGCGTTTTTAATAAGTTCTTAATAGCAAACTCCCCAGATAGGAATGGAATTCCAGGCAATTTATCACTTGGTCAAGGAAACCTATGGAGTGACCACTTCATTCCAATCATATGGCCTCAGACGCTACTACAATGTCTAGTATACTTCATTTTCAAGTCAGGAAATTGACATCTGCTGACCACTATTGCAACAACTTTGACACTTTGTGGTCTAAAAGGGTCTAGTCCAAGTACTTCATATCGGTCTCAAATGTTAATTCTTCCATCTCTGAAGCACCCTTTCGGGAAGTAGGTTTTGAAATACCTGTGATTTGAGGATGAAAGAAACAGTGGTGAAATATCTGAGCATGATGCCTACAATTGTATTTCTGACTGAGGGCCAGATTGAGTTTCCTTTTCATTCAGTGGCCCTTCTCTAATGAAGCATAAGCGCACAAGACCTATTATAAACAACAACAAGAAATTCCAATACCTTAAGGGTAATGCAAACATTATATAGGCGAGCAATTTTGAAGGTAAGTTAGTCCGTTACCTTGAATGGTCATTATACCATCAATAAGACAAATACAACGTGTGCAGAAAGGAACTACTGTGACATGAATGAGTTTTCCGAAGCACCATAAGGTGGAGTACAGTGAATTGGAAATAACAGAGCTGACAATTTCTCCACAACTTAGAAACATTGAGAACTGCTCAAGAGGAGGAAACTTTTGAATTAAAAATTACAGGACTCATTTACTAGGAAATGTCGCAGCTCGGTGTGCAAGCAATTTTGCTGAGGAGTTGTGTCATTTCCAGAATGCAGAGATGCAACGTATATACAAGAAGTAAAGAGTTCTCTCCTGCACCGGTGCTAAATTAGCTGCCTAGTGCCAATGCAGGCACCCTTGCACCATAGTGAATGATTGTTTATGTGAAGGAAGGTGTCCCTTCTTGCACACAGACAATCAATATTGACGATTTGTTACTTCTATGTGTGCTGAAGAATGCAGCACATATAAAAGTAGCAAATCGTCATTATTTAATGATTGTTTATGTGCAGAAAGGTACACCTTCTTGTACATAAACAATCATTAGTGGTGTTTTGCAGCACACATAGAAAAAGCAAAAAAGAAGAGAAATAAAAGTATTTCTCCTCATTACGTCACTCTAACGTCACCCCAGGGGTGGCATTCGTTTTTGGCGCTGCCTCAGGTTTGAGGTTTCTTGTAAATCTGATGCAGTTTCAAAAGCAGTGGGTGTTGCGTGGAAACCCCCACAGCAACACCCATTGCACACCCCTCTGCCACAGAAACTGCATTCGGGTGCCCATATTTACATGTAAAGTGGCTTGATGCCGCCTTGTAAATATGAAAAAGGGTACAGCGCCACCAGAGTGACGCCCAGGTGGCGCATGGGCCTCGTAAATGAGGCCCTAGGTTTCTTTATTTTCAAAAACATGTACTTCCATCAATAGAGATGAGGTAGTCAAAATGCTGAACAGATGGAAAGTGAAGGACTGCATCGACCAGTAGTAACCCTTTGCAGTCTACTTAAAGCAGAGGTAGCACAGGCATGAGTGGAAGGTGATAGTGATCAAGTAAAGTGGTGCATGGGACCCTAGATGCAGAAAATGAGGACTGCTTGAGTAAACAAAGGGTAGCCATAGCCAATTTTCAACAAATAAGAAGGAAAAATGTAATATTGAACATCCCAAAAAATAACCAACGAGCCAACTATAAGGAAGAACAACATTCATTCCAAGAGAGGAAACATTACACACCATAAAATATATTATTATGCGGGGAGGGAACTGATAGATTTTTTTTAAAGGCTGGTTACGCAATGGTACCACTTAATGGGTAATACATTATGACCATGATTTTTGTTGCAAATCCCTGTCTACAAATAATCACAGACGAGGATTTGCATCACAAATGTACGCCTCCTAGATGCAGGCGCATCGAGATTCGGTGTTATCCATCTTTCACTGGCTGACCCCTCATGGAGATCTTCTGACAGCTACTACTGAGGAGGGTGGCATTTCATATCCGAACAATATGCAATTGAATGTCACATCTGCTGAAATACGACAGAGAATTCACATTTTCAAAAGAGAACAGGTTTCTTTAATCCTACTGATATTTTTCCGAAGTTTAGGTCCGATAGTTATTCTTCTACAGCACCTATCGTCCTGCAGCCGCTATTGCACAGAAAATCGGATATATATTTCCAGCAGTTAACATTCACAACTGCTTCAGAAGGTTGCAAATTTAGCAAACTTTGGAGAACAAGTACTGAAAGAAGGCAGTCTAACTATTTTGTACTATTGAAGAACAAATAAACAATATCTTAGAAATGTATACATATTTGGGGGAAATGTGGAAGGGGAGGGGTGTCATCAATATAAAAATGTAGTTTTACAAAACAGATACAGTAGCACTACAACCCCTTCACCTGTGGCAGCCCCTGGTTACCATGGAATCTTAACTGCCCCCTTTCCTCCTGTCCGCTATTTCTTTTTTCCTTCCTTTCACCAAATGCCAGGGTACACAACACAACATAGATGCAATGCTTGACGAATCCTCCAATAAGCCTAAAGGGTTAAGGAGGGCCTAAATCATACTAAATGTTTAGAATCTCATGAAAATCCCATGTCCTTTTCCACACTTAAAGCCACATTTCACTTAAAAGACAGTGGGCCTGATTCTAACTTTGGAGGACGGTTTTAAACCGTCCCAAAAGTGGCGGATATACCACCTACCGTATTACGAGTCCATTATATCCTATGGAACTCGTAATACGGTAGGTGGTATATCCGCCACTTTTGGGACGGTTTAACACCGTCCTCCAAAGTTAGAATCAGGCCCAGTGATTTCTATGACTTATTAAAACTGAAATTTGCACTCCGAAAATTAGGTCGTCCCCGTTCACTGGATCTCCCCATCATGTTCCGCAAATTTAAATAACTCTACAAAATCCAGAAGCCCTCCAAAGAATACATAAAAAAACAAGTGAAGAAAAAATTGAACCTTCCAACCTCCAATACCAGAAACCCTCATCTTCCAATCTAACCTGGGTGAGAATCTGGAATTCACCCTTCAGACAAAAATTACCCCCTCTCTTGCCGAAACCCGCTTATGCCTACTGTATTCTAGTGAAACTTCATACATTTTGCTTGCTCAAATCTGACCTGTGCTGGATATGTGACTCGCCACTGAAGATATTGAACACATGCTTTACTCTTGCAGACTCATACACCCACTCTGGATTAACATGCAATAAAATGATCCAGAATACATTTCAGACCCAGTTAAAATGAGATCTGAATAACATATCCCTGGGAATCTCAGCCTGTCCATACCAACTCTACCTACTTTCCATGGACCTAAAACTTATAGACCTGTTACTGACTCTACAAGGCATATCAGAGAGCCCCTAGCACCACCTTAGCAATGCTATAGCGTCATTTTTTTATGCTAAGGCAGTGCTCAAGTGCCTTTTTTGCTGTGCCATATTTACAAGGTGGCCCAATGCATGCATTGCGCCACTTTGTAACCCCTTGTGCCGCATTATGCCTGCGCCAGGCATAATGTATGAAAGGGGGCTTTCCGGCGCTAGGAGACCCACAAAAATGCACAGTGAAGTTTAAAATATTTCAATGCGCCATTTTTGCCATCATTTGCTCAGAGCAGGTGTTAAAAGGATGCTCCCATATAAACCTATGGGCCTCCTTGCACTTTGCTGCACTAGTGTTAAAATGTTTGATACTAGTGTAGCAAAGCATCACAATAGCATCAAACATTTTGACGCTATTGTGCTAACGACCACCATGGTGTACCGTATATAAATACGGCACAACCATGGTGTCATTAGGTGCTGTGGGGGGGGGTGCAAGAAAAGTGGCACATCAGAGCTGATGCACCACTTTTTCTTAAACATGGGCCTAGTTGTCAAAGTAATACTGGCAGAATGGAAAACTAAAGCACACATTCCCTTAAAAAATGGTGGTATGCACTTTGCTCTACCATAAGCGCTGATAATAATGTGTTCAACAAAACCCACTCACTACACAGATCGAGGAAAATATGGGACAGTTTTGATATTTATCTACAGAAAATCAAGCCTCCTTGGGTCATAGCCATACATAATTCATCCATGAAATAAATTATGTGTCACACGTGAATAGGTATCTTTCTAACCCCTGGAACATGTCAGACAGCGGGCACTAACTCAGGTCGGTGGTTTTACAACCTCACAAACAACCAAGCATCTATAGCTCCCCCTACTTTTCCCTCCCTCTGTCCCCTCCCTTTATCCTCCCTTTTCTTGTTTTTCTTGTTTCTTGTTTTATGTGCATCTAACCTACTGGTGGACCAGATCTAGAAGGCCTGGGAGCTTCTAGGTATACTGATACCACCTTGGCTCTCAATATACACGAAGAGAAAAATGCCTTACAGCCAACACGAGGCTCCAACTAAGGCTTATCAGAAACTCATAATTGAAGGATTCCAGTATCAGCGACGTCCCTACATGAACCAGATTTGTACTTGTATTGTGGGGCGCACTGCCTCTCTGTGTAGTGTGGTTAGTTTTACGTATCTTTTGAGCATTAGCTTCAGGCTTTAGGCCTTTGTGCACTTTGCCCTGGATGTATTTTATTCATTTGCTTGCAGCTTAGAGCCTCTGTGCACTTTGCTCTAAATGCTTTTTATTAGGCTTCGTACTGTTATTTTTCAAATAGCCAGTTCTACGGTCTTGTTTTTTATTCATATCACACTACTTCAGCACTGGAGTTCTCCATAACACATTCCTGTTCACTCTGTTCTTCAGTCAAGGATACAGTCTGGTACATTGCCGATAGACGTGGTAGGAGTTTAGTCTTTGGCATTCCTGCGTAGGGACATTTTGTGATCACGCTGACATGTTAGTTATAAAATCACTTCCTTGTCCCAATACACGCAAGAGGGAGATTCCGACCAGGGGACCACAACTAGACGCTGACTGCCTCGTTGCAGATGCTGAACCAAGATCACAGGCCTTTGCTCAGGTATGAGGGCTGTTGTCTCCCCAGGGATTCAGAAAGGCAAGTTAGAAGCTTAACATGCTGTGCTCGAAATAGACCAAGCAGAGGGAGAGAGAGTAGAAACTATTAGACGCCATGATAGTTTTGTTCTCATGTTTTACTCTCCTGGTGACTATTTCAATCCTACTGTGTTGTATGGTTCTGGTTATTGCGGCTCACGCCTTATTATCTAAAATGCAGTCATTTTATTAAAACATTATATAAAACTTATACTGCCTTTGTCATTTGTATATGAGATCGTATTGTAAATGAGAGAGTTGGTTTGGATCTCAGGGAAGTCGTGGTCACTCAGATCCAAACCAACTCTCTCATTTACAATACGATCTCATATACAAATGACAAAGGCAGTATAAGTTTTATATAATGTTTTAATAAAATGACTGCATTCCAAAGATGTCATGCGCTCGGCTGCCCAATCATCTCTTCCCCTTGGGAGAAATGAGGCACTGCTAGTTAGCCGGAGCAAAAACCGGATTTAGGGTGACAGAGTTCCTTACACGTGGGTCCGACTAAGTCCCCCACACCGTGATCGATCCTGCTGCCTAGAAATCCAGTAGTCTCATTTAGGATAATGAGAGCCCACGCGACATCTGGACCTTTACACAATCACCACCTTGATCAGTTTACAGACCAAGGTTTTAGACACGTTTTCTTCTGTGGGAAACTTCGATGTACTCCTCGGTCATAATGTTTCTTTTTTTTGATACAGTAAATGTAAATGTTTCATTGCAAAAAATAGATGTCATTTTTGATAAAGAGCATAGGGGGAAGCGCAGAATGTGTTCCTCTCATTTACGTAAATAGTTGATTGACTTTTAGCTAGTGGGTGGATAGTCAGAGACATATCTGAAGGGCTGGGATCACTCTTTTAGCTAGTGGATAGATAATCAGAGACATACGTGCAGAGCAGGGATCACCTCTGGAAGGCTTTGCAACAGCACTTTGGATGCAGGTTACCAAGATCAGAATGTTATAGGATTACCAGTCTGGCTTCAGATCATGCTGCAGCACAAAGACTGTCACACTTCAAGTATTAATTGAATCCCTGATTCTGAATTACAAAAGCGGACCCTGCTTTCAGATTCAGATTGGACTCCTTGATCACTTAAACGTGGTTAGCCAGCAGGCATTGGTTCACATCCAGGAAACAAGCACAGGCCTGCAATGATCTTCTTTCTACCACTCAAACTGTCACCAAGTCATATAAGATCCCAGAAACGTCCCATTTCCCACAGAGTACAGAAGTCTTCCATCTAGGTTTTGATGTTTTTTATCAATGTGACTGACACCAGCTTTGGCTTCCCTGTAGAGATAGATGCATCCTCAAACCTACTGAGTATATGGGTAACCTTCTGCTTTGATTATTCCTGGCCCTCAGTGCCATTTGCATTGAGGAATGGTGGCCTCGCAGTCTTCGTTCTCTAGCGCTAGCTTTCCCTTTATTTTTGTCCTTTGTGCACCTCCTAGATTGCTTGTTTGACTTTTAAGCCTTAATTTTAAATCCTTTTAGTTATTATGGATTAATTAAAGTTTGAGTGTGTTGCATCGGTCAAGCCTCTGGCATCATTTTGGAAGGGGCATGCCGAAACCTTCGCACTCGTGTTACAGTATATCATCTCGTTCTGGTTTCAACAAAGGGCAACTTTAATACTGTCAAGCACTGTCTTTGAATACAAACAGCCTCACAATTTCTTTGATTATTTATATGTCTGGATCCCTACATCCAGTTGTTTTTATGTCATCTTAACCATGAAATGTCTTAACTGAATTGATTTGAGAATTTTAATTTATGTAGTTCTTAATTCTATTGTGGCTATAATATCCATTTATTTATATATTGCTTAGACATTTTTGTTTGGAAGGCCCTGTGGCTTATGTAAGGCTACCAAGGTTTGGCTCTGAATTCCTGACAGAAACTTGCTTATACCTTTAGGCATTACATTTTTGTGACTGTGGGAGCTCATTGACAGCTAGATATTCATCTCACCCTCATAATTTTGCCATCTGTCTTACTACATGATGTAACTAAATGCATGCAAACATTGTTTAACATGGGGGACTGTTAGACTTTTTCATTCTTGGCATGGTTTCCCTTAACTTTTTGCCTATGTTTCCCAGGCTGTTGATGTGCGCTGGACTCTGATTTTGCTGTTTTTGTTACTCTGGGCACTTTACCACTGCAAACCAGTGCTAAAGTGCAAGTGCTCCTTTTCAAAATGTGTATGTAATTGGCTTATCCATCATTGGCATATTTGATTTATTAGTAAGTCCCTAGTACAGTGCCTAGGGCCTGTAAATCAAATGCTACTAGTGGGCCTGCAGCACTGGTTGTGCCACCCACATAAGTAGTTCTGTAATCATGCCTCAGACCTGCCACTGCAGTGTCTGTGTGTGCAGTTTTAACTGTGAATTCGACTTGGCAAGTGTACCCACTTGCCAGGCCTAAACCTTCCCTCTTCTTACATGTAAGACACCCCTAAAGTAGGCCCTAGGTAGCCCAAGGGCAGGGTGCAGTGTATGGTTAAGGTAAGACATATAGGCCCTCATTCTGACCTTGGCGGGCGGCGGAGGCCGACCGCCAAAGTCCCGCCGTCAGGTTACCGTTCCGCGGTCGAAAGACCGCGGCGGTAATTCTGACTTTCCCGCTGGGCTGGCGGGCGGTCGCCTTCAGACCGCCAGCCAGCCCAGCGGGAAAGAGGCTTCCACGATGAAGCCGGCTCGGAATCGAGCCGGCGGAGTGGAAGCTGTGCGACGGGTGCAGTTGCACCCGTCGCGTATTTCACTGTCTGCGCAGCAGACAGTGAAATACATTTAGGGGCCCTCTTACGGGGGCCCCTGCAGTGCCCATGCCAGTGGCATGGGCACTGCAGGGGCCCCCAGGGGCCCCGCGACCCCCCCTACCGCCATCCGGATCTCGGCGGTCCGACCGCCGGGATCTGGATGGCGGTAGGGGGGGTCGGAATCCCCGCGGCGGTGCAGCAAGCTGCGCCGCCGCGGAGGATTCAATGGGGCCGCGGTACACTGGCGGGACCCCGCCAGTGGTGCCGGTCCGACCGCGGCTTTACCGCCGCGGTCGGAATCCCCATTGGAGCACCGCCGGCCTGTCGGCGGTGCTCCCGCGGTCCTCCGCCCTGGCGGTCAAAGACCGCCAGGGTCAGAATGAGGGCCATAGTAATGTGTTTTATATGTCCTGATAGTGAAATATTGCTAAGTTCGTTTTTCACTTTTGCAAGGCCTGTCCCTCCCATAGGTTAACATGGGGGCTACCTTTAAATCTGAATAAAGGGCCAGATGTAGCAAGTGATTTTGCATTCGCAAACGGTGCGAATCGCAAAAATCGGCCGTTTGCGAATGCAAAAACGCCTTTCAGAATGTATGAAAGGCATTCGCCGTGCAATTTTAAGGAATCGCTAAAATAGCGATTCCTTAAAATTGCGACCCCATTTAGAGAATCGCAAATTGTGATTCTCTAAATAGGAAATCGCAAATAAGGAATCCTTATTTGTGATTTCTTAAGCACATGTATCAAGCATTTCCCAAATGCGAATTGGGCATTTAGGAAATGCAATTACCACCAACAAAAGTTTTAAATGCATTTTTAAAATTGACATGTAGCGCACACATGCCCCTAAGGAATGTGTGTGCTTCACATGTCCGTAAAAATATTTTTGGGGTGCAGCAGAGGGGGCCTTAGGCCCCCAGCACTCTGGGATTTGCATTTCCTAAATTGCAAATTCCTAACTGGAATTCGCAATTTAGGAAATGCAAAACCATTTGCAGCAGGCCCATAGGTGCAAATGGAGTTGGATTCTCCATTTGCGATTCGGTAATAGCATTTGCGAATTTTAAGAAATCGCTATTACCGAATCGCAAAAATCATACATACCATTTTGCATTACTTAAATAGCGATTTCTTAAAATTCGCTATTTAAGAAATACAATTTGTTTTTTTGATACATCTGGCCCAAAGTGTAGATTTCCTTTGGGAGCGGATGAACATGAGGAGTTTGGGGTCTCTGAGCTCACAATTTAAAAATACATCTTTTAGTGAAGTTGATTTTAGGATTGTGTGTTTGATAATGCCACTTTTAGAAAGTGAGCATTTTCTTGCTTATACCATTTCTGTGACTCTGCCTGTTTGTGGATTCCCTGTTTGGGTCAGTTTGCAGTTGGGCTAGTTGCACCTCACACTAGACAGTGACAAAAAAAGGAGCTGGGGTGTAGTCTGCATTTCCTGATGAGCCATCTGTGCTAGGAGGGAGGGGACGAGTGGTCACACACACCTGAAAGGGCTGTGCCTGCCCTCACACAATGTATTCTCCAACCCCCTGGTGAGTGTCTGGGGCCTGGCCTGGGCAAGGCAGGATTTCACATTCAAGAGAGGCTTTGCTTTGAAGCAGGGCTACTTCAAAGGGCAAATTGGGTATAAGAAGGGCACCCAAAACCACAGACTCTAGAACACTTCTGGAAACCAAGAGGAACCTCTGCCTGGAGAAGAGATGAAGAGCTGAGGAAGAAGAGCTGCCCTGCTTGTGACTGTGCTTTGTGGAGCTATCCTACAGTTGCTGCTTCTGTTCTGCCAGTGTAAGAGGGCAAAGACTAGACTTTGGGTGTCTTCCATCTTGTGAAGATCTCCAGGGGCTTGATTTAGAGCTTGCCTCCTGTTGTTTGAAGTCTCAGGGACAGCAAAGACTTCTCTCTGCCAGCACCTGGAGTCTCTGGAAAGACTCCTACTTTGCCCTCTGGTGCCCATACAGTTCTTGGGACCCTGAAAGGAGAAGCTGTCAGCCTAAGAGGAAGAACTCCACGCACAGAGCACCGTGTGGGGAAAAGATCGGCGCGACTCCGATCTGCTGCTGAAGAAATGGCACGCCGCCGGCTCCATGGCTGAAAATCGAAGCTCGCCAGAAACGCGACCGAAGAATTGACACATGGAGCTGGAGAAACGATGCGCAGCATCGCTGACGGAGGCTGGGAGATCGCAAAGCCACGCTGTGTGGTTTTGGGGTCATCATGCGGTTGGATTTCCGATGCAAGTACCGCTGGGTGTGTAAAAACAACTCAAGGCCTGTCCGGACCCTAGAGTGCTGACCGGATCGACGCATCGCTCTCCTGCGGAGAGAAGAAATGACGTTCCCTGACGCGGCGAAAGGAGAAACAACGCAAGGTCTCACTCGTGAGTGAAAGCGAAACATCGCAAGCCCTTTTTGACGCACACTCGCCCCTGCAGGGTTATTTTTGACGCATCCAAGGTACATTTTCACGCTAACAGTGTTAGTGTGTGTTTAAAAGTACTTAAAGACTCTTTTTGATTTTTAGTTGATAACTTGACTTGTGTATTGTGGACTTTGGCCATTTTGGTCTTGTTTTGCTTAGATAATTACTCTCTATTTTTCTAAACCTGTGTTGTGTCATTTTGTGGTGTTTTCATTAAGTTACTGTGGGTGTTGGTACAAATACTTTACACCTAGCACTCTGAAGTTAAGCCTATTGCTCTGCCAAGCTACCAAGGGGGAAATCAGGGGTTAGCTGATGGTGATTCTCTTTTACCCTGACTATCGTGAGGGTCCTTGCTTGAACAGGGGGTAACCTGACTGTCAACCAAAGACCACATTTCTAACAGGGACCTGGCTCAAACATTCAATTATAATGGGTCAAAAATGTTGTGGAACTATAACAGCCACGGGGCAAAAATAACTCAACAAATATCACCTATAGGCCACTCAGCAACCAACTCTAACGTTGCTGAGATGCTACAGAAGCTAAAGTATTTTATCACCTAACAAATCAGTCAACACATCCTCTATTGTCTGGGCACCTTAAGAGTTTGATCTGCTCAGTAGACCATAAATATCAGTGAAATTTTGGGAGGTGAGGGTTTGTCTGCATGTGTTCATAGAAGGCTAAGTCTACCCAAGAGTACGGAAGGAAACCTTTGCCCAACACAGCCATCAGTGTTCAGTGGAGTAATGCATCTGGCAACCCTCGGGCTGCCCTATGCATTACTCCTTTGACAAAGCTAATTGACTCCTTCAGCCTTAAATTATTTGCTTAAGCAGATGATGCACAACTCATCTTAAGATTGGATGGTGCCCCTCAGCAGTTGTTAGTCTATCTCGCAGATAAACTGAACTGGATGAGAAACAAATCCTTTTCACTTAATGGAAAAAACTGAAGTAAGGGTCTTCAGGAATCATTCTTTATGGACTCATGCATGGTGATGAACAAAATTGGGATCATCCCCAGCACTGGGGCAACCACAAGAATTTGGGAGTCTAGTTTGATTGTAACCTGACTTTAAATTTAAAACCTCACATAAATAAAATTGTCACCACAGAGATGTGGCTCCAAGAGTCATGTGAAAAATCCTGCCTATGTTTTCTGCAACAGTTAGAATCATCATGGTCCGTGCATTGAAATTCTCATATGTGCACTATTGGAACTCACTATTGGTGCTATTGGTGGTCCTCCCAAAATATTTTTCCAGAGACACCAAGTGCTGCAAAATGCAGCTGTGAGGCTTGTCCTGGGGCTGAATCATGAATCCTCTATCTCAAACCACCTATGTAAACTCTAATGGCTAGCAATTGGAAGCAGAAGCTTGTTTAAGGCTCTGTTCATTTGTCACATTGTTAATACAACTCAAGAAAGGAACATTAAGTTGCATCTGATTTCTCATTCACCATACACCCTCAAGAACTCTTAGATCGTCATTCCAATATCAGTTGGCTACTCCTAAATTTAACAAACTCAGAATAGATGGCTACATGTTCTTTGGTATTATTCTGAAGACCTGGAACTACATGCCAAACTGCCTGAGATCACAAACTGATTACTTGAGTTTTAAAAAACAACTTAAAACTTACTTGTTTGATCTTAAAATCTATGTTTGCAGTTCTCCGGCATCAAAATACTTTCTCTTAGCGTACGTCACTTCTGAATGAGCATGTCATTTAACATGTTGGGATACCGCTTTTTGAGTTATTTTTTATTTTGTATTTCTTTATTGGTTAGACATTACATGGATACAATGATACGTAACTGCAAATTATGCAAGATAATAGGACAACTCAACAAGATGCTTCAAATGCAAGTAACTGACTAACTAGTATGAGAGAGGAAGGGGGAATGAAGAAAGATAGCGGGTGGGAGGGAGCAGAGTCTAGGCAGGGTCACTAGTGGGGGTTGTGGATGTATGGGTGCTTGTTGGTTTAGGGAAGGAGAAGATGTTGATGGCTCTCAATCAGTAAAATAGCAAACTACGGTGCGGCCGAGTAACATTGAGTAGCATAGAATATTATGGTATAATTCAGAATAGTGTGACAAATCTGAAAGTTCGTGCAAGGCCAGGTTGGCTCCGAAGGGGAATGTAGGAAAGAGGGACAAGAGAAAAGAGCAGGGGGGATGGAGTATTGAAAAGCCATCAGCTGCACTCAATAGGCTGTAGGTGTGGCACTGGGTGCGGTGTGACAGGGATTGTCCAAAGGAATGGCGCCCATACTTGCAGAAACAATGCTGACTGATCCTAAAGGCTATAGATTATACATTCATGGGCTGTTATCTGGATCATTGCCACCATATAGTTGTCTGAGGAGGGTGGAGTAGTGTGGCGCCATTGATGAAGGATGCAGATTTTAGCAGTGGCTAAAGCTATGTGCAAAAGCAGTTTTTGTCGATCGAAGGGGTTCGGTGAGTCTCCCGTATCATGTAGGTGTGTCAGGGTGTGGGAGAAGGGCATTGTCAGTGGTATCACAGTTTCCAAAATAGCCCCCACTGCTTGCGAGAAGGGCTGTACCGAGGGGCATTCACAAAGTATGTGGGTTAGGTCGCAGCAGTTGGCCGGGCATCTTTAGCAATTCACATACGGTAGAAGGCTAGTTCTATTCAGTTTAGCTGTGGTCCATTTCCAGTCATGGAGCATCTTAAAAAGACAGAATTCCAGTCGGGCTTCCTGTGTGACTCTGACTAGAGCTTGTATGATATCGGGCCAATCTTCCTCTTATATTTCAGTCTGGAGTCGGGTCTGTCATTTGGTTCAGAGATTGGAGAGGAGGGGTTGTGAGGAAAGATGTTGATTTAGGAGTTCATAAAACCCAGACATTACGCCCTGAGAGCTATCCCATGTCATAAGGTAGGACAGTTTTTGGGGAGGCTTGCAGTGTCGACGGTCTTGGTCCCAGGCAGAGCCATAGACAGTGCTGCAACTGTAGACACTGCCATTCCTGGTAGGGCAGTAGACCAAAGTCCTCCTGCAGTTGTCTAAGTTACTCGAGATCTCCACTGGCTAGGACTTGGTCCAGACTGATGATCCCCACTGTGCGCCATTGATCCTATTGAAGGGTCTTCCCTTCAATGGATAAGCTACTATTATCCCATAAGGGAACGCACGTGTAGGCATGGGGGGGACACCGAGGAGTCAGTGTGCTATGCTCCACGCTTTGTGCATGGCAAGGAGCATCGGGTGTTGAAGGTGTGAGAGGGACAGATCTTCCCTGTACAAAGGCCCAAGGCCGGTGCCACATGAAAGTATTGATCGTTCAGTGATGACACACTGGGCAGCATGCATGACAGCTGTGATAGATGGAGATCCAGGGCGTAGTGTTCCACTGAAAGGAGTCCTAAGCCCCCATATGAGTGCGAGCTAGGAGTTTGGCATGGGCCAGGTATGGGCGGGAGGAGACACAGACAAAGGCTTGTATCCGTGTGTCAATTTGATGCAGGGTCAATAAGGGATCTTGAAGGGGATTATGCCCAGTACATACATAAAGCGTGGCAGTGTGACCATTCGCACTTCTTGAATTCTATCCCACATTGCGAGCCCCAGGTGCGACCATTTGTCAAATTCTGTTGTCAAACGGGCAATGAGGAGGGTCTAGGTTGTCAGGGATCATGCGCTCTAACCCCTGGTTGACTAGGAGTCCTAAATATTTGAGGTGCGACTGTACCCACCAGAAAGGGTAGTCCTGAAAAGTAGCTTGTGTGGTGACACGCGATAGTGGCAGGGCTTCACTCTTACCACCAATTCAACTTGTAGCCGGATAAAACTGCAAAGTTGTCAATGATCTCCATCAAGGCTGGTAGGGAGCAGGTCAGGTCACCATGGTCAAGAGGATATTGCCTGCATATGAATATAACTTAGACTCACCTCCCTTAAGGGGTATCCCTGTTAGATGACACAAATGGTGAATCATTGCCTCCAGGGGTTCCAACGCTAGCAGAAATAGGAGGGGTGAGAACGGACAGACATGTTGTATCCCCATTTGTATCAGAGAGGGATCCAACAGGAAACCTCCACAGTTGACCTGAGCTGTGGGATTATCAAACAGCAAGCAAATCTTGGAAATTACCTATTCTCTCAGTCCAAATCTCCATAATGCTGTGAAAATTGCAAAAAGATATCCCATTCAATGCGGTCAATCGCCTTTTCTCTTTTTGAGT